>NC_052532.1:24399846-24708146 GCF_016699485.2 Gallus gallus | reverse complement strand
AGGCAGCTGGGGAATTAACAACAGAAATTACAATCATGGATGGTTCCACCCATGGTGAGGAAACTGAACAAAAGACAGTGACATCTATCTCCTTCCTCATCTAACCCGCATTTCCTCGAATTGTCAACAACCAGCAATTACATTTTAAATGTTATTAAACACAATTTTAAGTTCATTGCCATTTTTTTAGCACATCCCATTTTGTCAAGTGCTGACACAGTCAATCCCTGCTGACTAAGGATTATCTGACCAGTGTGGGCCATGCGACTCACCCAGCTATTGTAAGTTTTCAAGTAAAATAATAAAATCATTCAAAGAACAAAAAAATTCCACAACCTGAAACCAACAAATCACCCTGAATCCAACAAAAAAAACAAAGGATGTAATTAAACAGGTTGAAAAATCTTCCCAAAAAAACATTTCTTAATAAAAATGTGGTTATCTTCTAAGAACAAGCAGCTTGCTTAATGAGGTAAAACTAATGGAACTGCTGTTCAAGGTGAATCTAGAGGATACAATGGACAGCCTGAATTGACAACAGCCTGGGACTGAAGAAGAGTGCTTGCTCTGTGTTTCAAAATACATGGATCAACTACTGCAGTGCGAACACTGCTAGCAGGGGAACATGGAAAAGAATACATAGGCACAGCTACAGGGAGCTCAGGAAGCTTTCGGTATGGAAGGAAAGGTAAGAAAGATCCATGTCTCTACCCTCTGCTCCAAAAAGCCTTTCGTAGCCACTTAAAACCCACTCCTATCCCAAATTTGGAAGTCTTTCAAGCCTCTTTCTATTTTTGTAGGAAAAGAGTACTGCCAATCCAGTTTTTCTTGTGCGGGACAACAAAACTTAATTTTGCCTACACAGCAGATGAGCTTAAAACCAGTTCTCTGGTGCCTAATGGGATTGTAAGAAACAAAATGTGCAGTGCCTACAAGGAAACCCCTTCTAGGTCTTTTAAGACTGTAAAAAAGTATCCCAGAAGAAGATGAACAATAATGCAGAGAATGCTACTGTCTCTAGTACTTATGAACTAATAAATTTTAGCCTCTAGTGCAAAAACCTCTATGATTCAAGACAGTGAGGGTGTAATTTAAAATAACACATATTAAACCAGAACGGTCTTCCTCAAATGTACAGTTCATTAGTTGACTTGGGATTATTGCCAAATAACTTTATAATTTTCTTCAGTTCAAGTAGTGTCTGTAAATGAAAAATTTATTTTAGCCACTTAGCAAACAGCTGCATATACTAATGATGTAAATTATTTAAGAATCTTGTGTTTACCTTGCTTATATCAGGCTCAGATTTGCTGGAGCACATACTTTGAAGTTCCTGCACGAGATCTACTTCATCATCAGAACCAAGGGACAGCCTTTGCTCTAGATTCAATGTTCTCAATTGATCTTTCTCTGAAGATCTAGTGAAAAAACAACAGCAACAACACAAACAAACCAAGAGGGAGAACAATGAAAATTAAGCCATTGTACAGAGTTTTAAAATAGAAAAATAGAATTTTCTTTCAAATAGTAGCAGTAACACTTGTAAATATTTGCTCTATCTTAATAAATGTCATTTCTATTCAAATTATTCTCTCCATTCTGAAATTTTAACAAAGGACTCTTTTAACCTCTGTGTTCAAGGACTCCTCTTTTTTCAATGGAGCACTCAATTTTATTCTCATCTCTTTTTTGGACTTAATGCCAAGCGCCTAGACTTTAAAAAAGTCAACGTACTGGAAGCACAAAGAACTCTACATCTTCCAGATGGAAGTAAAATCTCAGGAACAGCTCCCTATGACCAATTCATACCCTTTTATAGAGAAACTCAGTATTAATTGGACTGAAGTGCATGTATGAAACTCCACATTTCCATTCAGTAAGCCATCGTAATACCATGTGAAAAAAAGCCTAAGGTTGGCTTTTTGTGGCAGAGTATTTGTTACGTAATATTCTTAAGTCATAGGCTATTCTCTTACATAAAAAGAACATAAAGAGCTGCAAGGTTTGAATTACAGAAATGGATTCTAAAATTACACTGACGTATGCAAATATTGTTTTCTCTCAGACATGAAAATTGAAAAACATTCTTTTCTCCAGATGTAAAGCCAAAACATTATCATACACAACCTCTTCAGCTGTTCATTTAACGTGCAGAGTTACAACACAATTTCAACATCCTTACTGTTTTCTGAGTGTTACACATGCCATGGATGCTATACCACTTACTTAACGGCAAGAGAAGATCTTTTCTTACAGTTTGGTTGCAACATAGTCTTGGATTTTATACCTGCAGAAAAAAGAGATTGACTTATTAGTGGATTATTATGTTCATTAAATTCTGCATTAGAAAATGTGTGATAAATGGGGAAAAGTTTAGCTATTTACTGGCTTCTTACATCAATAAAGTCTTCCAAAGATTGTAATACTTTCCTTGAAATTTGTTAGAGTAGCTCTTGGGCCATATGGATGGCAGCGATGCCCAATCCTTTTGTGGAAGGCAGAATAAGAGTTCTCTGTGCGAGGCACTCGATCCACACTTACTGATTCTCTCAAACAGAAGCCACTCGTTAGTGGGAAAAGATTTAACTTCATTAAAAACAACAACAACAAACAACAGAAACCTACCCTTACTTGGAATAGGAAAAGCATAGAAATGAAAGGCTACTCTAACTAAAATTCAATATGCCTTCTTTTTTTTGGACAATTATTAACTTGATTTCAAAAATATCTCCAGGTTCAAAGTACGTTCAACCATCCTACTCCAGGTTATGTTCATCTGAGTTCTTCAAATCCTCTCAGTGGGATTAGATTTACTCACAAGTGAACCAAAAAGCAGAACTGGGATGTTAGATTTGCAGTTCAGCTAAAGCAGACTTCTTTCAGAACAAGAGCTGAGTTCAATTTAACATTAAAAATTACTAACCATCAGGTATTGCAGTCTTATATAAAGGTAACTGAGGCTAGAATCTTACTGTTTATAAAATGGGGGAGGGAAAACTTCTCTGAAAGCAAAAGTAAGCAATTAGATTTTGTCCTCTACAAGTTTTCCTGTTTGATATGGCAGTCCAAAACTCTCCTTCCAGACAGATGTGTACTCATAAAAGAACAAATAGGGCATCTACATATATCCAGATGACAGCCATTCATAATAACTGCTTGTTAGATGGCTTACGATCTTGAGGTGAAAAGACATTTCAAAAGTGTCAGCTACTAATATAACTTTCACATGTATACAGAAAAACAAAACAAAACCCCAAAGCATTCTGTATGTGTTGTAAATCAGACTGAAGGGCCAGAGGAAACAATCAAGTCATGAAATCTTCTCACATCCAGGCGTGAGGAAGATCACTGTAGGCAGTATGATGTGAAACCACTGCTCTATCTCCCATCATCACAGCCGAGGCCTGCCTCACTATCAGACAAGAGGAAGGGCATTAGAACAAACTAGAGAAGAATTAGGATACTTCTTAGTCACAAAGAGCCACAAACTTGGAGAAAAGGTGAATATTGTTTTTAAGCCAGTAAACAAAAACACAAGGGCTATTTAATAGAAGATTATTTTGTGATGTGGAAAAAAGTTACCCAATTTATAGCCCACACTCTTCTTCCCCACAATTCAAAATAGAAAGCTTTACCTTCACTACTTATATCCTGCTTATTCCATGACTGGGAGGATAAGTGGCCTGACTTTTTGCGAGGACTTGTGCTCACTTTTCTCCAAGAAGCATTCTCTCCTCTTTTCTTATTACAGTTTTTGTAGCTCGAAACCACGGATAAGGGAAAATTTCCACCCTTAAAATCTGCTATGTAATTATCTAACTCTGAAACAAGAACAGAACATGGTTAAAAAGAACCAAGCGTTGCAAAGAGCGTTTCTTTGACTACTACGTACATCCATGTTAGCTTTTAACCCCATGCCCCCCATCATAACTAAACTTAAGCTTCATGGAAATTTTATAAAGGCAACCAAACATTAGAAAGCTTCACTTTGGCACTGTGGCCACTGTATGGCCTCTTGCTTTCCACACTTTGCTCACACTTACCTGTTCTGGGCAGAGGACAGCCATGCAAAACGGCTTTATTTAGCAAGATACTGAGAGCAGCTTTAACAACAGCCTGTTGACCTTGGCTAGGATTTTTTTTGGCTATTGTTTGCCCTGGTACAGACGGTCTTCTCACAGAGGCTCTGGAGAGTATTGCTTCTTGAACTCTGGGAGCTATCACAACATTCCATAACTTGGACATCCACCTGTAGGTGATGCACAAATAATCCGTT
The DNA here is from genome assembly GCF_016699485.2 of Gallus gallus. Lineage (NCBI taxonomy): Eukaryota > Metazoa > Chordata > Aves > Galliformes > Phasianidae > Gallus > Gallus gallus. Next base: position 24,703,870 of record NC_052532.1, on the reverse strand, counting down.
AACCTCAGAGAAAATGAAGAAAACTCCAGATTTTATACTTTAGGTAACGTTATCAGATTTTGTGCTTCCAGGAAGCTCATATATTTTGAACATCATATTCCATATCAGCAAGGCACTGATTTGATTAAGGCAGATTTCATTTATTTGCTTTATATTCAAATGCTTGACCAAGTTTTTTTCACATTGCTTTGGCAAACTCTTCACCGTCTGATGCTTTTCCTCCTTCAAATATCAACACAAAATATCCTTTTGGTGCATAGGCTTAAGGCTGTAGGGCTTAAAGAACATCCTACGAGATGGATCTGCAAGATCCTACAAGAAAGATCCGCAAGCACCAGAAACACCTGTCCCATCAACAACAAAAACCTTTCTTTCCCCTTTGCCATTTTGCAAACATTGGAGAAGTTTCCATGTTTGCAGGTGTTCACTCATAGCCTATTTGCTGCCAGGGTAGGAAAAAGAAGCTATTCATTGATGATTGCATCCTTTCCAGTACTCTTCCATTTCCAAGCTTGTCCAGCTTACAAGACCTTTCTATTCGTACAGCTGCGTCACTCTCACTCGTTTTGTTTATTTGATCTATGGTGAACTGTGTTTCCAGGATGCTGTGGATTTTCCAGATTGTCTGGTTTAGAGACTGGGTCTGATTACAAAAAATTGATTTGATGGGACATGATTCTTGTGCGATTTTAGCTTAGGAGAGAAGTATTACACCCTTTTAGCACAGAAGTGAAGGAAAAAATGTGTATTAGGAAATAAATAAATGATAGTTGTCACAGCTTACAGTTCTCAAGGGAAAAGGGAGTAAAGCACATCTCACATCTATAACAATCTTTTTAAAATCAAATTCAGCTCTATTTTTCATTGTTTTTTTTTAGCCTGCATGAGTCATTTCATATATATTTGACTGATAAAAGTTGTGTTACTTAACAAAATAATTGGTACTGTTAATAAATTAAGTTGTACAATACATGTTTAAGATGTTCCTGGAAGCTTCCTTGCCATGATGTTATGGACACCATTCCATGTGTCTGGAGTTTGCTTCTACTAGCTGACTTAGGATAAGAAAATAGACACCGGTATGCTGTAACTGCTGAACTATAAGCAGAGGGTGAGAGGTGAAGTTATGTGAATTTCTGACATTCTGCAGTACTGCTAGCATGAATGGTCAGAAATGAATGCTGCACAGATAATTAATTTAGCTCGTTTAATCTAACAGCTAACTGTTGATGGGCTGCACAGTGCCATCCCTCTTAAATTATATTTCAGCCCAGTGTTTAAATTCAGTCCTATGTTTGGCTTTCATTTGTGCACATCTTGATCAAGTCCCCAGTTCTTTGATACAACAGATATTTTGGAAAGATACAGCATCCTCCACCCCTGAAAATAAGCTGTGAAAAGAATCTCTTTCCTGTCGGAATATCATCATTAATTCTCTAGATCAAAAACAAGGGGAAAAAAGTTGCCAAAATTTTCCTCATTTATTCAGTCTATGCTCCAAAACATGTGAAATACGTGAGCCAGCACACAGCACAGAACAATTTCCTGCTCTCCCTCTCCCCAGCTGCTGGTTCTACCACTTACCCCGTGCTAACAGCCAGCTCAGGACAAACTCAGTTTCTAGATAGCTGTCTACTACGTTAATGTATTGGAGTGACTCAGTGAAGCTTTAACAAATGCAAAAAGCAGCAGAATAGCAGTGCAGAGGAGGGGCAAGGGGACAGGAGTGGCTAATAGACTGAAGTGACACCTACCACTGAGTTGCTAATTACGTTTATTTATTGCTAGTTACATGACTATACTGTTAGGCATTGTGCAGCTAAATTAGAAGTGGCTATAAGCACTCACTGCAGCTGTACTTCTTAATTATCACAGAATCACAGAAAGGCCTGGGTTGGAAGGGACCTCAAGGATCATGAATCTCCAACCCACTCCCCCACCACAGGCAGGGCCACCAACCTCCACATTTAATACTACACCAGGCTGCCCAGGGCCCCATCCAACCTGGCCTTGAACACCTCCAGGGATGGGGCATCCACAACCTCTCTGGGCAGCCTGTTCCAGCACCTCACCACTCTCATAGTAAAGAACTTCCCCCTGACATCCAACTTAAATCTTCCCTCCTTCAACTTAAAACCATTTCCCCTTGTCCTGCTATTATCTACTCTTTCAAAGAGTTGAAATTGATAATAATTGATTATTAGTAGACAAAAACTGTTAAAATGACAAGTCAGGTGGCATGTCACTGTTGTAAAAGACATTACAGGTATGTGGCAATTATCTCAAAATAAAGCCTTGTGAATCCAGTCAAGGCTATACTTAAGGCCAATCTAACCTCAGAAATGCATAGCTACGATATCTATTCAGCGAGTTTTCTGCCCTCTACTAATACTACTGCAATAAATAAGATGTTTGAGAAGACATGGCTCAAGAGAAAGACAGGAGATAGATGCTTGATGTACTTTATTCATTTTTTATTTCATAGCAACCATAGATTTTTCTGCCAATGCTAAACCCACACTTAAAATTTGATAATTACTTTGAATATTGAAAATCTTCTCTTTTTGAAAGAAACGAGAATGAACAAGCAACATTTATCAAGATCTGCAGACAGAAGAAGAGGAGCTAGTGAATGCACAAAACAGTGGGCCCTGAAATAAAGGTCAGCAAAAACTGGTACAGGAGAGAAAAGTCAGAATAGGCAATCAAGGAGAATGCTGTGAAGTACAGTGAGAAATGTAACGTCACATCTCCAGAATTTGAGTTTTGAGAAAGTGTGAATCTTAATTAGGGGCTCATTGCCTTTCTAATATAGCCAAGGAACATTCTAGCATGAAATTAATATACTTTAAAAACCCATAGCTATGTTTTTGATCACTTGCTAGCATTTGCAGAGGTTGGAATGTGAGCAGATATTCATGCAATGTCTCCTAGGCAGGAAAAGACAACACTTCCATAATTATTTTCTTTCACTGGACATCTAAGCACGTGTACAGCTAAAAAGTATGTATCTGCCTTATTAACTTGGCTACTACAGCTATGAAATAGTATGTGTTTAAAAATGATAGCAGACATTAGAAATGGTGAGAAAACATTCTACTTCTCCAAATTTTTCTCATATGCAACTTCAAAAAGAAACTATCAACTTTTCAACTCAAAATTCATGATTCTCGTTTTCATCTGTTCCCCAATGAACAGTTTTCTTTATTGTGCTATCTGTAAATGAAGAGCATAACCTTTAAGAGGTTGAGCAAAATTAGCCATTTCAGTACCCATGCTATTTTAGAACCTTTGCGTTGGAAGGTATCTGAAAGGACAAAGCAAAAAAACACCCATTTCCAATTTCTGTCCTTCAAAATTGTCTTTCTGGTAATTAAATACCAAACAAACGTCTTACAGCTTTCACTAACTTCCACTAAAATACTTCCAAGGATGCTGAGTCAGATGAATTTGGGGAGAAAAATAATTACTACATTTGCAATAAGTATGTAGGCGGCACTGAACAGTATTAAGGAGGAAACAGAAATCTTACTTCACTGTTGCTTGGCCATGCCCTGGCACCACTGGACAAGAGAAGAAATGTTTTGGCCCCATAAGAGCTTCAGGTGCTCCGAGACGAGATAAGCAGGAGTTCAGCTGGTGCCAAACAGCGAGAATCCAGTCTATGATCTTGCACACAGGATCACATGGAGGAGGTAGTTTGCCTCTGAACTGCAGGGAGAGAAAGGAACGCTGACACAACTTTAGACCACTGCTGCAAACACTTTCCTTGAACCCCACAGGAAAGCTTGTCCCCACATCCCCCCCCTTCTTTTTTTCCCTCTCCTATCATGAAAGTCAAGCGCAGACAATAACTGGTCAAACTTTCTCATGGAGTATACTGAAATCTTGTTATATTAATTCTTATTTCCCCAACTATGTCTCCTTATCAGCGAGTTTTTCTTAGGAAACTAAGAAACAAATTTGACAGCACTTTATTTTAAATGATATTTAAGATTAGAGATACAAAAGGCAGCTACCATATGCAATATATAAAAAAAGTTGGGCATAAAAAAGAATACACTTTCCCACTGAACAGGAATGCCTGATCTAGGCACATATTCAGTGTATTTCTAACTTGGCTTTATATTTAGTAGCAGTGAAGGAATTTTCCTTGTTAAAGGGAAATTATTTGGTGCCAGACAAATCTTTTAGCTCACATGAGTCCAAATTAGTCTTTATCATCTTAGTCCTAGGATTATATTCTGGAACAGTTTGAATTAGAGAAAGACTTAAAAGATTCAGTATTAGGCAGCAGTGAAGCCAGAGCTCCTTGAACAGCTCCCACAGAATCTACAGGTGAACAGTATAATGTTAATAGAGAAAAACACTTAAACTGTTCCCAGATATCCTAATGAAACAAGGACAAAAAGAACCTTTCATCTGAGAACATTAACATGAAGGCATAAACTAGTCATTAGAATACAGAGCAAGGACCTTTAAAATAGTCTACTGCTTTTATTTTCCATCAGGTTTTAAAAACATGTTCATCTGTTTTGGTTTTTTTTTTTTCCTATAAATAGCCACCATCAGAATACATGCTTTAGAGAAGAAACCTTAATGACACAGCTACCCAAATTCTGCTAGTGAGAGGTGCTTGTTACACATTGTTAGTCTCTATCCTTACGCTGTTAGCATAAACAGAATAGTCTGAAGATGACGTGGCGCACGATGCTGTCATCATTCTGGTAAGTAAAACAGTTTGGTAGAAGACTTTTGATCCAAGCCATGTCTGTGACCAAGTCTTATTATTATCTGCTTTCATGTATTGCTTGGCCTTGTGCTAAGCTGAGGACAAATCCTTCTCTCTGATCTCAAATGATCTAGAATCTAAGTGCTCCTGTCCTTAGATCAGGCTTAGATCCCACTTCAGATCTTCTCCAAAGCAGGTTGTATTCTCAAGCCTTTCTCCTCAAGTGTATGGAGAATTCTGATACGCACTCATACTGCGCTATCCTCTGGTCTATATCTCATTTCAGCACTACCGTGTGTTTGCAAGACAGCAATTTCAACCATCCCACCTCCTTGCCCACACACAATTGCTACTTGCTGTCATTCTTTGCAAGGAGTCTGGAAACCATTCAGACCCTCAGGGAGACAATGACTCACAATTTCTGCCTACCACATCAGTACAGACATAAAAACTTAACACTTAAGGAATAAAAGTAAACATGAGAAAAAAGAACCTGAAAAAAAGTAATCTAAGTAAACTCTTAAGAGTTTAATTGATACATTCCACTTTACTCTCTATTTATGCTGTGCACCCCTTTTCCTGGTAATCAAAGAATATTTAGGAGTGTTTTAAAATTTCCTCATTATCATGACTGAAATTTCATCTTTTCAATCTCTCCAAGTCAGTAAGCTTTGATAGATGAGAATTGTGGCACAGGGTAAAAAGGATGACATCTCCAAGGATAACCAAGCTATGTACAGCTGTACACTCAACTGACACTAGTTCTGCTGTCCCAGATCAAGACTCTTTACTACTGACAGTTTTTTCTATTCCTAGAACAATTTCCCTTTTTAAGTCTGTCCAAAACTCTGCTGCCAAGATTATCTTCCTTTGCAGCTGTTCTGATTAAACTCCCCCTCCCACTCTCTAACACTGCCTGACTGTCTGCAATAGCTGCTATCACACTGGAATGTTTTTTTTTCCAAATAACATTCAAAATTACTGTTCTGCTTTTGGCCACATCTAACTTTTCATTTCCTATCCCCCATTTATTTATTCATTTTAAAACAGGCTTCCATCTTTATTCTCTTTTGGACTTTGTTGCAACTTCAGCAGGCCTACTGGCTCAAAACGACCTCCCAAATGATGTTTTTCACCCTTCTTTCCCATTGAACTGCTTATTAGAACTCTTTTAGCTGCATAAAGCTTAGACAATATGCATGAGGCATATAACTATCTTATTTTTGATGTACAGAATAAATTCCTTTAGAAAGGGATTTTACATTTGCTGAACAGTTCTTATCATACTCACACAAAAGAGGAAAAAATACTTAAGGATATTTCATACAACTGATAGGCAACTATAAGCAGTATAATTATTGCAGCCAATCTGTGTGTTTATGCCAGGCAACCATAGACACACACCTTCCTATATTAAAGCCAAGCACAACGTTCATAGATATTCCACATATTCCTGTAAATAAATGTGTTTTTGTTTTGTTTTGTTTTGTCTTCCCTGAAACAATTCATTTATCTGATCCGCTTTTGACATTACCACTGCACGTATTTCAGACTTGGTGAAGAACAAAATCAGAGAAGCTCGATTCACGTTCTGCTTACCTTGTTTATTACCTTTCTTCTTAAAAACCTCTGAAGCAAGCCACACATTGGCTCTCCATCCCACCTAAGCTGAACCCAACGGAAGTGCTGCTGGACCAGCAGGTCAGATCCATGAAGATGACACTTGGCGATTGTCCCCAGTAAAAAGCAGTTCTCATGAAAGTAAAAGGCACCAGAAGCTCCATTTGCTAAAAGTGAACCATTACAAATTTGGCTGAAATACTCAAATGTTTCTACTTGATTTCATATAAAAGCAAGAAGCAGTGACTTTATTTGAAAGAAAAAAATAACACAACATATAAATTACCCTTAAAATTTAACATGGTGTATTTAACCAATTGTATTTTTCAACAGAAGAAAAAAAACCAGAACAAATTACATTTTTCTTTTCTAAGGTCCACATTTTTCAGGTATTATAATACAACTGAACTGTAATAAAAACATTTCTTCAACCCAAATTCTTTAAATACCTCTTTGAATAGTGCAAGAGTTTTCTGAACTGCGATTCTCAAGAGGTGCCAGAAAATCTCCGAGTAATTCAGATAAAGATGCTCTCTCCAGATTTTCCAAAATCACAATGGTTGTCTTGCTTACAGGAGGCTGTTTAACTGGAACCAGACAAGCTGAAATACAAACATCTCATGAATGCCTACTTATGAAAAAGTATTGTTATTTATGTTGACAGCTTCTACAGATACTCACACAAAGTTATTTTGTTCCAGTTTTTTTGCCTTTTAACAAGTTCAGAGGAAGCTGTACAGTGTTCAAAATTAGACGTATGAAAACAATGGAAAGAATCTCATACAGTACAGTAATAAAAAATAATGAAAGCCATTATTAAAAAAAACAACACCGAAATTCATATATAGGAAAGATTTCCACAAATAAATAGCAAAATAGCAAAGATATCTGGAAACATTTATTTCAACTGCTACTACTTCATCCTGAACTTTTAACATCGACTCTTCATTCCATGTAGTGATAAATGGATACAGAATATTCTGGGAATATTCTGCAGTTGTAGGAAACTTAACCATTCTGAGAGATTAACTATTTGTATGCTACTTTTTTCTCTTCAGAAGATCCATCAGTATCTCTAAGAATCATCCAAATAATCAGAGATAGTTTGAGGCACAATTACAAACAGTACAAACAGTAGCACCTGAATCTAATAAGCATTATAATGATATACCATTTCATATTTCATTTTTTCTCCTGACTTCAACGGCACACATTGAAATCTAAACAAGGAACAAGCTGAGTAATAGCTCAAATTTCAGAACAGCTAGCAGTTACATCAATTTGTGAAATTAAAAGAAAAATTCATGTGCAGAAGTCAGAGGAGACCACAATCTTCATCATAATATACAAAGCACAAGCACACAGAAAGTCTGGAAAAAAATGGGTCCGTCAAATTATGCATTCTCAGCTTGTTTTGTTTAGGCAAAACCAAACTCTGACAGAGGACAAAAATGCACTCCAAATCCATGCTAGACATACATTAGTTGTAAATATGGCAAAGGGGAAAGAGCTATCAAAAAGGGGTAAGCACAAAAGGAATTGTCAAGAGAGCAAACAGATACAAACTGGGCTTTAGAATGCAGGCTGCCAGACAGATTGGGGAAAAAAAAAGTAGGAGAAAGCTACATAGGGGGTGAATGCAGATACAAAGCTGAGAACTGCTTTCAAACAGCCAAACTGTATTTTAGCCAAAAATAATTTGAACAGTGCTAAAGAGAAAAAAGCATCATCATATCAGCCTTCAGGTTCTCATATTAATGATCTCTGCATAATATATTACATCATCTATTACATATTATTCTCTGTCATTTTATATATAGCATATATTGCTATATATTATTATTATATAGTATATTATTACTGTACAGTTGATTCTAAGCCAAAATAAATCAGAGCTTAAATGTATGGGTAAAATGAAGTATGAACAAGTATGCCAGAGAAAATTTAGCTTGTCTTTCGCTTCCATTCCTTCACTTATTTATTTTTAAATAATTTTTTAATGCCCTCCCTTCTACACCTGACCAACCCATATGCCCCCATTCTTCTGGTTCCATACTTCATTTGCCCATTCTCACTGACATTTTTTATTTGGCTAAATCTGGCTTACCTGAACTCTTTTCTTACTCTTACCAGTGATTCATCACTAATTTACACAGGTGAAACCTATGGATCACTCTAAAAGTACTTTATTTTGGAGCACCCAAGTAAACAGACTTTAGTCTACATGCAACTATTCACATCCATTAATAGAAAGTTATTCATTTTAACAAAAATACAACTTTGCCCTGTACCAATGGGACATAATACAAGCACACTAACATTTGCCTGCCCAGGTGACGAAAATTGGGCATAAGACAACACATAAGCATCTAGTAAACAAGGACATATCAAAAAGAAATGATCTGGCTTTTTAAGAATTCCTTCTCTGCTCCTTGTATTCCCAGAAAGCTAGCAATTACAACTTCTCTAATACATGTGTTGAAACATTAGCTACAATTAGGCAATAATAGATTTTCTTCTGATTCAGTACATTTGAACCTTAGCTCTACTTCAAAGTTTAGACTCTTACCGTTATTCCCCAAGTACCTAAAGAAGTATGAGTTTGGTTAAAACACACCACTCACTAAGCAAAATGTTTTAATGCATTTCTTTTCTTTGTATGAACAAAACATTTCCTACCAATTACTGAGGTCAGACTGATGAAATAAGCTTACCACTACTGATGAACAATTCTGCAAGCTGCTCCTTGGAGAAACCAGCATCCACTTCAACTTTAACGATATCGCACGTAGATCCTGCAGCCACTTGTTTTTGCTGTGTTGAAAATGTATGGATTTGGTGAAATGGTGAATACTCCAATTCATAAACTAACTAACTTTGTGTGTTTGTGTTAATACCTTCATGCAGGCTGCTATCTGATACGCTATATAGTCTTGCAAACTCCCTTCTGGACCATGGAAGATGACATTATGGTATTGTTCAACCTATAGATAAACAATACATTATTCTTGGAAGTTCACAGACTCAGAATTCTTTTACCCAGATTTAAAATATACAATGTTTGTATGACACATATTTGAAATATTTTTCACAGCTGTTCTTATAAACAACAAAATTCTATCCAAGGACACAGCCGAATTTATGCAGATTTTAAACTAATGCTGACTTCATAATTAATGCTAACATGCATGATCTTTGAAAGCCAACACACATTACCTGATTATCCCAACATTTTCAGATACTAAATAACTTCTAAGAGCTATGAAATCTACCCATCAAACAACATCATATATATACACATGTATATTTATGTATTATACTTAGGTCACTCTGAAAGTATTGTCTTTTCTTCACAGGTACTTCCATGTTAGAAATCATTTTGTCAGACCACTCCTCTGCTGCCATCTATCACACAGCAACAAAATTTAATGAAATACTGGTGGAAAGGTTCAAACTCTACTATTATACTGCCAACATTCACCTCTGATGTGGGCCAACATAATAAAATGGGAGGCATTATCTTTGTAGCAGCCCTTGATTATATATAAATATATAAATAAAAGCTGTTAATAAAATCCACGTCTCAATTGCTTACATGCATTCTTATTTGCTTTTTCCTAAAAAGCTGTAATTATGTAACTTTGTAAGGAAATAAGATATAAAAGAGCTTTTAATATACTTTCTTGAGCAGTTCAGTTTATCAGATGGCAGCTGTTTAAAGAATGAAGTGAATACCTGTATGTGACTACAATTACTGGGAGAAGGTTTAAGGGGAATTTTATTTTAACAAAGCAACTTTTGTCCTACTTCAATTTTTTTAGAAGTCTTTGCATTCTTTCATAGAGTAGACTACATTTTTTTTTTAGTCACCTCTATTAAGTTAATATTTTCACATATGAACAACCTGGAGAGAAGGTACCAATGTACCTATGGCACTCACCAAGCGGAGGTAGTTCTGAAGAGTCTGAAGATGGATCATAGATGCATAAGTCACACTATTTAGGCAGCCTTCTTGAGGTCCTTAAAAAAAAAAAAGAGATAAGCAAATAGCTTTAATAAATCTCTCATGTTAAGAAGCATGTATAACAGATCCATATGCTTTTTATACAGTATCAACAACTTCATAAAATTAAAGGCTACATAAATTAAAATAGTGAAGAAATTAAAAGTATTTACCTATCAACATCGATTCACGGTTATCCATGACATAAGTAAAACAGATACTACTATACAACCAGAAAAGGTAGTAGGGCTTTTATGTGCATTTTCTAAATGTTGTAAGCCCTTTCAAATCTAGTTAAAGAATTAACAAAATACGATATTTCTGATTTCTAAATGATACTGAAGAAGAAAACCAGTGGTGATTCTGAAATTAAATATTTCATTGAGTGTTTTAACAGTCAAAACTGAAAATTAGGAATTGAAACTTACCAAACAAAAACACTGTGATATGCTCAGCTCTGTTCTTCTTCAAAAAGTCCCATGGTGGTTGGGAAAAAATCTGACCTGTTGACCACGAAACGTTTCCTGTTAAAAAGAAAAAATGAGAGAGATTCCCTGAATATAAAATAAAAATATCCTATACTCAAACATATACAATTGCCTACAGAGACTGTATACACTGACCAATTTGGCAAATTAATCAGTCTCAAGTACTAATAATATTACTGTTTGATAGAGGATTGATGATACTGATGTTTTCATCCAATTAATAGATGAGTTAAAGCTAGACTGCCTTTACATCTTTCTATGTAATACGCTACCCTTTCAGTAAAACAGCATAACTTGAGCAGTCTAATGTGAATAGGATTTTTTTCTTGGGGAGGAGCACTTAAGATGATGCATACAAAGTTTCAGTGGCCTATGCAGCTGTTACTACTACCACATTCTGGACAATTTCTTACTATTTTGATCCTTTAAAATATTTTTATATTTCACTTTGTTAAGTGAAACTACATAAAACAGGGGATGTTCTGTTCTACTTATTCTGATGATTCACAGTCTAGATTTACTGTATAGTTTGGTTGTACTGTACAGACAATAGTGTGGGCTTTGGTTTAACTAATTTTGTTTCACAAATAATAAAGATATCTCTTTTGGAGTTCTAAATTGAATAAAAAGTTAATTGACTTTGGACATCATAGGTTCCCCTAGGTGACACTAAATTCACAGTTAAAACTAAAGAATACTTTCATGCCAGCATGTTTAAAGTTTCATAGTCAGAACTGGCTTTTCTTAGTCTAACATCTGAAAGATCAAAAAAGCTAAGATTTTTTTTTATCTTACTCTACTTCTTTATAGTAATACTTGAACAGCAAGCATAAAAAAATGTTTATTAACCAAATCTGTAGTCATGATAGCACTGATGAAGTTCAGCAATTGTCAAAAGTAGTCTTAAGTATATTTTAAACTATGGGATGAAATAAGATTTCAGAATTTCAAGAAAACATTTCAGTTTTCCCTTTATTTAATACACCGGTATTCATACCTAGTTTGACAGATAATATACTGCTTGCACTGAGGCCAATGTTGGATTCTGCAGCACCATTAAATGACAGCTCTTCGAGGCTCCTCCACCCATCAGAAGCAATTGCTTGGAAATGATTTGTCACTGCCTGATTCACTGCTTTTGAAAAATCATCCCATGTTGTTTGTTTGCGGATATTTAAAGCACATATTGTGTTTTCTGTATCAAATTCCTCTGTACCACAATGGGCTGGTTCAATGCCACTGACTGAAATCCTTACAGGCACATTAAGAGCATCTGTCAAAAAAAAAAGAAAAACAAAAATGAGATAAACTCTAAAACTCAATAAAAATTATACTATTATACTTTGAAGACGAATAACATCTAATATTTAAAAGGAAAGCCACAGCGTGACTCCTGCTACAGAAGAGCAAATGTAAGCAGAGCACAGGTCACCACAAAACCAAAGCAGTGATGAAAAACAAATATCAAGGTATCTATTACAAAAAATCATTATTATTACGTTCACTTAAATCATAGGAGGAAAGACAAAACTTACTTAATCTTATATTTCCTCTTTATAGACTAACTTCTTATAAATTAAGACAGATGGTAGGTTGCTTCTCAATGTTTAAGTTTATTGTGGTTGTGCATGGTTTTATTATCAATGTAAAAAGGAATTTTTTGGCTCAATTGCACAAGTGGAAAGCACACTTAGCCAAGCCAAATGTCTTTAAATAAAAACTAAGACAGAAAATCCACTTAGAACTGTGTATTTGATCTGCTAGTGAATAAACTGAGAAAGTATTAAAAGAAAAAAAGTAGAAAATTTACATATACATACTAGAAAAATACATACTAGAAAAATAGTGAAGTAATTTAATAGATTCACAGAATGGCCTGGGTTGAAAACTACCTTAAAGGTCATTTAATTTCAGCCCCACTGCTGCGGGCAGGGTCACCAACAACTAGATCAAGGCTGCCCAGAGCCACAGCCAGCCTGGCCTTGAAAGCTTCCAGGGATGGGGGATCCACAACCTCTCTGGGCAACCTGTTCCAATTTAAATTATTTTAAACCTTACTCTTTGAAAATCAGAATAAAATTCAACAGAAGTCTGTATGGATCAATCAGATGACTAAAAGTGAAAATGAAACTATTTTCAAACTTTACTGCACAAACAATACATTTTACAAATTATACCTGAAATTGAAAATAAGTGCAATGAAGAGAAAAACAATGTAGACCAAGGGTCCTAAGCTGATAGAAGCAATTGGATTTGCAATATGCCCTACCAGACAGACAGGATATTAGGACTGACAAAAATTATACAAGTATCAGCTTAGTAGGCTACAGATTCAGCTACTGAAAACTGGCTTCAGTTTGACAAAGAAGTAGACCACAAAGGAGGAGTTTCTGTCAGAAAGTGAATTGTGTACATCTGCTGAAATGGTAGAATATTGCAACAGAGAAAGACGAAAATCAGAAACAGCTCACAAAGCTTCCCTAATTTCTTAACAATCAATGAACTTGACTAACCACAGACCTACATCCCACAACACGAACACAAAAGAAAGTGTATAAAATACAAATCTACAAAGCCAGTACTTCTGACTTTGTAGAGAAATAGAAAAACAGAACTTTTGAGCGGATGGACTAAGCTGTAAATCAAGAAATACTGAGGTCAGCCCACTCCACTGGATTTTAAGAAAACTTCAAGAGAAGGAAGAGGACAGGTTCTGGCAAATAAAATAGAATAAAATAAAAATCTTCTGAGAGAAGCTATTCATGCTGGTACAGAGAAATTGTTTGATGTTTTCTCTAAGACTTCCTTTGAATAATAAGCAAAAAAATCCCCATAACTATAAACGAGTGACAAATAAAACAGTACTTTCAAAGACTAGATGACTGTCTTAGCCTAAGGAAATATGACAGCTATCCATCACTCAATGCTTTTTCTGCAAGAATTAGAAGAAAAGATGAGAATGAAGGTCAAGGAAGAAATTAACTTTGGAAAAATTAGTTACCAACATTAAATTGAGAAATTTTGCAAGCATACTGGTGTTTGCATGTGTACAGTGTGCCAATGTTTCATACGGTTAAAAATTAGAAAGACATAAATAATTTAATACTCTCCAATAAAATTTTATCACAAACTTTTGCAAAATTGGGAGAACAATGACATGCTAAGTAAAAAAAATAATAAATTTATGGTGACAAAAAATGGATGACTTCCCTTTTAATCTTTCCTCCTCTTTGTGCCACAAGTTCTTTAGCAAAGACATTTTTGCATATTGCTGATAGCAATTACTTACTTAAGTTTTCTAGGAGATGTTTACAATCATCAGTAGCAACATCATGTAATGTTCGATTACATTTATCTTTTTTTTCAGCCTCTAGTCCACCATGGCTACAAAGGATTTCTAGACAGTTCTGCAAAGGTAAGAGCTGTATTATTTTAGGATCCATTTGCTATATCAAAGAGTTCTACCAATGTGCACTTAAGATTCCTGATTGAAATTCTTGTACATGCATTTCCAAAGACCAGCTACAGAATTTCTACACAAGTGTCCTAATGATGTTCCTCACTACATTGAAAACCAGGTGTACTGTATGGTAGTCTTGAAAGTTTCAAACCAAGATTTTGAAAAAGCAGAACATACACAGCCAGGCACCTTCAGTCTTCAGACACCAAGTGCTGATCCACTGAAGCAATCAATTCTTAACATCTGGCCATTAGTTTAGATATTCACATAAGGAAATAGAAGTCTTACAACACGTCGCAATATGATACAACAGTGGCCATTTCAATACATTCTGTTTTGAAGGTCTGGGCCTTCAAAGGCAATTCTAAAGCATAATACAGACTGAATAAAAAACTTTTCAAGTGGCAGTCCAGTTTGCATTTCAGTAAGGATGTGTTTCCTCATGCCTCGCATCTGACTAACAGACAGCAAAAGAAAAACAATTGTTTTAAAGTCACCTTGCAGGCCTCCCCTCTGGCAGTTAAAATTCAAAGATTAAAAAATATATGTAATGTGGTTAATAAAAGCAAAGATTAATTACACTCAGTCAGAAACAAGGTACTAGCAGATAGATTTGGATTGGTGTAATGATACTGTAACAAGAAAAAAAAGTCAATTATACAAATCTTTCAGAACTAGAAGAAAAAAGTCTTCAGCTGTATTTCAAATATTGTTTGATCTGTGGACAGAAGGCTGATTGAGTTCTGATTTCTAATGGTCACCCATCCAACAACAATATGGGTAGACTTCCTGAAAGCACTGCCATTCTCAGACGTGTCTTTCAAGGACAGATATCCATGTTAAAAAATCGCACCATCGCAAAACATCATAATTAATACTGTACTGTTGACTTCTGGATTTAATCATAGTAGAGAAACCAAATCTTGGAAGCACATGGAAGCAGCTAGCAAAAGTTCCAGTTCAGAACAGGGAATTGTTGCAAGATTGGCTGCTGTTACCTATTTTACAGCTGCTGTAACAGAAATACTTCTGCCAGTACATACAATACTCTTGACGCATTTCATAAACATAATAGTCATTTAAGCTATAGCTCCCCATGAGACAGAATTTTACTGTATAGTGGTTCCAGCACTTGTCAGAATGTTTCAAAAAATCAATTAGCCAACTAAATGTGCCATGAAAAATTAATCAGAAAGAAAGCAGCATATTTTCTCATCAGGTTGCTTAGTTAACCATCTCTCAAATGGATGGAATGAATGGAAGACAGCAGAAAGGAAAGACTGAACTGTGACGCTGAAAGAGGGGAGAAAGGAAGGGAAAAAAGAAGTGGGGTAGAACAGAAGACGAGGTTCATTTCCTCAGTACAATAAGAAGCTTTGTTAGCTCTGTTGCCTGTGATTCAGTAGCTAAAATGCTCTAGTGTAGTTCACATGTAAATTATTTATGCCTACCAATCTTGAAAACGTGTGCAGTACCAGCACTATTCACATGCAATTACCACGTAGAGTTATGAACGACATGGTATTGACAGTGGAGGTAAAAGATTAGAGAATGGAGCTAAAAGTGTTAATAGTACTTAAAGATGGTTATTAAGCAACCTCTAGATTCTTAATATCCCAAGCATATTTACTGAGTCAAAAAATGCATTTAATAAAATAAACATATCTTAATAAACAGAACTTTTAAACCTGTGGCTATTATAAATTTATCACAGCAAATTTGCCAGGAGAAAAAGCATATCTAATGACAGAATTGAATTAGCCTTGCATCCACAGGATACTTTCAGAAGTCTTGGACTGTATTATCCTAAAACTCATTCTTCTGTGTTCAGAATTCATTCTTCATTTTCTTCTTGGATAAAAATTTAACAGTAAGATCTGATTGACAGCTGATAAACAAATCCATGCATCTTTTCAAAAATGGAGTAAAATACTCCATCTCCAGAAACGTTCCTGTGTGCAATCAGATCTGTTGGGTTTGTCCCCACCTTATCAGATTTTCTCTGCCCCCAAGCTTATTAACTGCTTGCTCAAAATAAGAAATTAAATAACATATTGTTGCAAAAATGTTGCTGGGAAATTGTTCATAGTTTCCAGTTACATCTAAAGACAATTTAACTATGTCCATCTAACATCCATATAACATACACATCACCCAATGAACAGGCATTTAGGTAGAGATTCACATCACCTTAGCTTTGAAAATCTGCATCTCAGCTAATCATATTCTCTGTTTTTGTTATTTCCCCAGAAGTATGCATTTAAAAATAATGATTCATCCCATTTAAGCTGGATATGTAGCTTCTGCAGTTAATGATCCAAAGGAAGTATCTTTCTGTCTCTATTAAATCAAGCGTGACAACAAATTAAATAAGAAAATCAGACTTGCCAGCCAAGTTTTAGTTTGTCAGAGTGAAAAAAGAGGATTTATCTCACATAAACTAGCAGGTTACTGTAACTTGTTCACATGGACTGACCTTAAAGCCTTTTGATGCTGCTATGTGGGCAGCAGTCCAACCCTCTTTGTCAGCATGGTTGATGAGATCTGCAGAAATAACAGGTTTTCTTCTACTGTTACAGCCATCTTCTCTGCTCTCCAAATCAAAGTAGTTTGAATTAGGCTCCATATCATCTAAAGAGTTCCCATTGTTTCGCTCTCCATAGTACATAAGGAGCTTGAGACTGTCAACATTACCAGAATCCACTGCTGCGTGAATGGGTGACCAGCCATCCTAAAGAAACAAAAGCCGAAAGCACACTTCCACCAAGCTCAGAAAAATGTCTTCAGAACTCATATCAACAGTGAATCTGAATGGAACATTCTGTTTGGAAATTAAACCGAAAGATAAGAGTAACATATTAATCCTTTGGGAAATGGAATTACGAGTACATATCTGGGGAGGAAGAAAAAGAAGGAAGGAAATGTAGCACACTAATTTTACAGTTTTTTTCCATGGATGGGATAATAGACAGAGACTTCAGAACTCTTAAAAGAGTCTAAGTGATACTGGACCGTGTGTGGTGTTAACAGACTGCTTCCTTATCTTGTATCAAAGTAACGTGACTAATGATCCATCATCTGTATCATGTTGCATTAACCAATACCAATCAGGTATTTTCACGTCATCATCATAACTTTCTCCCATGTAAAAAATGCTTACTTTCCAAAACCAGCATAAATGAATAAAAAAAAAAATCCAGTGTAAGCAGACCAAAATTTACTGTGAATTACTGTTTCTGGACAGCCTAAACCACACATTCACTGTCACGCTTACTTAAAAGTCTTCAGAAAAACTTCAAGAAAGTAACAGAAGAGAGCTAGATGTTATCTTTGAAGCAATTATCTTCTCCATTTCTTTTTGCCATATTCTTTCATTTACACTATATGAGGCTTTATAATACTGGCTAGCAAATTGTGGCGGGCTCCCTTTAAAGGCAAGAATAATAAACCATAACATAAAAAATGGAAGAAAAATCCAACTCTGCACCTTAAAAATAGTTCAAAGCAGAAGAGTTCTGTTCTGTATATCTGGTGCAGAAGAAAAGTCTGCAGCAAACTGCAGGCTGAAGCTGATGTAAATAAAATGATAAGGAACTTGTGTACTTCAGGAGATTTTATAAAAAAATTACAGCTTAAAAAAAAGAAAGTATGATGCAAAAACATTATACTAATTTCAAATTACATTATACTTTTTAAGATTTAAATAAAACTTTAAATAAATAACGTAATTTTTTTCTAGGTGTTTGCAATTATTCAGTCTTGTACAATGCAATCTAGCTTTACAAGCTGCTTTGACTTACACTGGTTTTTAGTGTTCGATCTGCTCCTCTTTCCAACAAGAGCTTAATACAATCATTATTTCCATA
This sequence comes from Gallus gallus, assembly GCF_016699485.2. Classification (NCBI taxonomy): domain Eukaryota; kingdom Metazoa; phylum Chordata; class Aves; order Galliformes; family Phasianidae; genus Gallus; species Gallus gallus. The sequence continues at coordinate 24,685,701 of NC_052532.1, read as the reverse complement.
TTTGCAGGCCAGGTACAAAGGTGTCTGTCCTCTTTCAGCAGCATGGTTAATATCAGCCTGATACATAATTAATAATTCTGCACACCTACGGCAAACAATAAGGTAGTAAAATTATCCTGTATTTGACATTCAAAAACATTAAAACTTAGAATATCTAAATATCTAATTTGCAGAGGGCAAAATACCAATTGTATGGATGGAGATCAGCCCATGATTTTATCCATCACATACACATAGATACATAGGCATATGGTATACTTTTGTACTCAGGTACAATAATGAATTGGATTCCTTTAAACCCATAAATATTAAACTACCGTATGTATAATTTAAAAATGTCAACTTAAAACATTTCATTTCAAAGGGTCAATAACAACTTTTTTACAGATGACCAATAAAGCAGCATTTCTTTCCTGACTGCTGATTTTTAAAATAGTTTTAAAAGGAAAACAAGCAAACAAGGACCCAGCAACTCCAATTTCTCCCATCAAGCTCGTGGTAGCTGTGTTTTTTGGTAGGACCAGCTTTAGGTACCACCAGAAGAGAAGTAAACCAGAAAGGACAGCAAATAGAAACTACCCCAGGAAGATGTTTTGGGGTGTGTGGGTAGCAGCAACTGCAATAGAACTGAAAACTATGTTGAGGGGTCAAGAGAGCTTGTTTCTCGTTAGGGGCTTGCACTGGATCCAAGATCCTGTACTTCCTCATGACCATATAAGTCCAGTTTTCTTCCCAGTCGGGTTAGCCCTCTTTCCCTACCTCTTCTCAGCATCTCTGAGGACTTCAGAAAAAAAATTTTAGTCTTTCTCTCTGCGGTTCAAAAAGGGTTTTAACGTAAGATAATGCCCATATAATCACTTATGATGACTTTTTTTTTTCTGCATAAAGATGCTCTGGAAGAAGTTATGCAGTAGTTGCTTCCAACTTCCAGCTCTGTTGTACACTGTTTCCCAGTATAAAGAAATGACAGAATTTTCCAATCATGCTGTCATAGAACACCCATCTTTCTAAAACAGGAACTTCAAAAAATAAAAGGAAATTATGGTAAATACATTCTGAAAAAGTTCTTAGAAATATTCTTTGACTCACACATAACTTTCTGTTGTTTAAACTTACTGATATGAAAGAAACTTAAACCTTTAAAAAAGAAAAAAAAAAACACACAACCAAATCTGTTTTGCTTGCTTATAGTATTTGATTCCATCACTCATACAAACACTTAGGTAAATGTTCTTATGTCCCTGTATATGATAAATCACAGTTCTCTATGCTTAAAAATTAATGCAAAACTAATTTGTTTCCTCCTCCCTTGGTGAATTTCTGTATTATAACTGACAACATGAAGAAAATCAAGAAATTTGAAGGCATGACTCCTGTGCAGACTAGTATCACATTTTGGTTACTAATAGTACACATGTTCAGCAACCTTAAGAGTTGCAATTGGAAACAACAAAGAAAAGGAAAATACCAAAGCCAGAAAGTCATGTGAATGAGTATGAATTTGAGTAGTTGCTTTCAATAAATGGTATTTAAACACTAGTGCATTCCTAGCTGTAAACACATTTTAATGATAATGCATGTAAAATGCATATAAATTAGAGTAAGAGTTGATGGGAAAAATGTAAAGACTTACTTGACATGTCCCTGAGCAACTGCTGAACACAAGGGTGTAAAGCCATTTTTATCAGCAGCATCAACTTGTGCTTCTGCAGTCAGCAGCAAACTCACGCAATCTATAAGTTGAGAACAAACACAAACCGATGCAATAAAAACTAGTGGTTAAAACTACCAGAAGATAAGACTTGTCCAAGCAGCATTATCTTGGAGCAACAAACACCAGTCTTTTTTAACCGTACACCACACTTGAATGAACCAAAGTAGAAGCTCTGGAAGAATTTGCAGGAGGGAGCTGAAAATGCACCACTCTACTGCAAAAAGGTTCAACCCAGATCCCAATCATGGATTATCCCATTAGTGACCACTAATGGCAACTCCCACCGTGCTAGCTCGTTTCTGTATTTCTGAAGCTGGAAATGTGAATTACCCAGTAGTCACACTGACACCTCCAAAATGACAGCTGCATTGGAAGTGTTCACAAGCTACACGGCACTCAAACAGCAGGCTGACCAGCCTTGTTTTAGGACATTGTGACACAGAATTGCAATGACTAATAAGATGAGCTTACAAAAGCAAAAAAAAAAAACAACAAACAAACCCAACAAAAAAACCCCCCAACCCTTCTGACTCAAATTTTTCCAAAATTACATGCTAAATATAATAGCTAAAGCTAATTAAGATAATTATTTACACAGTAATTGGACTGCTGTTCATTGAGGAAGAACCTGGAGATGAGCTATGATAGCGAAGTTTATCTCTAGATACCAGAAACATATCTTTAGAATTGCTCAGAAATCTGACTCATCTAAAACATTTCTGAATGTACTGAATTCCTGTTGCAACCCTTTCAAATATTTAATGCAGATGCTGTGGAGCTGCTTCAACAAATAATTTAAGAAATAAGATTCTAAAACACTGTAAGTCATTATACTGCAAATTAAGATTCTTAAATATGTAACCTGATTTGAAATGGCCCTTCTTTTTTTTAAGCTTGTCTGTGAGGACAAGTTACTAGAACTTAATATGTTAACTAACTTAATTACTCTTTCCACATGTAAGAAATTACTAATTAAAGTGAAACTATATTTTCCATCACTCTGTAGCAGAAAAAATACTCATTATTACGCCATTTTTCCCTTTTTCCATTGTCAATCCCAGTCTTACATTAAACAGTTAACTTGAAAAAAAAGGATTCCTGCTTGGCATCCTAAAATGCTTCTAAAGTTTTTGAAGGTTGTTAAAAAAAAAAGTTGCATTTGGCTAGAATACTCTTTGATTTCTTCACAAAGCATATGTTAGCCATGCAGAAGCAACAAAGATTGCACAGAACAAGACCACCTTTCCAAAAAAGTACAGTTAACTCACTCACTGATTGGCAGATCATTCAGGTAGTAGCTTATCTGTGTGAAAATTCTGTTTCTGGTGAAGATCACTGAAAAGAGCTGTTTATTCTCCAGGCTAGGTGCAAGCATGAGGAATTATAGCTACTTTCAGAAGGCATAACACGTGAGCCAGCAAGCTCTACACAACCTGTTCTGATGGCACATCACCTAAAAGAGCAAAAGTCTCCAAGAAGCCTCAGTCCTTCAGATGGACTTCTGACTGGGATTTGGAGGAGGGTAATTTGGGTCTACCCAGACTCATTAACTTCAGTTCACTGCTGTCTGCCATAGAAGCAATCAGCAGTGGAGGGGATATATCAGAAGGGCAAGCACAAGACAGACACTGATGTTGTCACTCAGTTAAAGTTTTTGGTCAAAGCAAAAGCAAAGCATGGAAGTTCATTAGCACAAACACCTGGAGACTTTATTGCTCTCCATCAAAGCTGGATAGGTAGTTCTTCCAGAGTGCTGGCAAACACTGTGCAGATACATCCAGTGGCTCAGCAGAGCTGACTCCATGTAGCTGTATGTCTCCACCTCACTCCTTTCTACTTCCCACATTCCAGCTTTTCCTATCAACCACTGTGCCTCAGCCTCCAAGCACTCAGAACAGAAGAGAATTGATTACACCATAAAAGTATACGATTAACACATAGCTGAGTACATAGGATAATTATTATTACTCTCTTCACATGTCTATATTAGGAACTCTTGTTATTTATTTCTCTCTTTCTCAGCCACCTTACATATGACAGAGAATGCTATTCAGATATGCAGATGGGTGAGCGTTTGGGCAAATTCATCTAGTTCAAGGTGTCCCTGCTCATGGCAGGAGCTCGGAACAAGATTATCTTTATGCTCCTTTCCAACTCAAATGGTTCTGTGATTCTGTGTATTACCCGTGTGAACTACTGTGCATTTTATCAAGTGCGTAGCAGATTGAAGTGACTTCTGCTTTGGTAGTGGATCAAACCAAAATGGCCTGACAAAACAATCTGTTCAGTTCTCCCAATTAGGTGGCTAATCATAAAAAACAAGTTTCCCAGCTCTCACTGAAACACAAAGAAAGCATTTGTGTATATTTTTAGAATGAAGTTGTCTCTCTCAAGACCTACAGAACTCAGGACTGTGTGAGCACAGAAACAAAGAAGCTGCTATGAACTTCATGTGCTGGAAAAAAACAAATCTCAGCTGCAGCTCTCAAAGGGCAACTGTTTATGAACAGGAAAGCTATACATTTTGCAAACAGAACAGATTAGAAAAGAACATTGGAGTGTTCTCTTTTATTGCGTAGCTGTCAATTTTCTCTGCGGACTGAACTCAAAGGACACAACAGCTGCTGCCACTGTCTTGGTTACAGAGTGCTCTACCTTTAGCTATCTACAGATCTTAAATATTGTATTTATTCACTGAAAGCATATGGAGACCATTTGCTTTCCACTCTTCCCAGACACTCTGTAACACAGTGTTTGTTTCTGAAGGGGTACTCACGATGGGAGCCCCTAACAAATCCAGAACTACTCTTTTCTTCTGGCCAACTATTTCCCAGGAGAAATAAAAAAATCTGGTTAGTTGGTTTAGAGGAAACAAGGGGTCCCATAAATCACTGAATCTATTTAGTCACTAACTTCAGGTTGAAAGTATTTTCAATAAATCAAATCATGGTGTTCTTACTCTCTAGGTTAAGAGTATGTGTTAGGTCTTCCACAGAAAGAAAGGAGGAAGAAAAAAATGTATTGTAAAGACAGTAATTTACCACTGACAATCCTACTTAATGCAATGAAAAAGTTTGTAAAATTAAATGGTTTAATCCTTCTTAATATTACATCAGTGTCCTTTTTTTTTTTCCAGCTGTTTAGTTAAGAAAGCTATTAAGAAGGACTTTTTAAAATAAGATACTAATCCCTATAATTCTTAAGTCTATATGTATTTACATAAAAATGCTCTTTAAAGTCTGCATTTTGAAGAGCTGCATCTTATCTATTCTATTTGGAACAAACTGCAAGTAACAAACAAAGGATTACAAACCAAAGCACAAAAATCTTCCTCCAAAAAGTACTATAAATCTAATTGTTCACATCACTCTCAATTTTCACACAACCTATTAAGACATAAATGCTGCTGCTGTGTGATTCTCTCGTTCAGAATTCATACAGTTTTAGTCACTAAAACACGATGATTTGTAAAACAAAGTACTTCGCACATCCTAACAACTATAAATGGAAGTGTAATGCCAAAACCATCATAATAAAATTTGTATCTTACAAAGTAAAAGGTACCAATAACTATAGGATGTCTGTACATGTGTTTGTTTTTCTTATTTTGTTTTCATACATCACCCAGGGGCCTCTGTTATTTGAAATTTTCACAATAAAAAAAGCAAACAAATTGCTTTTGCTGTCAGTAAGAGCTGTTTAGTAATTGAAATTGAAGATAACGGTTTTTGCTTGGAAACATCTTAGGAATACAAGATGAGAGAAGATTTAGAGCAAGCACTGTCACCCACAAACACCACCCAGGGACATAAATCCAGAAGAATTTACAGAACATCCATTCAGTGAGGGGAAAAAAATTCCACACATTGTGATAAAATGGGACCCTTACTACTGAAAACAATGAATTGCACAAGGAAGAAAATAAAAGGACTTTCCCAATATTTTAAAGGTCATGGCAACAGCAAATATCTGCCAAACGGAAAGGCCCAGATGACTGTAGAAACTAAATCATAGCATTTAGTAAAGAAAGACAAAATACTTTGTGAACACAAGGAAAATTCTTCCTGTCCCTATGTCTGGTAGCAAAATTAACCTTGAACATGTCAGAAAAATGTATACTGCTTGTCTAAGCACAGATTTTAGAACCTAACTTTACACTCTGACTTTAAAAAGACTTCAGAAGAAAAAGAAAAAAAAAATTCTGCAAATATTGTTTTTAACAGTGAGTCAGAGATTTCTAATTATGTCACAAATAGATGCACTGTTAGATAAAGTCAAAAAGTAGTCTTGAATATAATGGTCTTTAAGACACCGTGTTCCACCTTACAGAAAAAAATTGAGACTTTACTAAAATTCGTGGAATTTCAGTCATTCGTATTGAAGAACTTCCTCTTCAGTGCTGAAAATGAGCATAATGCTCCTGGTTGCAGGTTTTTAAATCTGTAGGAAAAACTATAGTTAACTGTACTCTGATTTTGAGAAAGTTGCTGTTCAAAATTTGTGTCAATTGTCGGAAAAATCGTTGCGTAGAGTTTGTATCAATGAAATAAATACTTTTCCCTACAATTTTCCTACTTTTATAAAGTTACCCATAAAATACGAAGGCTGACTGTTGGAAGGCTCGAGAGATGCTACCACCTTGAGACCAAGGGTTGGGAAAGATGGGAAAAGAGAAAGAAATTCGCTAACTACTTCAGTAGAATGTAGAGAATGAACTAAGATTATTTCATCTAGTTTAAAACAAAGACAGTTTGTTTCCCACGTAACATGGTACAGTTTCAACATTTGATTAATTTAGCATTAAAAACTTATGAAATAAAAGAAGATTTTACTATTTCACATGAATGCTGGATGTAAACAAATCTTTGAATTGCTTACCTGTGTGTCCATTCGTAGCAGCAGAATACAAGGCAGAATAGCCATCTTCACAAGAGTAATTAATGTCCAGTCCTTCTTCATTAAGCAGCATTGATAATAAAGTGACATTTCCCTGGGCAGCAGCTTGGTGAAGAAGGGTGGGCCTGCCACCCAGGGGGACAGGACCACCACTTGTTAACAAAGGGGTTAGGGAGGAAGACCAGCCTGTGAGTTAAAGCAACAGAAGTTAGAAGGAAGACACAAATAAAAAAAGCTCCGCATTTTCTGTGTTCCTTTAAACATTAAGAATGATCTTTAAGATGACTGGATTTGTTAGTTTAGCACAAGTTATGTGGTGATGCTTTGTCTTTTAGAAGGCAATCTAAAAAATAAAAACTGTGTACAGGGGTGACCAGATGTTAATGCAAACAAGATTTCACTACAGCAAGTTAACATAAATCTTGTTACGAATTGTAGCAGCAGCTGGATCTCTGCCAAAATTATACTAACAAAATTCAGAAACTACTGAAAATTTTATATAAGTTTTAAATGAATTACTGATATGTTGCAAAGGCTTTTAGGGTATTTTTTTTAAGTATCCAAGAAAAATTTTCTAAAATAAAATGCATTTATTTCCACATGAGCTTTTATCCTCCCTTACAGTCTTATTTCAAACATCAGTATTTATATCTCACCCACTCCTATATAAACAAACGATGCAAAGAGCCCTTAATAACTTAAAGTAACTTTCAATAACTTTGCAGAGCAAAAAAAAAAAAAAAAAAAAAAAAAACAAAAACAACAAAAAAAAAACTTGCAGAAATAATGCGGAAATAAATACCGAGCTATGCTTTAAGGTAATATTTTACTCAGCAATACTTAAACAATATGTGAATGGATAGAAGTTATATCAAATTTACTAGTGAAAGCTTTCAAGCCACCCAGCTCAAAGACAATATTCAATTCAAAGCTATGAAAGCTTAGGAGTTATTTTGGTTAAATGTTGCATCCATTAATTTTGAGCTTTAGTAGGGAGTTTGTTAAGAATATGAAGTTTTTTGCATAAGTCATAAAAAAATTTGTGGATTCTTCCTTGACCCAGGACTGCAATAGAAAATAGAAGAAAGATCTTTTCTTATTTTGACTATTCCCTTTAGAAAATCCACATTCTATTTCTCTCTTCAATAAGTAATTTTATTTGTATTCTGTAGGCAAATACAAGCTAGGATACGAGGCTGTAATCTGACAAAACATGGCAAGCTTGCCCAGATTTTACTGAGGTTCAGTGTCACTCAACACTAAAGAGCTGGCAGAGTGTTACTTCCAGCTCCATCAAGCTGGGTGTTACCCAACCTTTAACATATACAGCAGAAAAGCAGCCTACTGGGATGATGTGCTCCATATTTCAGAAGAACAAAATTTAATCCAGAAGAATTTGACAGGTTTAAGAAATTTGGGAACCTTGCAAGTTTTGGGCAAATTTTAATTAAGGTCCAGATTTACATAAGCCATCATCTGAGTAGAGTTAATAAAGAATTCATTGCTTGATTCCTGTTTAAAACAACAAAAATAAGTGCTAAGAGTATTTTTTATTCATTTCAAAAGCAAGTGAATTTGTCATTTCAAATTAAGTTTACTAGCTTAGTATGTAAGGGAAACATATTTGCAGTATTACCACAAGGCTAACTTATTATTCAACTTATCTACTTAATATAGTATTCATATAAATTATGACTTCCAAAAAGTCATCAGTACAACTACGAAGTTAAATTACAGACCCAGCTTGAAGCCGATGATAATCTCTGAATGTAACTCCATCCATCTTTATACAACTTCAATTCTAAAGTTTCTTTCTGACTACCAATACCTTCATTAATATTTGTCTTTCTGATATTTTGGGAATTTTGAACGTTTTCCAAACATGTCAAAAAGCTAAAGAAGGAACATGTGAAGTAAACTACATCTTTTAAATGGTAAAATACACTGCACTTACAGTTCTGACATTTGACAACAGCTGACTCTGCCAAAATCCCTGAAGGACTGAAAAATAACTTCTTTTCACCCTCTCCATTGTAACAACGCTTTTGTTTTTCCTATCTTTAATAATTTTTTGAAACTAAATGTGCTGATTGTTCATATACACACCTATCTTTTTAAAGCGGCAGTTCATATTTATTCTTTACTCCCTTGGCACGGTACTTAATGACAGCCAACTTTGCTTGTGTGGCACTCCAAATTCTAATAGTCTTTGTTCAAGCTTCTGCCTTCATTTTAGAACTTAATTTGGTTTGTACTGGAATTACCTGGGGGAGTTTGGGAGCCTGAGCTATCAGCAAGAACTTTATTCTGCAAAGCAGCTGGGAATGATATTGCTGGGAATCCTTCATTATTGAAAATGGTGTAAGGTGTGTGTTGGTTGTCTTTTTTTCTTTTTTTAAACATTAATAGAAATGGCAAAAAAAGGAATGTTTATTGGGCCATGTGTGGTATCTTAATTTTTGCTCTAACATGCTGAAATGAAAAAAACATTGTTGCAATCGAATGATGAAATTCACTATACTTAGTTATCATTGGATGGAATCTTTTCACACAGAAAGATATGAGAACCGGATAATAAGGTAAGTTTAGCTTCTATCATCAATGTAAACAAAAACAATAATGCTGCATTCATCCAGAAAAAAAAAAAAAAAAGCGACATCAGAAAATACTCATAACCATTATTACAGGTACATCATTACAGATGCAAATAGTTAGGAAATGTGAAGCATCTGTGAAAGCGTGCAGGACATGCAGTGATGAAGGGCAGAGGGACAGACAAAAACAGCTTCTGGCATCAGCTTCAGAATGTGGAGGTGGTTAATTTCAAAGCCCAGATCAGTACCTCATTCCCCACTTTTATCTTCTAAGCCAATTGTATAGAGAGAATAATCAGAAATCATGATAGAAATGAGCAAAATAAAAAAACATACTTCAGTGAAGAGTGACATAAAAAGCGCAAAACCAAGAAGAAAGTGAAAGCAGAAATCCCAGGGGTATGAAAATCCAACTGCCTAGATTTGTTTCCATTTTGAAGTCTTGCAGCCATTGAAAAGTAGGAATCCAAACAGAGCAGAAGCACTTTGGCACCAGTTGAAAGGCTGCTGAAGTTAATGAAAACACTGTCACAGATTTCAAATCAGGCCATAAATGTTCATTGTAATTTCTTACTGTGCAGTCTGTTCAACATCAATGACAAAAGCTGGCGTCCTTCCTTACCGGGAATGAAAAGGGCAACACAGTGAACTGCCTCACATTTAAAGGCAACTATCACGGCATTAATTCAGGAGAAAGGGTAACCAAAACAATCCGAGCTCACATTTTTCGTTTTCTCTTAATGCTTGCTCTCCCCAGAACCAAGGCACTTCTTTATTGGAAATCATGCTATTGACAGGTTCTTAAAGCTATCTGACCTAGCTAGGACAGTTTTCAAATTAATAAAAGGCATACCTGAGTAACTATGCCATTACCAATTCTTCTGACTCCATAGTAAGAAGAAAGAAATACAAATTTATCAACAAACAGACATAAAAAACAAGGATACCTCCAATGTTTTCTAATTTGTTAAATCTTTTGCATATTTTCTTAAATATTAACTAATTCTGACTGAAGCTCACTACTTACTATGCAATAAAATATGAATTAGATTTCACTATGTTCTGCTTTAACTGAAAGCAAAACTGAAATTCCAAACATTTTCTGGGGGGAAAAAAAAAAGTAAATAAAACAGACTAAAACCAACCAGAAAATTGATATAAGTAATAGAATCTGTGACTAGAGGGCATGAAAATGCAGATATGGGAAAGTAGTTTCAGTAAGATCATACTCTAAAAAGAAACTGAAAAAAAGAGTGAATGAGTGACATTAATTCAGGCATAAGTGGCCACTTTATCTTACTTAAAATAGTATAATTAAATTTTGTCTTTTTTTTTTTTTTTTGTTTTCCCTAAGGCAAAGACTATTTCTACATGTAATTCTAAAATCTATTCTTTTCCTAAAATTTCGAGGGAAATGTCTTTCCATATTTGTATAATATACACTGCTCATAGTCTACATAGTTCTAGTGCAGTTTGCAAGGACACTTGGCCAAAATAGATTAAGTTCCCTTAAAAAAACAAACCAAACCAAAAGAAATAATCTGAGATTGGAAATAAATTCAATCAAATCCAAGTTTGGGTTAAAGAGAAAGGAGTTCCTGAATATTCACCTGAATATTGCGGACAAATTTAGTATAGCTTTTTCCTGCCTTATTTTGTAGGTTGGTAAAGGAGGCATATTAAAACCACAGCTCTGTATCGAGGCTGATTAGTCTCCTAAAAATGTTCATATGTAGAAGCACAAAAAAGTGATAACAGTACATGCAGTTATGAAGTCAAGTGGTGGCACTTATATTTTTAAAATGGAAGATTTTTTTCTTTCATTTTTAATTTCTTTTTGAAAGAATCATCAACAATTGTCTTAAAGTGATCATCAAAGATCACCTAGTTAAGCCTAACTGAAATATACAGTTTATTTCACACAGGTAGAGTTTGTGCAAGACAGCCTCCAGCCCAAAGAAACTATTAACTTTGAAGCTGATCTTCCTAATAATTAATTAGTTGTACATTAGTAGATTCTTAAATTCTTTACCAAGTTATAATTCCATTATGGAGTCTCACAGCTCCTGAAGGCAAACAAGGTTTGGATAATATCTGGAATACTGGAAGACTCATTAACTATCTGGCATGGCAATCAGACTCAGCTATCAATAAAAAATAAAGATGAAAATTCAGGACATCAATATGATAAAGAGCAAACCAGGAGGCAGTCATCAGATTCCAGATATTAACTCTGAGATGTGGCAGACAAATGGAAGATAAGATTTTTGAGGGCATGGCACTTTTTTCAAAAGAAGATTCTGACAGTAGAACTAGGCATTACTCAAGAAACATGCTGAAAATCTTCACTGAAGTGGAACGAGAATAAAATTTCTTAGTAATGTGAACATTGGACCAATATATTCCCTATATACACAGATCCAAGTCTGCCTCATGCTGCTTTCAGAACAGTTTCCCCAAGACCGGAGTTAGTTCAACTGCCTCATCAGTGGGATGACTACCCACAAAATGTGGTCCTCTGTCAAATGGAAGCACACCACCTGTACTGTGGGGAGAGGTTCATTCCCTACAGATAAGATAAAGGTACTGAAGTCACAAGGGACTAAAGGACCGTAACTGAACTGAAAATAACCATATGAAGTTTCAGACCACTGAAACATTCTTCAGTGTTGACAAAGATTTTTTGCATCTGAAGTGCAGAAGTGAGGGTAAAGAGGGTCTTCTACCTGATCTTTCAGTGGTATTGACCCTATCATGGACATGAACTCAAATGTACATTAAGGCTGTCTGTTCATTTAGCTGTCATCAAGATATCCTGAAGCTGGCATCAGAGTACAGTACAGACTTTTGTGATAGCAAAAGTCTCCACCACAATGCAAAATGAATAGCAGATACATGCACTGACCCCAAACTTGGACTGCTAACATAAGATTTAGATTTTAACTCTCTCCAACGTCAAATCTTTGCAGATTCCAGTTGAAGTGAATCTCTGACATACTATGTAGAAGTACTTATAAAGCCTACTACTGTAAATGTCTACAAAAAACCTACAGAAAAATGGAAATAAAAAAATATATACATATATATATACTTCTATGGATATGAAGTGATATATTTGGGACTGCGCTGTTATCCAGGCAATAATACACCTTAAGTTGTAACCACTTGATACTATAGGAGAAGAACACAGCAGTCCCAGCTATGCCCTATTTTCTGAAAGGCTCACAAAGCACTGCAAGGCACTGAAATACATATTCCATTGAAGATGATCAGCAGAGGTGATGTTCAAAATATTATTACAGAGAAAGAAAGCCTTTTATAGCTCAAAATAACCATATTAAAAAGGTAGCTTATTTAGTATTTCATAATCTACAGTTTATTTGCTGCAGACATTAAAAATCTACCATTAAAACAAACAACAAAAAAAAACCAAAACAACAAAACATTCAATTTGGAGACCTCCTTGAGGAAGCAAACTAATTAATCACGCAGAAGAATTCCCATACCCCTGGAAAGTGGAAAAAATATAAATGGAAATTTCAGTGCTTAGAAAATAAACAAAGAAAGGTATATAGAAAAAGTGAATATAGCAACTGAGAGATTTAGAGTAAAAACAAAACATTACTTCAGAGGGAGATAGTTTGTAACATATCAATCCCTTTACCTGATGCTGTTACCAGGAGGCTGTCTGAATCACATGGTCTACAGGATGAAGCACTAACAGGGTTTATGGAGGAGCTACAGGCAATGGTGGTGGGAATGACAAAGGAATTTTCTGAACATGCAGGTTGGTTCAGTCCAGGGAAGTGGGAAGGCCAGGCACCCACCTGAGATGTGGCTACGGCTGGAATGGCACAGCCTGCAGGTGCCACAGATAAATCTATAGCAGGTTTTGGTGGCAGCTGAGGTGAGGACTTAGAAATAATTTCCTCATTTATTACCCTGATTCCTTGTGGTGAGCTTGAAAGAGGTGAGGTCACAGTTTTGCTATCAGTTTTTGCACTTGTATTTGGGGATCGACTACTATCCATTAAAACCTTTAGCTGTGGGTGCGGTGGAGAAGGAGTTTGCGAAAGCCCTGGTTTTTTAGGAGGAATAGGCGGAGGATTTCCTCTGTCAATTCTTGATACGCTAGGCGTCTTTAAATTCATTCTACCGACTGGGGGGTATGTGCCAGCATCCCCTGAATGTGACACCCCAGGGCGCGCTGGACTGCTGCTCTGAGGGCTTGTAAATCTTGAGAGGACTTGGGTCACGGTATTTCGAGCTACTTGCTTGGCAACTAGGTTGTCACGACTGGTAGGGGATACATCCCTTGAGGGAGGGCTTTGGGTTGTGTTTCCATTTTGGTCTGGATCATTAGCATTTACTTGAAATCTAAACCTAGCTGCTTGGATTCGTGGATTTAGGCCTGGCTGGCCAGTAGTGCTGGCAGATGGGGAATGCAAACTGTGCATAGATGAAGTCAGCGAGTAATTCTGAGTTGCAACAGTTGGTGCAGAAGGAGTGGAAAGGGAAGTACTGTTTGAAAGAGGGGAAGTGCTACTTGGTAAATCAGGTGATAGGCCTGTACTTGGTCCATTTTCCTCAATTCTGTTTGGACTCTGTGTAAGAACGGGAGTTGTAGGAGGGACAAGTTCATTATGTGAAGACTGCCTATCAATGACAGGCTTCACAAATGCTGCATTAGCACACACATTCATTTTTGTATTGCCAGACACTAAGGGGTTCACTGCAGAAGGCTTCACAGATACAGTCAAAGGCAACTTCTTTGTATTTTCAGCACTACTGTCTACCGCTACAGGATCTGTTTGGCAGGCAATAGTTCTTGAAACTGGCTCTTCTGTTTCAACAGAAACAGAAACAAAACTCCTATCTTTATTTTTATCTTTATTTTTAAGAGAAAGATTAGCTTTACTCTCATTCTCCTTCTTTAATTGCTCAATCATTTTTATCATTTTATCTCTTTCTTCTCTGAGGTCACTGGTGTGTGCTTCTTCTCTATGAAGTTTGGCACGCAACTGCTCTCTCTCTGTGTCAAACTCAGACAGCTGCTTTTCCATCTGAGCTTCCATTTGAGTACTCTTTTGTTTCTCAGCTGCAAGAGACTCCTCCAGTTCACTAGCCTTTTTCTTTTCCTCTTCAAATTTTGACATTACTTCTTCCAATTTCTGGGCTTCCTCTACAATTCGTCCAGATAACTGCTTACACTCTTTCACTAGCATCAATACTATGTGCTTATTCTTGCCCCGTTCTTCTTCAAGACGAGCAGATAGCTTTTTGTGCTCCAGCTCAAGATTCTGTAACTGAGATTTTTCTATTTCCAGCTGTAAGAAAGCACATAGAAAAAAATGCATTAACAAGAGGGAGATTTTCAATATAACCTGCTATTAACTTGAGATTAATATTTTAACCTTTGAGAGTACACCTAAAATGAACCTGTCTGCCCAGGAAAGTGATTGGTGGTTTCTCATGAAAATGCCTATAAGCAAGAGAAAGATGTAGACACTCTCTGAATTGCTCTCCAGAGATAAGTAAACTCATCTTTTGTTTTTTTTTCCTGTTGATAACATAGAGACTCCACGAATTGATTAAAATCTCATGATTTCTGAGTGAGGAGCTGCCTGGTCTCCAGAAATTAGGTAAGCACTGAAATTGGGCACCTGACTGAACCTCTTTTACTTTGTAAGATTTCTCTTTTCTGCAAAGGAATTAGGCACAAGCAAGAAGCAAGCTTCAAACAAACTTTGAGCACAGAAATTCTAGGTCCTCCTCAGACTGAAGATTAGTGTTGAAATGCACAGTTCATGCCCATAATGGCTATCTTATTTATTTACATTTATAACAATACATTCATTTCTGAGAGAAATGTTTGAGTACAGACACAAATATCTTCCTGTACTTCCTAACAGTGGTATGTCTCACTGACATCTGTGATGTATGTAAACTACATTGTAGGCTAGGATAAGAAGACTACTTGTTATGTGCAAATAACAGATGAGAATAAATTTTCCACTCATTCATACAGTCATCACCTCTAACTCATCTTGCCCACTGACTATGCTTTTATTCAAAGGCTCTGTCACTGAAAAGCACTGGAAAAATACAAATTAATGAACCCTTTCATAAAACAGCAAGTAATAGTATGGCAACACAAATTACTTTATGTTTTCCCAGGGAAACTTTTACGTATGTCAAACTACAACAGAAGAAAAATTGGTTGTTTCGTTTTCCTACTCCTACTTTCACATACTGATACAGTTGCTTCCTGTATGGCTCATCTGGATAATGAGAAAACAAACAGTGAGCATTCCTTCTCCTGTACTCTTTACATCAGTTCAGATTTATCAGTTTTACTTAATACTTGTGTAGAGATTCATATAGGAAGAACAATTCAGAACTAGTATTGCTAGCATGCATTTTCTAGTGGGCATTGTTACTATTCTGGAAAAATACTTTCAGACACCCAGAAGAAGTCAAGTGCTCTTAATAGTTTCATTTTGACTGCAACAGGAAACTGTTTCATGCTTCTACAATCCAGTAATATTTCACAATGTTAAAAAAAAAAACAAAAAAAACAAAAAAAAAAACCTGAGGAAAGCCGTGGCAAACAGTCATAAATTTAAGACCTTACTTAGAATTAAAGTTTCACTTCAATAGATGGAGAAAGACTGAGAATACAGATTCAGATTTTAGTGTTCTGGTCAAATTGATACTAATTTCAGAGTTTAAGACAGTAATGTGAGAAACAAGATGGTCTAGGGGACTGGTAATAGGGTATGTCTTCTCTCTCAGTCACTGCATAATTTTTTTCTTGGTTGGTAGAAGAAAATAAGACAAAAACTCCTCCCCCCTTCCAAAAAGAAAAAGAAAACACCCAAACCACCAGCAGTATCCCCACCCACTCTTCAAAGCAAAACAAACAAACAAAATCCCTGTGCTCTACAGTCTAACAGTTTGTCAGAAGCCTGCTGCTATAGCACTCTATTCCCTCTCCTTTACAACAGAAGATGAAATTTCTTAGCTCTGGAAATGTTTTCCACACTACTGTAGATGTGTCTGAAATTCATTTATAGCTAAAAATGTTGTCCTGGCTGACAAAAAGTCAGCATCAACAGGTAATGGCAACACTTCTGTACCATATTTTAGTAATAGTATTACTTCAGGAATAAACTTTACTATAATGACACATACACACACACAAACACCCAAAAAAAACAAAACAGCGAGCAAGGAGAAAAAAACCACAGTTAGAAATTACATCTACATTGTCAACATCATTAGGGCTTCAAATACATCAACAAATGTTTAGTGGGGGAAGAGCTCCACTGTAGATTTACAGCTTCATCCCAGGTTAATCAACTCAGTGTAACCTAAATTGAGAAGCTATTGTGATGAAACTTACTTAGGAGTGATTCTTTTCACAGTTCTTCACATGATATTTCAGTATCTATTTCAAATTTTGCAAGACTAATCCTCATGGACAACCACAACCACTGAGTAACAGTGAAATATCTGATATTTTCTTTTTTGCTAAAGCAAGTAAGAAAAACGTGGCAAATATATACATTTTTGAAAGCTTGAAAATGCAATGAGATTATAGTGAAAAGTTTGAATCAATATTTTCTATTATTCCATTTACAAACCATAAATTACAATGGACATCACTGTCTTAATTTCATGAGAGAGACTGGTTTTCTAAAAGAACTGCTGGGATACTATCTTACTTTGAAAAAACTATAGGTAGATTTTAACATGCAGATGGAATGAAATTGGCTTGCCATATCATTACCTTATCTCACTCGTAAGCATTGCATATTGCATATAAATAAAGAATTCCTGACATAAATATATAGATCCTGTGTTTGAATTCAAATCAGCAGGAGCAGCATTAGAGGAAATTGTTTCTCATTCTACTTTATCTCCCTCCACCCCTTTATTTTGGCTATATCATCCTGAATAATAATAAAAAAAACCTACAAGCCAAAACAAACAAACAAAACCTTGTAATATTTACCCAGTATTTTTTCCTTGAGATGACAGATTTGGAACTAGCTGTGATTAATTATGAGTTTATGAACTGAAACATATATTTTTTTTGTAAAGTGTACTGTATGCATACACTAAGTCATATCAGTAATACAAACATTTGGAAATGTGCCCAAGAAGTTTCTGAAAAGGAGTCTGGAAAGTCTGAGAAAATTGACAGGAACCAGTGAAAAACTGAACAGCAAAGGTCTTTTAAATATGAGAGAGAGACATGCTTTGCCAAAAAAGGTCAAGAGATCTTGCTTAGTCTAGTAGAAGATAGACTAAGGGAACTAGTGGCAGCATACTACTCCTTGAAGGGCTACTACAACAACGACAAAACCGAATTCTTCTTGGTAGTGGCAGGCTGAACCTCATTAAAAGGTAACATGAAAGATTTCCCCTTAAGACATTCTTCATAATGATGGTAATGCAGGAGGGCTGCAATACTGCCCTTCTTGAGAGTTTTCAAGACTCAGGTAGACAAGTTCACAGATGACCAAATATACTGCTGGTGGATAAGCTGCTTTAAGCACAAAGTTCGACTAAATCACATCAACAGTCCTCTTCCAATCAAGAAATGTATCTTTGAGCATGCATCCCAGTACTAATTTATCCGCCAACACTTGACAGACCAAGAACTGTCAACTCTGATGATCTGGTTTTGAGTTTCTAGGAAACCTCAGAATGAATTTTGTCAGCAGCTCCAGGAAAGGCATAGAAAGAGATGGAAGGGGCTCAAGACTTAATGCAAAGCAGATGAAATCTAGGGGTTAAATATTTGGTGTAAGGGAAGCCTGTAACTCATAGTCATTTGTGCACCCCTCCGTTTTCCTTGGTGCATCCTTGCACATTGTTCTGACTTTTTAGTATCAAATAATCATTTTATTCAAAGAATGTTTTAGGGTCACTATACTCATAGGCAGTAAGTCTCCACAAAAAAGAGCTCACTGTGAGCCTGCTTGATTCCAGTAATATCCATAGAAAATAAGCACAGCTGTAAAAACACCTCATCGCTTAGTTTAAGAGTGAGAGCGAGGCAATTTGAAAAAGAAAGATAGAAGTGTCACATGTCTAGAGAAGGAAAAACCACTCTTAGAGAAAGGACAGCTGGCTGTGTATTTAGGTCACATTTGTCTGGGCTTAACTTTTTTTTCCTTACACAGGGTCACCATATTTTGTTGGACAATTCTAGAAATCCCTTCAAATACCCTTATTACCCTCTGCCAAAGAGGGTTTTGAGGGATGGTGGACAGGAAAATGAGGAACCAAGGAAATGTAAAACACTGAATGAATAGGTTACATAGGGGTTAATGGAGATGGCTGAAAGAAATGACAACTGTTGCTACAAACCAAAAAGCTTAAGAGGATGACCCTTTCAAGCAGTATTTCTATTTAGATTTTAAAGAGGAAGATGTAAATCACACACATGCTTGTTTAATACCAGCCAGCTCATTTTCAAGTCCTGTTCTCACTCAAATTTCGCATTTGTTATAGAAATAAAAAAGTTGGCATCCTAACATCCTAACATCCTAATTTGCTAATCAAACTTACATAGCAATATCCTGACTTTAAGATACATTTTTAATATATAAAGTCATCTTACATGCATTCATACCTCCATACTCTAAGAGCTCTTTCTAAAAAGATGGATGAAAAACATATGCACGCGGAGGGACTTTTGGCTATGCACTGAAACAAGAAACTGATCAAACTGTGCAGGAAGCTATCACAGAATCACAGACTGGTTGAGATTAGACCTCTGGAGGTCATCTGGTTCAACTTCCCACTCAGAAAGTGAGCAGGTTGTCCAGGATACATCAGGGTCTCTCCAGTGTGGATATACAAGCTGGATCTTTTCTATGAATTGTACTGGTTCTACTTCATTTATTCTGTAATTAGAGCTAGATTTACATAACACATGAGGTGTACACATAAAATATCAGCAAAAAACAAGCACCTCACTATATATGACAACTAAGCGATAAATTTTCAACACTCGTGATGATAATGAAGTTAGGCAAAGGTGCAAATTAAAAAGTGACATGAAAGAACAAATCAGGAAGAGAAAAAGAAACAAAAAGTTGGTAGTAAGGTACCTTCTTTTGTCTGTTTTCAGAGGCAGCCAACTGAGCTGACATTCTTTCTTGCATTTTCCTGCAGTGAGCCATAACAGCTTCTAAAATGGACAGTGGGTTCATGCAGATTGGCTTCCTTTCTTTCTCACCAGCCCCTGCCTCAAAGTCTCTCTGAAGAGCCAGGAAAGGGTCACTCATATTAAACCTTCCATATCGTTCCTGGATAAAAACTTCTTTGCGCCGTGCCTAATAAAAGAAAAAACAAAAGATAAGGAAATAAAACTAAATGTATTCTTTGGAATATAACAACACATAGAACAGACCTTAACAACCAGGAAAGTTATGTTTTTAAAATATTTTCTTTAGATATTTCCAGTTTCTAATAGACTTGGGCTGATGTGCTGCAGACATTTCATTACAGTCAATACAATTTGCTAAGTAAAACCTTCTGCTTCTCAATTTAGTACAGAAATTTCAGCTTGGAACAGTTTCAGAAGTATCAGAAGTTCGATGACACATTGAGAGGTAAAGGGAAGAACAACATTCTAAAACAGTTTCCTACTTCAGTGTATTAAAATGTTAGTTCAAGGCAAGCAATAAACACCTGAAGCATTTTTACAATAACAAAATAAGTATTTTTAAAATTAAAGAAGAATTGATGGTATCCTCGTACATACAGAGATTTGCATAAGAAACAATCACAGAGAAGCAGAGAGCAAAAATGTCACCAAGAGCCTTCCCAAATCTCTGCTCAAGAAAAACCTCATTATCAGATGTTTCTACAAGCTATTATTAAACAGCACAATTGTATTTCTAAAATACAGTGCCATACTACTCTTAGAAAATCAAAATATTACACAATAAGGATTGGATGTAATTTTGCTTGATAAATTTTTGGTTCTTTAGCCCAACAAGATCAATTTCAGATAAGGTATTTTGATATGTTTAATACACACTACATAAGAAGGCCACAGATCAGTACAGTCTTCTAATTTTATTTATAAGAAATATTGTTCCAAACCCTCAGGCTTATGAAACAAAAGAAAACAAAAGAAGAAAACTAAACAACAAAATTATCCTAAATCTAAAGATTTTGTTGTGGTGTTTTCATGCTTGCACATGCAACAGAAAGCAGAAGGAAGTGAGCCAAAGCTTAAGAGTACAAACTTTGGAAGTGAAGGCTTGTTACCTTAAAATCAAACTAATCATCAGAGCAGCTCTTTAAAGCATATTTCAAAAAACAGAACAAAAAACAGTGCAGAGAAATACCATCAGAAAGAGGAATCTCAAAAATAATAGATTTTTTTTTTTTTTAATGTGAGATTTATTTCAAACTCAGGAAGTTCAGTGAGGAATAAGTGAAACCTGAGGAAGAATAAGCAAATTTTGAGGCATAAAGGAGGAGGAAGGGGTAGAAGAGGCTAACAAAATAGGTTAAGAAGCCCTTCCAATAGCCTGATGTTATAACTTTAACATATGAAAAGGCGGCCATAAAAGGTGACACCCACTCAGGGCATGGGAAATCAAAGAACCTAAGAACTGTGTGAGAAAAACTCTCCAGGGACTAGCTACAAATAATGCACCTTAGTAAATTGCCAACTCTTGCATTTACATAGTGTACAACATTGAAATTTTGGAAGAAATTAAAAAGTAAAAGATAATTTAATTGCAGCAGATGCAAGTGTTCCTGATTACTCTGATGCTTGAAAACCTTTAAGTCTGCTTTCCAATTTGATAGCATAAATAGAACCAGAAAATATGTATATATTTTCTCTGCAAATAACCTCTAATTAGTTTAACATTTCAAAGCCTCAATTTTTATCTTATATTTTAAAATAAAATACAATATTTATTGGGGAGAGACTATACTTGCAGCTCCTAGCTTTATACACAGGAGTTACTGGAATTGCTTAGCTTAGGAATTCAACCTTTATGCAGGAAAGGAAACATAACCAAAGCCAGCCCTAACTCTTAATGGACTAAAGCACTAAGTAGACAAACAAGATGACAAATGCAAAAGGTTAAGAATTTAAATAGAGATGGAGGCACAATCCATACATAAAACATCAGCAGCGTAAAAGCCTCTCAGTTTATATAAAGAGAGTGAACCATCAAAGTAAAGGAAGTAAGACCAAGGTAGGAGCTCAGCTGTAGGTTAAAAAATAAGGAAAAGAAAAAAGCCATCAGAGCTTCATTCTGAAGTCCAGAGATCAGTAAAGAGAAAAATAAAGAACAAGAGAGTAACTGTTACGTTGTCACTGTATAATTAATGTTTTGTTTGTATCTGGGATAGCGCATGCAATTATCATTCTCAACATAAGAAGAGTTGTATCAGAATTAGGTAAGAAAGAAGGACAAGACAACCAAAAGTTTGGAACTGTTTCCACATTAGGAATGATCATCCATGCTACGGATGTTTTGCTTAGAAAAGACTGGAGGGGATATAAACACCTACTTTATGTTTAAAGTCGTAAACAAGGAAGGAGAATAAATGATGACAGTTTACTTATCTAATAAAACAATTGTGAGGCATCCAGTAACTCCACGTATCCATAGGATACTTGGCCAGATGGACTTCAGATCTGAAGTAGTCTCTGTTATATTATTATACACAGCTCAGATAAATACAAATGAATAGAACAGAAAGGTGAGAATGACACCGTTTTGTCTGAAGTCTCCCACTTATCTACTGAGACTTCAATGCAACACCCATTAACATTTGCCTATATTCTCAGTTTTTACTGTTCTGTCTTGGAAGCTGCAGTGCTGGTCCTAAAGCAAGACCTATCTAACAAAAGAAACTACCATAACCTATGGTTCCATACCCAAGAAGATGTTTTTATCAGAGATGAATGTTAACATCACTGTGTTATCCTCTAGTCTCAAACACATCAGCAGGGTTGGACAGAGCTGCACATAATCTCCATTGTCTCCTCTAAGCTGAACATGTGTCAACAGCCATCAGGCACTGATAGAGCCTTTCACTGTACATAAGAATTAGTACTCTGTTAAACTGAAACCCAATACTTCTTGGGTATTTCTGGAACTTGTCATGGCACAGAAAAATAAAAATAGAAAGTAGGTTAAAAATAGATGCCGTGAAAAAAAAAAAAAACATTAAAAAAAAAAAAAAAGAAAGGAAAAAAAAAAAGAAACACCATAAAGAAAAACACCAAGTGAAGAATGTCAAAACACCAATTGAGGCTGCCAAGACACTGAAGTGTACCAAAGCATCAGAGGCACTCACAGGCCTGGCACTCTATCATTGCCACAGCAGAAGTTGTAAAACAGTAAATGAATATTCTGCACCAAGGACAGTTCTAAAAATATTCTTAATACATTTTCTGCTTTCAAAACATATTCAATTGCTCATACATCCTAAGAGAAGAGGTTATGAAATTCAGCAGACAAGAAAATTAAAATGTCTGTTAGCTTTCACTTTAAATGAAAATTTTACTCAGATCATCTCCTTTACTTTCCTGCTAACTGGCTTTTCAATTTAAAAACTTCTAACAGCTGCAAAAAAGAAGCGTACCTTTTCATACAGCTCAGATGAGCTGTGGTGTTTTGTTGTTTTAATTTATTTTTAAACTGGAAGACTTCAACACAAAATCCTGTAAGTAACACTATTTCAATTTCTTCTGAATCACAATAGCCACTCTCTTAGTAGCTTCTCATATATCCTACTGACGATGCAAATAGCAAAGAATATCAGAAAGTCATATTGAGTTTTAAACTGGATTAGGGTAGATTTAGATTAGGCATTGAGAAGAAATTCTTCACTTTGAGGGTAGTGGGACGCTGGCATAGGCTGCCCAGATGACCCATTCCCGGAAGTGTTTAAGGCCTGGTTGGTTCAGCCTATGGGCAAGCTGACCCAGTGAGTGATGTCCCTGCCCATGGCATGGCTGTTGGGCTTGATATCTTTACAGGTCCCTTACAATATAAACCATTCTACAATTCTAAAATCACTACTTGCCAGATTTAAGTGCATGCACATTAATACTAAATGTTTAATATAATAAACTGCCGCTTCATCAAAGTGATGTATGTAAGCTTAGATGAACAAACATAAATAATACACTTCGACTAGAGTGAAAGCATCACAGCTCTTGCTATACATCAGTACCTATAATAATCCCAACATTATGATTGACATCAAATTTGCAAATTGCTGAAAGTGCACTTTACATTAATAACAAAACATTTTAAAAGAATGACAACCAGCACATTTTGAAATAAACTTCAGAACTTCATGGAACGTTGCCAAATCATTGGGCATTCATTTATAATTACAGCTTTCCAGAAATCAAAGCATTAAGCACAGAGAACTGCTAACATTTTAACATACATCTAACGCTATTATTAGAAATCTGCTGTTAGCCCCCAGAAATAAGTTTCCAGGCTCCTGCAGTGGCTACTATACATCGATACTTGCCTGAGCACATTGAAAAGAAAAACAGAAGAACAAAAAACCCTAAGAAAGAAACAGGAACAGAACTGAGCACGCTCCTTCCCAGACATAACATCCACAGTCCTTTTCTGTAGGGCCACTTTTAAGCTTCGAGAAGCATAAGACCAGCCTGACTTAGGCAAAGAATACCACTTCCATACTTGTCTGCTAAAAGGAGAACCATGAAGCGGAAAGAGAGCAGCAGGCTGGAACACAATCACCTTGACAATATCTAAATCACAATTCCAAATGGGTATAAATGTTTTTGTGCAGAAGGAAGTGCATCGTTCCCTTGTTACTCTTGCTGGCACTCTTTAGAGTGAAAATCATTGATTTTCAGAGGAAATAAAGTGTTTTCTGTGTAACACTGTCTGAGGTATACCTATTGTATCTTACTCTAAGAGATCTCTGATGTAAAAACAGCTGATTTGTGAGTCCTGGAGCCAGATGCTTGCCTATAAATTTAGCTTAGCCAGTGTGGCAGAACCTTTGGGCACACCTAAGACCAGAACTTCTGGTATCTGAATGAAATACACTGTAAAAACGTAGGTGTTTTTTGACTCCATGAGGCTCTGCTTCCACAGCAACAGCAGAGTACTGACATCCTGCTTCGTCCACTCTCTGTTGTCACGCAGCACTCACTCACTGGTCCTGGGAAAGCTCCCTGTGGGGCAGCACTGGTAACAAACTGAGGGAGAGACACAAAGAAGAGCCAGCTTCTTTTCTTAAAGGACTTTTCAGCTGGATCCACCCCACAATTTTCTTCATAGGACAGCTGACCAACAGCTGTGCCAAGGCATGTAAGGGGGAAGCATGTTGAAGTGCAGTAGCAAATTGGGGAGAAGAGGGAGAAAGGAGATAAATCAGAATACTTTAAGCTAAAAACAAAACAATCCCTGATGGAAATAATGATGGATATGTATAATTATAATATTTTTGCACTTTATTCCTTTAGCTTATGATAGTTCTGTCCCGTTGCGCTTCACCAATAAACAGGAGAGACAGAAATACTAAAACCAGAAAATTCTCTTACATCTTTCAGCATTGAGTTTAATGTCATAACAGCTCGTAGCAATACCAGGATATCTGCTTTTGATGGCACTCGTTATCTGGGGAATGTGCAGCCTAATGTCACATGGGTCATTAATCCTTTAAAATAGTCTCTGCATAATTTGGTGTCTATGCTAAAACAGCATTAGCAGCGTCTGACATTAACTTAAATTGCACAGCAATATATAGAGAAAATAACATTTAAAATGTCTACTTGCAAATAATTAACTGAATGTATTTTCAAACAGAAGATTCTCAAAACCAGAAAAATAGGCATCCACTATAGCAGGTAATCACAACTGCTGTATTCTAAGAGGTGCTATGTTAATTTATAAGCTGTCAGCTTTTTTCTCCTGCACATCAACTAGTTTTTTAATTACAGAACTGAGATTAAAAGTATTTAAAGGTATATTAAGATGTCTGTGGGAAATTATAGTTTTGCAGCATTTGCCACCGTTTTGCACAACTATTACTTAAGACAAATCCTCCAATAGGAAATTGGAGAACTGCTAATGAAATGCAGGTAAGCATATCTAAAAACAGATAAAAACCAACAACTTTAAGTGGTTAATTCATTAAATTCTCTATTGCAGTAGGGTAAAAGTTAGACAGAATTACAGAATTACAACAGCTTTCAAATTCAGCCCAGTAAGAACAACATATTTATACACAACTTTTAAATCCTTACACAGGATTTGAGGCAAGGAGACTAAAATAAGACTGCAGCTACCACTTACAGAACAGGAGCCCGAAGTTCTCTGTGGGCAAGGCTACCCTATAGTTCTATGCTAGATCAAGGGCAGACTACAAGTTAACATTCATAAAAACAAAGCAGACCTGAAGAACAACTTCATAAAGGAAAATGATCAAAGGTACAAGACGGCTTCTCTATGATGGAGGGCCAAGTAGAAATAGGAATCTTCAGTGTAAAACAGAGACAACCACGGAAAACTGTGTTAGAGGTCTGCACGCTGAAAGGACAAGAAGCAATCCTCCTGTGATGTACAGAGGAGAGTTCCTGTGGAACACAAATTATTCTCAGTGAGATCAGATAGGCACTGGAATGTGTTGCCCAGGGAGAATGTATAGCCTATCAATGGGAGATTTCCAGAAGTAGATTGGACAAGACACTGAGCAACCTGATCCATCCTTGACATTCGTCCTGCTTGAAGCTGAAGAGTGGATAAAGTGATCTCTCAAAGCAGCTTCCAACTTAGCTTATTCCAATTCCCTCTTGTTTAAACATGAATACAAGGGAGCAAGCAAGACCTTCAAACAGTATCTGTCTTACTGTGGAACTAAAGCAAAAGGCAGAACAAAAGAAAAGAAAAACAACAAATAAGATCAATTAAAATATAAGCAATAAATAATTCCAATGAGAGAAAACGAAAAATTAACCACACAGTATAAACTATATTGTTAACTTTTTTCAGTAATAATCTCAATTGGTATTAATTGCACACATTTGCTGAAACAAGTTTTCACAATCAGTAGCAGAATGTATAAGCAATAGCACTTCTAAGGTTAATGCTGCAATTTGTGCCCAACACATTTCAGAGTCTCCTCTTCATTTATCTGCCAAGTCAAAAGTTCAGCAAGTCCAAGTCTTCCATGAAGCAATTGGTGATAAACATCAAAAATGGGACTGCATGTCCTACACTGCTGTGGAACAATGGAACTGAATTAAGGCTGCTCCAGAACCCTTATACAAAATTTCCTTCCTTTCAAGAGCATTTGTTCCTCTGATTAATTTCCTTTTCCACATATACTAAAATTGTTTCAGCAGATGTTGATAGGTTCATGCTAATATCTTCTTTTGACATATGTCTTAGGAAGTGGCAAAAAGTCTTCTAATGCTAACTAGAACAGAAGTCAGTAAAAGCTTATTTTACATGTTACATTAAAGGGGGGTAAACTCTGGTTTCTAAACAAAATTGAAAAGATAACAGACTTCTTAAGAGGAAAGTGACTGAAATAGAACATATTTATAAATCTTATTTGGTGGTACTGCTGTCTTGAAATGATTTGTTGGAACTACTTGTTTAAGCAAAACAAAATTATCAATGAACATATACTCATTAAAAAGTATGTTATACTATGATTAATTAAGAAAGAAGGCACAGGGGCCTTCATTCAATTCACCCATCACCAATTTCTTATTACCCCAATATTGCTAATCAGCACAACAGACTTCCCCTTTTCCACGTTACCTGACAGAAATCTCCAGGGAATTAAGAGGTAAAGACAGCAGAGACAGAAATATGTTTCCAATTCTTCTTTACTATTTTTCCCCCATTTTGAAAAGGGAGAAAAAAAAAGATCTATAAAACATAAAGGCCGTATATTCCAAAGCTAAGATCAGTTACTAACAGATCAGTACGAACAGGAAAAAAAAGACAGCGAACATAAAAGATTCTTAACTTTTTACAAATGTTAAAGGTGAAACTCAGGCCTTGTACAGAGCTCCTACCCAAGGAAAAAGAAAAAGCTCAAATCATGTAACGACATGTGGCTTTAATTGAGAATAATCATCCAGATGTTCTACATAAAGATGACATTAGGCCAATTTTATGATGGCTTTGTTGTCTGACGCTTAAACATTTGAAAGTTATAGGCCAATATTTTGTACGGATGTATCACTGTTCTATACTGTGATTGTTTAACCACCCAGATATTTATTATTTCTGAAAGTAATACAGATTTTCATCCTGGTAGAATCTCAAAGGAAGAGAATTAAACTTTCTGGTTACTTTAAACAAACGCTTTGTCTGGGCCTCGTCACAGATTCAACTTTATAGTTCAAATTCATGCAAATCAATTTGTAATCCTCTGCCTGGAAACCTGACAGTCATTTTTCAGAAGAACTGAAGGAACTCCGACTTCATGTCTAGCAAAAAGGGCTCTTTAACCTCCACGCTTAGGTTAAATGCTTCTTCAGTTCAGCCACAGGCAAAATATACCAAAGGTTTAACAAAAACTATAAACATAACTAAATCAACCTGCAATTCTTTTTCCGTTGACAGCATTTGGACTTTCATATTTTCAAATTATCGAAATCTCATACAGTAACATGGGATGACATTTTAGCTAACCGTTATATGTTTACCAGACTAATTAATTAAGATGTCTGCAAACAGTGTGTTCACTATGCTCAACAGTAAGGATCTATTTGAGACACAGGAAGAGAATTCAGAGTTTTCAAATGATTTCCAGTATTCATTCTGAAAGGAAAATGTTGAGTGTAATATAAAATTCTCTTTGGAGATAATATATTCTTGCTACTGTTCCTGGAGAAGACAGGGACTGAATGAATATATCTAGCTAAATATACTTAATTTCTAGAATGGAACACTGAAGTAAACAGAATCCTCATCTGTATTCTGGATGTTATGGCCCTTATAAAAACTTTACAGCACATTTCAAGATAGTACTTCTTCACAGATAGCATTACTTTAAAATTATCAAGTTTATAATTGTCACCTAACAGCTTACATTTCCACATGAACTAGCTAAAATTGCATTCTGCTATGTCATAGAGAACTCTCTATAATCACTGTTGCTCTGTTTTCTCAAATTTTCCATTTATCTGAACAAATGGAATGCTGGCTGTTGTAACAGAGCTCGCACTTAAGTGCCTGCAGCACTCTGCCAGAGCTGCTAAGACAGACATCTCTCTGGGAGAACTACCCACTGCTCAGACAGCACCTAAACAGAGCAGGAGGGAGAAAGGCACGGGGACATAGACCCGAACACAACAAGAGCAACTGTTATGTAAATATTTCTGATTATTTGAAGATGACACCAGTCAAATCTCTTTTTAATAATAACAGAAATACTTTTATAAATTTGATTTGAAAGAACCAAGAACAGACCTCAAATCAGAAGAAGCAATACAACAGGATGCATGAGAAAAAAGGGAAAGCAGCATTATGGATAGGTTGCACCTCAGTGCTGCCATCAACAAAATGAACTGCACTATTTGTCATTCCTTAACTAAAAATGGAAAGTTACAATTAATATAACAGTATGTATAGGATGTCCTAGTTAAGTTCTGGTTGTCAGCAACATGGTTAATGATGGCAACCAGAAGAAACACTTTATAGAAATCACTGTAACAATGAAGTCACAGCTGCATTATTTATAAAGATCACAGAAACCAAGAAACAGTTGCAGTAACACAATGCTAGGGTTTTTAACATTATTTTCACAAATACTGCATGAATATCTCATAAAGTAGTTTAAGATGGATTACACAAGAAGATCAAATGGGAGTAGGAGGAATCAAGTAGGAAAGGAAATGCAATTACCCAAATACGCAATAAGCAGAATAGTTCCAGCTACATAGTTATATGTCTGGCAACAACAAAGATATTCAGATCTTATGTCAAAACCAAAAAGAGAATATAATCAGTTTAACAGTCACTGCTGAAAGGAAAGTTTCCAGCAATTTCGCACTAGTTTTATACTGCTGGTCTCCTATTAGGAAAGTCTGAAATAAAGGCATCTCCAGGAGTAGTGAAGTTTAAGCTTGGTAATCAACACATATAAAGGAGTGTTCAAATATAGTTTACCAAATGTTTTACTTTGTTCAGTACTTCCTACCTCCCTTTGGCAAATAACAAATAATTAACAGAAGTGATACAACCCTAATAAAAGCTTACTTTGTCAATAGCTTCAGGAAGAGGCCTTTTTAGGCATCAAAAATATAGGATCTCTCAAAGTTAATCAGTTGAGGAACTGCAGCTGCTGTATCCCCAACTTCTATTGGAAAAGGTAAGACTTGGCTCCCTTTGAAATCAAATAAGGCTGTTACGGAAAATCTACTTGATACCTTTATCATGAGAAAAAAAGCCTTTACTATTAATTATCCACACTGACTTCCAGAGCTATTATTATAGGAAACCACTAGATATAAGAAAAATAAATACTGTGATGGGCAATCACAATCCTTTACAGCTTCTTCTCTTTTACATAGGTTATTAATACATAAAGTCAACCC
Organism: Gallus gallus; assembly: GCF_016699485.2. Lineage (NCBI taxonomy): Eukaryota > Metazoa > Chordata > Aves > Galliformes > Phasianidae > Gallus > Gallus gallus. The sequence goes on along the minus strand of NC_052532.1, from coordinate 24,655,889 downwards.
ACCAATACTATAAATAATGTTTCTAAGCTATTTTAACAGCCCCTAGCAATACCATGAATAAGGTATAAGGCCTTTTTAAGCAACAACAAAAACCAAACACAAACAAACAAAAGCATTTTAGAAGGTAACATTTTACACATTTCCTGAAGCACAGCGTTAGAATTTGCTGTCTGAAGAAGTATGGATTGCTTTCTTTAAATTAGACATAGCAAAGCCATTTTCTTACAGTGTACTCAGTCATGGAGTCCTCACTGGGGCCTTGCAGTACCTGAGAGGAGCCTATAAACAGGAGGGAGACCAATTCTTTTTACGTGGGAGGATAGTGACAGGACAAAGGGAAACAGAAGTAAACTAAAACAGGGGAAATTTAAGTTAAATTTTATGGGGAAATTCTTTATTCAGAGTGTGGTTAGGTACAGGAACATGTTAGCCAGAAAAGCTGTGGGTGCTCCATCCCTGGAGGCATTTAAGGCCAGGTTGGATGGGGCCCTGATCTGCTGGTTGGCAGCCCTGCCCCCAGCACGAACAAGACGAAGTAGATGATCTTCAAGATCCCTTCCAACCTAAGCCATTCTATGATTTTTTGACTTAGTAGAAAAGCTCAATTTTTAAAAATGTTTGGCAATAAAGCAGTGTAACTGAACATGTCAAGTAGCTTTATAAAACATAAATCTAGCTGACATAAGATTAACTGAAAAAGATACAAGACAGAACCCATAATTAAGATAGAAAGATGTGAATACCCTTTTAGGGTGTCTCTAACAATGCTGTTTAAGTAGGTGAACAAAGAGCACGCTGCAGCATTTTAAAACTTCCAATAAGCCACAAATAAAGAAAACATTCTGAATGAAGCACTGAAAATCATTTCATCTGTTAACCTACCTGAAGTTTATTCATAATTTATAGTTTTCTTAATATCAACTTGAAATTGCTTGCAATAGTGAAATAATACTTATCTACGGTTGCTTATCAAAAGTAACAATCAGATGAATAAGGACACAAACTGCAAATGATTATCCCCTAAACATTAACTAATAAATAAGGTTTTGCGAAGAAATTGAAACATAAAAAAATGACAGTACAAACAAGACATTATCTAACTTCTCTTTCACAGTTGACTTTTGCCACCGAGGCCAACAATTACCATCACGCTGTCTACTACAATAACCTTCGTTACACATAGTTTAACATCTTCTGCTCCTCCTTCTACCTAATTACCATTTTTCAAAGACACCTGCTATAAAACAGTCTGTCCTACTGGCTGCCAGAAAACCCTACAGCTGCCTTCTAGCTCTGTTCTTTGGTGTGGGAGAACAATGTGATTCTTACAGAAGTTCAGGTTTGAATTTTAAATTCACAACTCAGCAGAATTACTGTAAGTAAGGTTCTCAATAATTTATAGGCAGCATAGCTTTCCTTGACAGATCACACACTGTAAATGTAATTTTTACAGTCTATTTGTGAACGACCAAGCTCTATATAGCTTCATTCCCCTTTTTCCTGACAGTTCTCAGACTTCTTCCTCTCTGACCCTGAAGTTCACCCCAGAAGCATTAGACCTTATAGTACAACTCTTGCTGACTTTATGTTTGAGATAAAAAACTTTATATAAACACAACTAACAATTCTATTTTAACATTTAAATTACAGTGCAAAAGCAAAAAGAAGCATCAACCCATCAGAACACGCAGAAGGTAGTAACATAAAAAGGATACAAAAGCTCTACCTGACAAAACAAGAAGCCTTGATTAAAACCTCAGTCTACAATAGGCAAAGTCTGCCTTGGCCAAGTGAAGGAAGATCTTTTACCTGATAGAACTTACCAGGAAGCAGACAGGTCAAGTTATGTAAGCACAGCTTGCAAGTTTCTACAGCTCCCCTTCCAAAACAGCTTATTATTTAGCTGAGGTTTTGGTCTTTCCTTTTTATTTAATTTTTCCTTCCCCCAAGGAATAGCTCATTCATTAATGGCATGCAGAGCCATGCATGAACATGCAAACATCTTGCATAATTAAAATATCAAATTTTCATTATCAATCTAGGTTACCTACTAAAAAAAAAAGTTGTTGGTCTTCTGTCATGATAAACAGAATATGATACAGTGAGATTTTTAAATATTGCTTGATCTTCATTGCATGTCTAAATAATAGCAAGTGCAGTACAGAAATATTTACATATGATAATTCCATCAAAATATTTGATATTTTCATTGAGATTAAAGTAGAACTATGTGCTTCAGTCCTTAATCAATTCCAGCCTTCCACAATACCCATCTCAAGACTTGAATTCAAACTAGCTTGAGTACAAAATGTGTTCTGCTCTTCAGGCAGAAAGACTCCAGAAGAGCATTTTACAATGACCCATCTGGCAATTTTACAAGCCAGGTTCAACTGCCTTAAATTCAAGTGTAATCATAATTGTAGAACGTGTTGGGGTATTTCTGTTTTTAGAAAATGAATACAGGGAGATATGAAAGTGTTTTGTTTGTGATCTAGACCCAACAGTTTGTACTTTCTATTACACTTATACAAGATGACACAGGCATGCGTAGGTATCCAATGACTGCCTAAATCAGCAGGCAGCACACCACAACAGGGACAAGTACACACAGCGATACAATTGGTGCTAAGGGTGTGCCTACACTACATACATTTGAAAGGCGGTATTGGTCTAGACCATCTCCAGTCTCTTTGTATGGAAGAATATTTTGGGTGCTTCGAACACAGACTTTTTGATTTAAGTTTCATCCAAAAGAAGACGTCTTTACACAGTCTGAGGGTCATCTGTGAGGCAAATCAAAGTCGGAGACAGGGAGGAACATGTCTCCAAAAGTACACTCTTGATCTGAATACTAAGGTACGTTCATCCAAGTAACTCTTTCACACAGACATGCATATATATATATCTGAATACACGCATACATGCAAAACTGGCCTAAAAGTGAGCAAGTGCAAGGTCCTGCACCTGGGTCAGAGCAATCCCAAGCACAGATATAGGTTTGGAGGTAAAAGGCTTGAGAGCAGCTCTGAGAAGTATTTGCAGGTATCAGTTGATGAAAAACTCAACGTGAGCCAGCAGCGTGCGCTTGCAGCCCAGAAAGGCAACCGTAGCCTGGGTTGCATCAAGAGAAGTGTGACCAGCAGGAAGGGGGAGGTGATTCTGCCCCTCTACTCTGCTCTCATGAGACCCCACTTGGAGTACTGTGTCCAGTTCTGAGGCCCTGAACACAAGAAGGACATGGAGCTGTTGGATCGGGTCCAGAGGAGGGTCACGAAGATGATCAGAGGGCTGGAGCACCTCTTCTGTGGGGTCAGGCAGGGACAGCTGAGCCTCTTCAGTCTGGAGAAGGCTCCAGGGAGACCTTTTAGTGGCCTTCCAGTACCTGAAAGGGCCTACAGGAAAGCTGGGAGGGACTTTTTATTAAGACATGTAGCAACAGGATGAAGAGAAATGCTTTTAAACTGGAAGAGGGTAGATTCAGACTAGATATTAGGAAGAAATTTACTGTGAGGGTGGTGAGACACTGTAACAGGTTGCCCAGAGAGGTTGTGCACGCCCCCACCCTGAAGGTGTTCAAGGCCAGGCTGGATGGGGCTTTGAGCAACCTGGCCTGGAGGGAGGTGTCCCTGCCTACAGAAGGGGGTTGGAACTAGAAGATCTTAAATGTCTCTTGCAATCCAAACCATTCTATGATTCCATGACTTATCATAATGAACACCAACCCCTACAAAAGAGCATTCAGTTTGAGAGGTATTTATTTTATTTCATATTTTAATAAAAAAAGGGAGCAAAGTCTTCAAGTTGGATTATACCATAATAGCCTTGGAAATCAAATTATTTGTATTTTCTTTGCAGCTTGTTATTTATTTACAAAATAATGTAACCACTACATAACAAATAATCCTTTTAAAAAGGATTAAAACATTTTTTATTGAGCTTTTCTTAAAACTAGCACATTTCTCAAAGTTGAATGCTGATACCAATCTTAGTGGTTCTTAAATGATTAATAGCGGAGTTGGAACCTGAAAATTGGCATCCAGTATACTATTTATAACTTACATTAAAGAAACATTTTGTAATCCACACAGAACAAAATGCAATCAATAATCACTATACCAGTTAAAAGCTCTTTATCCTTAATTTAAAACCTTGTCTTTTTAGGCTGTAAGCTTTTTAAGGTAAAGCTAATAAAATGTGAACTTAAATTTAATTGTGGCTATGAGATATTATTACATGATGCATTAGCTTCTGTCTCTTGATCTAACAATTTTATTGCATGAATATCCACACAATCATCACAAAATTCAACAACTGTTCCTCAAGAAATCAGGTGCCTTGCTAGCAGAAGTCGGACGTTATCATATATGGATTTCCTACTTTGCCAGTACAATTCATTTTCAACTCTATTGATTAGCCCACAAGCCTGTCAAAATACTTAAATTTAGTAAGACAGACTGTACTATCAACTCCCATTGCACATTTCTCCCCATTTCTTAAAATAAGTTTCACATAATGTAACTTTAATGCAGCTGCTCAGAGAATTTAAGTTTTCCCTAACTTTCTGTTCTACTGTTCATATACTGTGCCCAATAACACAGACGCTCCTCTTACACAAATCTGCATCCTTTCTTTAATCAAGACATTGACAGCTGTATGACTTCTTTCATCCACCTGCCTGTTTTTAAGAAACTACCCAGTTCTGAAGATTTAACAACTCTATAAACAGAATATAAGCTTTCCTAACTTGGGTAACCATGGTAAAAACACTCTGGGGTTTGTAACACAGAAAACAGCCCTACAGTCAAATTCACCTTGCCGTTCTCATCCCCTCTTCTTGATCCTGCCATCATGTCCGTAGCAACTGCTGATTTGGTGCTTGCTTAAGCTCAGGAAAAAATACACTACTCCATAGCAATGTCACCTTTAATTAAACTAAATACCTGTTGTTGGTGTGGATGAGTCTTTCAGTTTTTTTTTTTTAATTATTTCATTGGTTATTCCCAAGCAACCCCCTATCCCCCCCCACCCCCCAAAGTATCCAGTAAGAATTTGCTTTTTTGTTGTTGTTGTTCATGGAATTAAGGCATATCACAGAAGTATAAAACAAATTTCCATTTTACTGTTCACCATCAATGAAATTTACACATGCAAATAAAATATAAGGATAAGAAACAAAAATCTCAACTAGGAGCAGTACTAAATTTTCAAAAGAAAAATAAACTACCAGTGATTTAACTTAATGAAAAAATCACCATCAAAACCATTATTTAGACTTCACAGTTCCATCCTTAACAGCTAACACTAGTACTTCAATTTATCACAAGTGCTTTAAGAATGCAGGCAGATACAGTAACCCTTTCATGGCTAAAGGAAAAAGAAAACCTGTATTTGAGGTCATGGTTGTGTGTGACCAGTGCCATGCTTTGAATATGTGGCCACATTACCTTTGCATTAGGAATATATTGCCTCTATTATCCACTACATACAACCCCCCACGTAGGGAGTTAAAGTAGATAAGTGACAAAGATGAAGGAAAGCAGCTAAAGTTTTCTTTTTTTTTTTTTTAAACTATATGCATTCCCAATAGCAATTAAACAGTGCTATTTCTTATTAATGAAAAGAACCTTAGTGATTTAAAACTTAATCTGATCTTAAATTTCACTGTGGCACAATCCTCACCATCTACTAAACAAAGAAATTACAAATTCAAAGAAGAATTCAGTGTAGTAGTTACTAGAGCCAGAGGGCTAATTAGAGAGATTTATAGGAAGACCACTTTCCTTGAGGTGAATACTGATGCTGACCTCCACTCCAAATTAAATGCTCACTTGGAGAATAAATCTGGAAATCTGACCCTAAGTGTCACAAAGGTCTGCTGTTCCAAGGATGCTGGTCCTCACAAAGCTGAACTTGCCCAGCAACTTAAACTGTGATAGATGATAATTGTTGTACTTTCTTTCAAATCTGAATTTCTCCCAATTGCAACTTTCAGAGTCAACATTCCTTAGAAAAGAAATGGGGTTCAAACAGAGATTAATTCATTAAAATACTGTGACTATAATAATCAGAGTATACTATAATGCATTTATAGATGCCAAAGGCAAAAAAAAAACCTCTGCTTTTCTCTGTTTATATCAAAGCAGCAAACTGCCTTATTACAACAAGGATAGGAGACATTGACCCAGTTAAATAATGCTTCCCACTTCACCAAGTGAAACAAGAGCCTTTTTTTAGAAATAGGAATGCTTTGCATCATTATGTGTCAGCAGTTGTACAGATTATAAAGAACAACAACAACATACTGTGAAAACAGAGACATAGAAAGATGTCATATTCCTTATGAATGCAGTTTGGATTTGAAGCTTTATTTTCATTTCAACTGAGACTTCAAAATATCTAAACTTTCACATAAAAATCAATGGAAACTCTACAATATACGATGCACAAAGATGCAAGAAAAGGACTTAATTATTACATGTGATGCCTTGGGTTTGGTTCTCTTTAAGTTATCGCATGGCACAAATTCAAGTGCTTTAATAAAATCTATTATATCAACAGGTTTAACCTTCCTACTGGAATTTATTATTCTCCATGAGATGACCAGATAATTTCATAAGACTTCTTCCTATGATCCCAAACCATCTGCCTTTCTCACTTCTAATTTTTATTTTACACAGGATGGACAGAATGGACACTGCATAGAAACAATCTCCTCTGGGGAGACTTAAAATTCCCTCCTTCTATTTTTTTTAACAGTAAGGCAACAAGCTCTGAATCCTTTCTCCTTTATTTTCTTTGCGTTACACTGTTTTGAAACTTTCTGAAACAAGCAGAAAAAGCTACGCAGCATCGTAAGCAGAAGGTATAACTGAGGAGCTAGTAAACATCTTCTCAGATGCTTAATAACACCAACAGGAGGTCAAACAGATACTCACAAAATTCAAATCTGTTTGTGATATAATGAATTATGCAAACGGACAGTCAAAAGAGATGCACCTAAAGGTAGTACCATTCTCCCTTTCAGAAATACTACAGCAGTAACAACTGCTACAGAGTATCATTTCAGTTTCATTTCTTTCACCAACTTCTCAAGCTATACATAATTATACAGCTATTTTTCTTAAATGAGAATCCAAAAATAATAATTAAAAAAAAAAAAAGAAAATATCTCAAACCAGAAGATATGAAAACACAGCACATTCAAAAGATTGTAATTTTAGATTTCTGTGTGCTATGAAGTAGTAGAACTTGCTCCATATGTGACTGGCTTAGCTCACAAAGACATCAAACGTTTTCTGCTTAATCCATCAGAACCCACACAAGAAAAACACACAGTTACAGCAAAGCAATATGCATTCAACTATAATCTTGGAAAACAAATTTCCAAAATAAGCCAAAAATCAATTAAAACAAGACTTAAAAATAGACATAGGAGGTGACTCTAATGTGTGTGCAAGATTAAAACAAACAAACAAACCAACACAGAGCAAGGCATGAATTCCAATCCCATATCTTATCCAAGAATGTTTTTTCTGCTCCCTAGTTCCCACTCCTTAATTCTGAAAGAAATCTCTGTTCCACTCCACCAATGAATACAGAGGATAAGGCATTGTTACGTGCGTTATATCATCACAATCAAGAGAAAAATCATTTGGTGCTGTGTTCCTCTAAGAGTCAGCCTGACAAGAAATCTCACTTATGGACATTGAAGGTGAGTGGTTTATTACTTTATTTTTTAATTTATTTTAAACACAACTGGCCTTATAGAAAGAGCACATTAGATCAGTCTCACACCCTCAGTAAAGCACGTGATAGGGTTTCAGGTAAAATTAGTAAAGCAGGAAACAAGAACAGTCAGCATAAGAATGTACACAATGAATGGGAAAAGGACAGACTAAGAGGCATGCATCAAACAGGTCCCATTACAATGGGAAGCACTGTGGCAGGTGAGGGCTACTAACACTACCACATGAGTCACTCTTGTAATTATATTCCGTGTTATCAGTTCTTTTGTGATCAGTCAAGATCACTTCATTTTAATGCTAGGAATTTTCCAGGAGAGAGATTTCCAAAGATACATACGTACTATTTACTGCACAAAGTGTACAAATGCCCAGTTAAACCCTACAAAATGAGTACAAATAAGGGTATGTACATTTAAAAATGATGTATTTAAACTTCAGTGATTACAGAGAAAAATCTGAGATGACAACCATAAGAATGAACAGTTACTTTCTATCAGATTAAAAGATCTGGCTCTTCAGTCTTGGAAAAAGATCAGGAACATATAAAATGGCTTAATAAATGTATACATAAGAGCAACTAAAAATTGTCAATAAAATCACTTAGAAGACAACTCCATAGCACGTGGCTTGAAATCAGCAGATTCTGACCCATCAAAAAATTAGACTTTGAAACAGCCTTGCACTGGGACTGAAAAACCAAACATACACACAAATCAGGAAAACAAACCTGCTTCCACACTTCCCTAGCTTTTAAATAAACATCTCGATCAGCTTTTGAAATAGTAACATAAGAGGTCATTTCCATTTCCTCATGGCTGTAAGGATACATGAAGTAGGGTACATTTTGACAGATGGGCATATAAAGTGAGTATCAAATTCAACACAATTCCAATGGGATTATCTTGTTATTTACTTCTTAAAAAGATCTACTTTCTGGTAGCTTATTTTGTAGGTTGCTCAGAGGCTACAGCCACTAATACTGCTGACCTGTGGTAACTGATTCTCAAGAAGCCAGAAGATCCCAAAGTATCATATTCCAAGATATCAGGCTACAGTTCCTCAGCAGGTACAATTTCCAAGTTTCTCAGTACTGATATAGTTAACCAGGCAAACTGCCTGGAAGAATGAGTTCCATATGGATGTTGTTTAGAGGATTTTACTAGAGAAATACAGGGATCGATTATAAAATGTTTAGTTATTAATGCAGGTGCATCACTGACAGAAAAGTTCCCTTTGCATAATAATGTGAAATCATCACAAAACAAATACAAATTGAATAAAAATGCATTTACAATTGTTACTGTGACATTGCCAATGAAAAATATTTGCACGTTGTCTGATAATCATTGCATATACTACTTATCTTTATTATTAATGTATGTTTTTTACATTGAGTTTTTGCTTTAAGAAGCTTTAAAGGGTATAATTTGTCTCTATCCAACTGTGAAGTTGCAAATATTTTCAGCCATGTAAGATTGTTTTCCCCCAAAACCTGCAGCCTGTTTAGCAGCTCTATTTAAATTGATCCAGAACAGAATAAAATTTGGATTTGTTACAGACAGAAAAATGTATCATCTTATTAAAATACAGTTTTGTTTGTACATTCCCAGTCAACTTTCAGACTGAAACCTGCCAAAATAGAAATCAAACCCATGTGCATAGCACAGCAAAATAAAAGATAAAAATCTAATCAAGCGCCCATGAGCACTGTCAGAATATCACATAATTTGCCTTTTTTTTTTCTTTAAGAAAATAATAAAAAAAGAAAAATGAAGATTTCCCTAGTTGGACATAACCATTCTATTTTGTTCCTCTTTCCATCTCACAGAAAACGAATACATTCTCCTTTGAAGTTATTCCTCCATCTTGCAAATAACAGATTCTGCAGTGTAACAGAAAGTAGAAAGCAAGTCATTTTGCCATTTTTGTACTTCTTTCTCTGAAACTTTGTGGGCACTTTACAACAAAATTACATAGAGTTACTGATGACAATTACTAAACAAGAACATATTTGTTATTAGTGATATTTAGTCAACCTATGGCTTAAACACCAGAACTTATTCTTCCACTAACAACATTCCACGCCAAGTACAAAGGCAGTGACAAAAGAGAATATTAAAAACAAAACCAAACGAGCAGTCACAATAACACAGCAACTCACCCGCAAAGCTTCAATTACGAGGTCTCGTGCTTCTAGTTCTCCTTCCATTACACTCAAAAGCATGCGCAGCTCCGGCTTGCTCAGGTTATCCACATCGAACTCTCTTTTCTGTAAGAAACAAAACACTGATGAACACACTAAATAAACGACTGCAGTGGCTAATGCAGATCCATAATACAGACATATCAGCATTCTAATTATGGGTTTCTCTAACATCCATGACTGTCAAAAGTTGAGGTGGCTTTACGTGCAGCTACAAAGTCAAAGTAAGTCACAGGGAAACCTTTTTATTTAAGGTGAAGAAATTAAAAGCCCAGTAGCGTGACACTGGTTCAAATCCTCTACTGTTGGAAGAAATGGATCATTCTAAGTCTCCTGAATGACACAGGTGAAATGTTAAAAAAATAACTAAGTGACAAACATTGCATAGTATCATAAAGATTGGAAAAGACCTTCAAGATCATCTAGTCCAACCATCAACCATCACCCCATGCCCACTAAAACACGTCCCTCAGTGCCACACCTACACATTTTGTGAATACCTCCCAGGACGGTGACTCCAGCACCTCCCTGGACAGCCTGCTCCAATGCCTCATCACTCTTTCTGAGAAGAAATTTTTCCCAATATTCAACCTGAACCTCCCATGACACAACGTGGGGTTATTACCTCCCATCCTCCTGCTGTTACATAGGAGAAGAGGCCAATCCCCACATCAACACAGTCTCCTGTCAGGTAGATGTAGAGAGCAGTGAGGTCTCTCCTGAGCCTCCTCTTCTCCAGCCTCAGCAATCCCAGTTCCCTCAGCTGCTCTCTGTAAGTTCCTGTACAACCCCACAGTGACAGAAATGTTTCAGCAGACCTGAAACAGCACACCAGGAATGAAGGCAAGAGAGAGTGGCAGCCTTATATAGAGAGGAGCAGGGTCCCCTGCTATTATTACCCACAAAACCACAGAGGTAGGAGATGAGTCTGCTCACCAAGCCACAGAATGCTAACAGTAAGGACTGCTTAGTGAATTCAAAAGGGCATCATTTTAAAGGAGAGAAAACATTCCATACACCAGGCTCAGCTGAGCAGCATGATCAGTAGCACACTATTCACTGAGAGAGAACAGTGAAGTTCTTGCTGTGATGTAGATGTGTCTTCTAGCAAAGCCCTGAGATACAGACACATATCTGTCTTCAATATGAGATAATCAGTTGCCAAATTAGCTGAACTGCTTATCTGGACATACTACCTGTTTTCCCTGAAGGATGAAGTCAAGTATAAGAGCTCAGCTACCCTGGCACTTTACTTCCTCTCAAAAATCCAATAAAAATTAAAGTACCATTTCTTCTGTCTCAAGGCAAAAGGAGAGCAGAAGAGTTTTCCTTCCCTCAGGTTAGAAGGTCACGGATCATAACTTCCCAAAAGCTGTAACTATATTAGATTTACTCGGAGCTCCATTTTTTACTTTGCAGCTCAAACAGGTGCACAAATGGCTAGTGAGAGCCACATGCCAGAGTATTAACTGGTCATATTCAATGTACAGTGGACTTAGCTTCCTCATGTATTTGAACAACATGGAGCAACAAAAAGGACTAATGATTTCTATTAATCATAACCATTTCTGGGACACGGCCATCCACTCCAACCAATATTTCTAGACTGAACAATAATTACCTTTCATTTTTCCTGCCTGGGTCAGCTACTGCTGTAATCCAAAAGGTACCTCTTTCCTACATGTCAATGAATCATGGAACATAACCTGTCTCTAAAGGCTTTTTCATAACATGTGCTGAAACTCCTCACAATTCTACACTTTGTTCACAATCTATGGATGTGTATGTGCAAAGTTACTTTTAGTAACTAGATCTTCCTTATAAAATCTTGTGTAAGTGGACTGGATTTTGCCTCACAGGCTGCAGCATATCTCATTCCCAGTAGTTCTAACCATTAAATTTAAAATTTAATTCAGTCAGATAGCAGGACCCACTTATGCACCCCTTCTTCTATGAACCACTTTATAATGTCTAAAGGCTCAAGGACAGTAACTGATTTACTCACATAATTTCCCTCTAGAGAGAAAAAACTGCCTCCATTTCTCAAATGGAAAACTGATGCAGAGATATCGAGTACTTTTCCCCAACCACAGAAAGCAGTGTCAAACAGTAACAGACTGACATCTCCATTCAGTGGTTTCCCCTTCTAAAATCTCACTGCCTCATCTGTCGAGATGCCCAGCACTTCTGGTAGGCACAGCCAAAGTGAAAAGGTGCACAAGGGCAAGAAACATCATCCTACTCTTCTAAGTAAGTAAATTCAGCTTTTCAGGAGGTAAAAGCTCTTTGTCAAAGGACTGATTGTGTGTATCACAGCTGAAACTTTTCATTTCTAAATTGCCTACAATATATAAATAAAAATACTCTTCTATTCATTACAAACCAGAGGCACAACTCATCAGGTGAAGTAACTATGAGCTTTTTATTTTTTATTTTTACTAAGCATCTGATCAAAGCAATTAAAGTAAATTTTACTCAAGTACATACTTCAAACTAGAGCATATGAAAAGACATCAACAGCAAGTAATTCAGAGTGCTCTCTGGTAATTTTAAGTTAGATAAACACAAAAAATGCTAATGGAAAGACATATCAATGACATACACAGCTCAGTTTTCATATTTTTTATTTTGAAAACTTGAAATAAGAATGAGAAAAACCACTTCATAGATGAACAGCTCTAGTAGATCAGACTAAAAGCCCACTTAGCCTGTTTCCAAAAGCAGCCAATAATGGCTGCCTTGAAATCACTACCAGAACAGGACAAGCACATAATGATGCTTCCCAGAAACACTCTCCCAGCCACCAGCAGCTTTCAGCTTATGCACTTTCTGAGCCATAAATCACAGTTCTGCGTGTAGAAGTCCTTGACGGACATACTTCACATGAATCTGCCCCTTTGCTTTTTGAATCTTTGTGTAATTTTAGAATCCATAGCATTCTGCGACTCAACAATACACTGTGTGAAGAATCATGACCTTTGTTGTCAGCCTGCCCCATTAGCTACTTTTGTTTGGTGTGTTCCAATTGATTAAACCTAGATATGGCATACGATGAAATAGAGTTATGCTTCCTCAAAGACATCTTCTGGAGACCAAGCACGGCAGGCTTGCTTGAAGTTCTCACCCAGATGAAGAATTGCTGGCCTAACTTTTAGTGAAAATAGTTGTTTAGTCCCAGAAAAAAAATAATCTTCCTAACATCTTCCAGTGGAGCAGTAGCTCTTACATCGCCAGAAAGTAAAGACTCCATTAGTAGCGCATGGCTTATGTGTCAGCTGGGGTTTTGCTACAATAGGTCTGGTAGAGTGCCAAGCTGTAACAATTTCACCAACGATTTAAGAACTATGTAACCAAGCCATCCTCTACATCGGTTCTACATCACAGATATATGAATATGTTGCCCCAGGGTGAAATTCGGCATACGCTGCCAGAACGCAGGAGATATTTTTTCACTCCTTCTTTTGGATTTTAAAATGTCTGGTTTATTTGATTTATAAAGTAACTGAAAAAGACTGCCTCAAAAACTTCATGTCATTTTTCAGACCAACTTTGTAAGGGGTTTGTGTTGCCTGGTAGCAAGAACACTAATAGAGAAAACAGCTGATTAGCTCAAACTCATTCAAATACTCACATATGCACCACAAAAATATATATATTGCCTACATATAGATATAGGCAAAATGGTGACCTGCACTGCACCAAGATGAAAATGAGTTCTACCTTGAGCAATGAAGATGACAAAAACAATTTCCAAACAAGAGAAAGCTGAGACAGGACAGCAGTGATTAACCTGGATGAGTGTTTCTCTCCCCAGATCACCTTAGGAAAGAGGATGGAGTGGGAAGGTTACCAAGAGGCAAAGGAATGGAAGATGCTCTTTCCCACATTGGTGATTATTCAGAGGAGAGACGACAAAAACCTTCAGGATAAAGTTTGTCCCCACCACCTCTCAAGAAAACAACCAAGTTTCTAGTGAGGGGTTGGCAGTACCAATAGTTTGGTTTTGCTGATTTAACCCAGTCAGTACTACTGGCAACCTTAGGAGCAAAGGGTGTCATTGACTACACTACCACAGCAGCTGTTAAAAACTCCAGCACCTTCAGAAGTCTGGATAGGTCAAGCAGGAAAGCCACAGAAAAGCAGGTTAACCGGATTAATCAGAGGTGACCACAAAAAACAACCTCCTTCCTGCTCAGAAAGCAGCTAGACGGCCTATTTAAAGATGGAGCTGGTTGACAACCCAGGACCTGGGAAGCATAATTAAGGGCTGAAGTGGAAATACAAGAAGGGAAGAGAAGTTTTTCAAAAAGAGCATAGGAAAACACAGGAAGAGTCCTTTCAGAAGAGAAGGGAAAGGTACAAATCTACATTTGTTACAGACTTTATATGGAGCTCCATTAAATACATACAAGAATCCTCTTGAGGATTCGCAGAGTAGACTTCCAAGATGAGCTTTTAAAATAAAAGGATGTGGTATTAGTTATTAGTTGTACAATGTAATCTTTTAAGATCACGCTGGCCCACAGCTGTCAGGTCCATGATACTAATGCACCAGGGAAACATAACCCTGATTCATGTATTTGACAACCTAAAGCATATCCAGGTAGAACTCATCTGAACAAAGATAAGCACGTTACGACTAATTCTATTCTGTTGCCTGTACATAACTATCTAGTGCAATCTGAGGTATCAGAGAGACCTTTTGGAGGCAGGTAGGTATGATATAGAATCACCCACGCCATTTGGATGGGTGGCCAGCTGAGATACCACAAAATGCTGCATGTGGACTGCTAATGGCAGCCCTGAGGACAGGACTGAGACACCTAAAGGAAGACTGAAGGCAGTGTGTGAATGAGGTGAATAATCTCCTGCTATATGCAACAGAAAACCGATCAGCCCAGCCAAAACAGCCAAGAAAGCAATTCAGCTAACCAGCCCGCAGAACTACTCGCTTGAGGCTCCGCTTGAGGTATTGGTTGGATTTTCACTGACTGTAATAGGATAATTAACACTGTGCATATATGAAAACACATTTAAGTGTCTTGAATCCCACTAATACCTCCAGGAGTCACCAGCCTATTCACTCCACTTAAAACCAGAGAAATTCATAAATCTGTTTCCAAAACAGATCATTCCTTGTAACCACTTCATTCTTTCCACCGAGTATAAAAGAAATTTTCAAGACCTAGCACAGCGTTAACGTGGGTACATGTGCAAATGAATCCCGATTCTTTTCTAATAAAAAAATCTCTGCAAACAGAAAATAGAAAATAAGTGGTTACAACAGCCACGCAGTGTCCATGGATAGTTCAGAGAATACACAATCTATTGTTTTTGGCTGTGGAAGGTCTCTTCTTTAGGCTGAAATTAGAGAATGAATTTGACACCATGCTTGTCCAGAAGTTATATTACGTAAGAATACATGTTCAGTTCTTACCACACCCAAGACAAACTCAAGAAGTAAGATGTGACCGATAGAAAGGTTAACATCCAGGACTTAGATACAGTTTCATACAATCTTACCTAAGAGAACAGGAGAGAACTTGACATGCATTTAATTATTCCCATCCATTAGTCCAATGACTTACTGAATTGATCACCACTAAAGTTACCTGTTTATTCCGCTCCCTCTCTTCTCCAAGCACAGCTTTTTTTGCTTTCTGACTGTTTTTTCCTTAAAGGTTTTCATTAAAAGGCAGGGGGGTGGTTTTGTTTAGCGGGTGTGGATATATTTTTTTTGCTCGGGCTAACTGCAAAACTTTTTAACAGCTTTGGCATTAACCATAAATAAACCTCAGAACTGAGAAATGTATTCTGGAAACCAAAAAACAGCCCACAGCTCCTCCAAAATTAGTAAGACACTGACCTTTACGCATACCCAGATATTCTCACAGCTGTTAAAACGCGTTTGCAAACTATGAACAGCCGCAAAGGTACTGAGGCATCTTTGATTTCAGGGTAACTTAGGTATCTACGTATTTTTTTTTTTTTTTTAACAGATCTAGGCTTTAATCAGCCCTGCTGTGACCATGTTTAAAACTGTTACTTAAGTTTAACGGGGAATTCCTGTTCTGAAAGTCACTTTCAAGTAAGCCACTTCTAAGGCAAATAGTATGATTTGATCTAAATATTGGTACACACTCTTGAAGTTCTCTTTAGAACTACTTGCAAGTCTTTCAGAATTTGATATCTTACCTTGTCCTACTTAAGACTAAGAAACAATGCCCAGGAAACCTTTACTTCACACACCAAGGAAGGCAGTACCTCTAGGCCTACTGACTTCTTCCTGTTTACATATGTAATGATGACACAGGGAGGAGTGGGTGCAGAGGCAGACCTCCCACTGTTGTTTTCCTACCTCGAGCTCCTTCTTTTCCCTTTCAGCTTCATTTCCATCTCTATTCCCATCTTGCTATGCCACCTTTGAGGCCACAGCAAAGCCTCTCTCTCCCACACTTACACAAACATCAAAGCAGTTGGGAAAAGAACAGGATGTATTGCACCCTGAAGACTTGTCCCTCCTCACCATTTTCACACACACCAGTCTTGCTGTGCTGCCCCTGTGCACTTCACTCTTAATGAGTGTGACGTGTCCTCATTTGGAAGAGAAGAGATCCTACCAACAAATGAAGAGAGGCTGTGTGGCCAGCCATGGAGGACAGCGGCACAGAACACAAAGGGATGTAGGTTGGGCTGGGAGAGGAAGAGAAGACAGCAGGTTGGGTAGCAAGGCTTGGAGCACATCCCTGCACCATAAATCAAGAGCAGACACTCATTACACAGGAGACACAGAGCAGCAGCAGGACAAAAACCAGACAACCGTGATGTCTTTGCATCACACCTACATGTCGGAACACCACAACTGTATTATGCATCTGACTAGATGAAAGTAACTTCTTTGAGCATTAGCACTACACTGAGAACTTGTATTCAGACGAGGATCATGGTAGTTAATTAAAGTCCTTTTGCAAGTGACTATTTTCCAAGATGTATAGTCCCTAATAAGAGATATAGGCTTTGCTTTTCAAGGGTTATGATCTCATTTTCTGCTACATGTAGTATTTCTCTGATAAGAATCTTCACAACTTATTTGTGTCAGCCCGCGAAACTGATGTGACCAAAACACTATTTAGCATTTCACTGTATTGTAGAATGGTAGTAGTAGAATGGCAATTCTACTACAAATGTTCTTCCAGATCAACAATGAATACAAGCTAAATGTAAAAACTTACTAAACGTCACTATAAAGTGCCATGGAATATCTCTCTGCTTATTTTGTTTATTCATCAATTTTTAATCCACTTAATTTTGACAGTTTTTTTTTTCCTGCAGCACAACTTTTTATACTGTTACTTGATCCATAGCAAACCAGACTGATCTTTTCAAGTACGTACAAATCGTTCTCAATGAAATTTTGACAGATGAAGACAGAAAATAATCCCTACCTGCTTCAGAGAATCAAGATATCATTCCACCAATATGCTCTATGTGTACAGAGCCACCAGAAAGGATGGCCTTTTGGAGAAAAATACCTTTTGTGTGTTGGATCACTGGTCAAGAATAATCAAAAGTAGAGATTTTACTGGATAATGTTAACAAACTCTGTTTGAAATAGCAGGCTTTTTGTGCTGTTTGTTCAACATCTACCAAAGCTATAACGTGTGACAAGCTGGCTCTCTACATGTAGCGGGTAGCATTCAATATTTCAACAAGATGACTGTCAAATTGAATTATTTCTTGCTATTATATAATCATTATTTGGTAGACAGTACGCTGATGGAAGCAATTCAAAGATGTCTTGTAATACACACCCATGCTTTCCTGAATTCTAGTCCAAATTACCCCAGCACGGTTTCACTGGCTCAGGCAATCATGCTGCAGAGGTATTGTAAAGGACAAGACCATTCCCATGCCATTTTACCTTGTCATCCTTACCACAACAAAAATACCAATATTTTGTGAGAGATGACTGGGAACTCAGAAAGATAAGGCTATCAGCCTTACTCCTGAACATAACTATAGAACAGCCTGGGGTTTTTCAGTCACTTTCTCTAGGAAAGGAAAGAACAACAAGATTTCACATTTTCCATATTTGATCCTTTTCTGTGATGATTCTAAGAATATTAAAAAAAAAAAAGTAGTTTTGTTTTCCTTTTCCCGGTGATGTTACTGATAGAGTACCTGCTGGTGTACAAGATAGAGGAGTAACAGCATTTAGTATGAAAACACCCTGCTGTACTGCTTACACTGTATAATTTGCCTATTAATAATTACTATTAAAAACACTGTTCCTACAATTTCCCATTGCATCATTTGTACAATCAGCATTCTGAGAACTCAACCTAAAACTGTACAGAGTTTTGCATGACTTCCAATATTATCACCTGAATGCTTACTATCACCCTAACAAGTAAGCTGATGATTCCATTCATAATTCTATATCTTGAATATAAAGACAAAAGAGACTCATACTAACTCTTCAATAAGAACATCAGAGTGTTGTACAAATATTTTTAAAAAGCTTTCCATTGCACAGAGGTGTTACTTTGGCATACAAAAACTAGAATGAAATTGACAACTGAATGCCTGTAATGCCAATGGATTGATTGCAAATTAAAAGTCCTTTTAAAAATATTTTATTGCTGCTTGAGTACAGCTACTACTTCAATTATAGAGCAACACACAGGTTACTTTCCAGTATCCACAGTTTTAGAAGGATATTTTAAAAGCAATGTGGTGTAGAGCTATCACTCCTACATGACAACGAGCACCAAACTGCATGGCCAGCAGATGCAGCGCTGCCCAACAGGGCAGTGTTGGAATACTGCTTCATTATGAGCTACTCTTCTGAGTTCTTCAAACTCAGGAAAAAAAAAAAAATAATAAAGGCAGTAATAATATGAACTGCTGAAGAATTCAGCATAAATATTTTTTTACTCAAAGCCAGGGCTTAGAGAAGTGTTTAATATTTTGCTTTTATGAACTGTTACCTTAACAGTCTTTCATGTCACAGTTGTGCCATTGTTTCAGAAGAGCAATGTTATTCACTTTGTAAGGTTTACCTTCCCTCTTTTTTTTTAATATATTTTTTATTTTCTTATTTAAGTAAAACTCAGTTTCTACAACAGGGCAGAAGTTAATCTTCCTTGTGTGCATTAACTGTGCAGGCAGAACACGGTTTCAGGTAAGATTTGTGCCTGCTTGAAAGAAAATAAATAAATAAGCCATCGGCATCTTCAATCCCACAGAAGCCGGTGTCATCCCTCCTTCTGGCGTTACTCCCTTCAGCAATGATCCAACCTCAAAGGCGTACCTCAACGCTTTTAGCACCTAAACTCGGCGTTTCGTTACACGGAGAGGCGCGCAGGGGCTGCTCTCGGACCGCCCCGGCTCTCCCACAGCTGCACCCTGACGACCGCCAGCCCCGCCGGGGCCCCGGGCGCTACGGGTAGGGGAGAGCCGAGGGGCGAAGCCCCGCTCTCCCACCACGGAATAGGCGACGAGCCGGAAAAGAGACGGCAAAGGTGGGCAGACGGAATCAGCCTGCATTCGGCCGTAGCCCCGCACCGTGCTTGTCTCACACACCGCCTCTCACAGCCGGCTGCTCCGGGAGTAGGGAGCCCGACGGCCCCTCCGCGCAGCCCCGCCGGCCAGAGCCCCTCACAGCTCGGGGACGGGAGGAAAAGGGGCGCTGCCCCGGCGCCCCTCATCCACACAGGGAGGAACGAGAAAGAAACGGGGGAAGGAGACAGAGAGCTCCTGGGAGCGAGGATTCAGATGAGCGCTTCCCCCGCGCCGAGCTGCGGGCTCCGGGCGCTGTCACCACCTCCGCTCCGGGAAAGGGATCGGAGCAGCCCCGCCGCGCTGCCCAGCCTGCGCCCTCCCCGCCCCGAGCCCCTCAGCCGGGCGGGCAGCGGGAAGGAACAATGGGGCAGCACCCGAGGAAGGCGGACGGGGAAAGAGGGGACCCCCTCACTCGCCCCTCTTCTCCCCCGGGGCGGGACAGAGATCCCCGCCGCAGCCGAGCCCCGTCCCGCCCCGGGGGAGAAGGAGGGCGGAGGGACGGAGCGGGAGAGGCAGGTCTCCGGGCACCGTTCTGCTCCGTCCCATCCCCACCGCAGCCCTCCTCGCCCCGGTTGGGTCCGACCCCCCTGCCCGGTTACCGCTGCCGTAGCCGCCGAGTCCTCCTGGGCGCCGGAGCCCGGCTCGCCGCTCGCTCCCTCCGTCGCCATCTTCCCGCTGTAACGGCTCCGGCGCGGAGCGCGGCGCGGAGCCGAGTGGCAGCCGCCGCCGCCCGGCGCTTAACCCCCTCCCCGCCGGCACCGGGCCCACCGGCGGCTCGGAGCTTAACCCCTCCGGCGCCGCGCCAACGCCGCGCTGCCGGCCGAGGCGAGCGAATCCCGGCGTTGGGCCACCGGGCGGTCAGGTTTCCCCTCCTCCCCTCCGGCCCCCGCCATCAGGCGGCCCGCAGCCAGGCGGAGGCGGGGGAGCGGGACCCCGCCGCGGGCCGCCCGCCCGCCATGGTGGCTGAGGGGAGTGCCCCTGGCACGGCGCGGCCCGGGCCCCACGCAGGCACCGCTCTGCTCCTTGCCCGCCTCCCGTGGCTCGGGAGTGGGAGAATGGAGAGAAACGATAGAGGAGAAGAAAGAAAGAGCTCGTGCGGTGGTGGGCTCGGCTCACCTGCCCAGTCAGACACAGCCGAAGTCTTGGAAGGAAAGGTGCCTGTCTCTGTCTAGGGGGGCTGACAGGGGTGTGTCAGAAGGAGCACCTTTCCTGTCACCTACCTGCGGAGGATCGGAGAGGACGCTGCTGTCGCTGCTCCTTGTTTACTGACATGTTTACATGCCAAAGTGGCTTCTAGCCTGTAAGGGTGCGCTTTCATGCAGGCCAACCGCAGGGGGCCAGATTAAAGCCTCCCCATGCAGCCCTAAAGCTCGCTCATCCCGGACTGAGGCTGCCCTTTGCCATTCCAGACCACGACCTCCTCGCTCAAAACTTGTTTTAACCTCTCCAGAGGAAACTACTACCACACAGGCAGTCTGCCCCTCATAGAACATGTTGGTGCTGCACCACCTGCCTCAAGGCCTTACCTCTGTGCTTTTCCCTTACAGTGAGAACCCACTTGGTAAACTATAGTTCAGCCTGAATGCACTCTTCCAGAACCAACATAAGTAGTGACAAGCAAAACCTGGGACCTGTTTGTTCTGCAGCCACATATAACTTCCACAGAGAACACAAATAAACACACTGAGCCTTGCAGGTCTCCTTTAATGGGGCTTCCTTGCTTCTAGGTTTATAATGAATTCCCTTGGCACCACAACCAGACAAAAATGGACCAATGTCTTCCCTTGATCGTAGACAGCAAATGTTCTTCTAAGCATGCTTTACCTAAAGATATGATTGGGAACGTACATGAACTTTCCCCTCTGCACACCCAGAACAGGAACCAATTAGCCATTAGGGGAATAAACGACGGTAATATAAACATAGTCTGAACAGAGCAGAATTCAGTGTGCGGGGTCCATTACAGAGCACAAAAACTCCAGTCAAACAGATGTATCCTTGGTTGAGGGTTGATTTTATGTTATATTTTTTTCCTTAAAAATCATCTAGCTCCCCGCCTACTCAAGTTTTACATTTTTTATGACTGTAGTGAGTGCTCATATCCCTTCCACTGCTGAAACAGAGACACTCCATTGATGTCAGAGCCCAAACCTACTTATTTTTCTCAGTTCCCAGAACTCAAATGCCATTTAATTGGTTTTACAACCTAATGTCTCTTGCTTGCTTAACTGAGAGCAAAGTACCATAATTATTATTTTTATACAATTCTAACAGTATTTGGTTCTTTGCCATTGAGAAACCCATTGAAAAGTCACAGGTATCATCATACTTACTTTTCTCCAAAGTGCTTTTAAACATTGAAGTTTTTTAACTGGTTTGAGAAGATGTTTTCTCATATTGAATCTTGTCTACTATTATCAATGTCCATATTTCCCTAATGTTTAAATTGCATTGGAGTCATCTGCTCACCATCACAGTTACCTAAGTGTTTTTCTATCAGAGCTGGTACAAAATATTCACACAACATACTGTGCAAGTTTTATTTTTCAACTCCATCTGCATCACAGCAGTGATGTAGCAAAGGCTGCACCATTTATCTCTTGCCCTGCTGAGATCATAAACTCTGGTTTAGCTGATATTTTATCAATTACAGAGCGTACATTTATCAAAATAACAATGAATATTAGGTTAATCATACTTCACCATCTCAAGCTTGAAAACTGATCTCTCTTTCTTCATCTGAAGATAAATTTAGAAATAATTTCTGAGAGAAAAGGGGTGGATGGCTCAGATCTCAGCCAACAAAAATTAATAGGATAGATGGACCAGCAACACTTCAGCTTTTAGCCCGCCCCCAGGCAACTAATATCCAGCACATCATCCAAGTGTTGGAAATTGACCTACTGTTGTGCTCAGAAAGATGACAGGCATGCTTTTGAAGGGGAATGATCAAGATTTCTTCTTTATACCACTAAATTAATCATCACAACATTTTGAAAATATTGATTGTTGTAACTGTATGAGCCTCTGCTGGATGCCTGTGTTTCTTAACATTTTTCCCTATTGACAGCAACAAGACTGGCAGGTCAGGTGTAGCAGGAGAGCACTGAAATCCGTATTGGATATTACCAGTCACTACTGGGAGTAAATTCTCATACTATGTAGCAATGGTTTCTGCATCAGTGGTAGCAGTAGGGCCCAAAATTATTTGAGATTTTGCTGCACGAAGAATACCTTTGGGCTTGTGACCAGCTCTCAAGTAGGAAATGTTTATTCTTTGATTGCTAGTGCTGCATCACTGAACAAGGTATAACCTCTTTTCTGGTTTCTCTGTTTATAATACTTGCTCTACACCTTCAGTAATAGAGCATCTGCACATATAACACATGAATGCAGAGAGAGGGACAGCTTGGCTGCTACTGCTCCCGTAGTGCACTGTCATTGCTCTGCCTGTGCTATGTAAAGTAAATCATCTCCTTAATGCAAGGCCGAACCAGAGCCTTGCTAGCAGGAGAAATTGTGAGTGCTTTTACAGACCATTTTATCACTACAGTAAGGCAAAGGAGTTGCTTTGCTCAGAGGAAGGTGTTCATTATTTTACTACCAGTTTATGGCTGGCAAACTGGAAGTAGTTCTCTTTTTCTTCTGCTCCAGTTTTACTAGTGTTGGATGATAGAAAGGATAGGCCAAGCCTAGGAGCAGGCATTACAGCTGTGCTTCAAATGTGTTCCTCTCCTATGATTAGAGAGCTGGCACACAAATGTGGGAAGTCCACAGCTCACAGGATGCAGCTGCTGTGCTGAACACTGCTCATTCCCTCCATTAGCACATATCTGCTGTGATAGAAAATGCATGCCTTGGCTATACATTGGCAGGGAAGCAAACTGCTATGGGTCTAAATCATACAGTGTATTGAGGCGTTACCACAGTGCTATTAACCATACTCATGTAATGACAGCAACAACAGCAAAGTAAAATGGCATTTTATTCACACATTCCTAAAAAAAAATAACTTGTACCTATATTTAAAGCAAGCAGAAAATGTTGATCCCCCAAATACCTCAGTAATAATTGTATCATCACAATCTTTACAAAGGTCAGCCTAGTGCCAACTCAAGGCATTTCTGAGTCACACTCAATTAGGACATGTCAAGCCGAGCTAAACAGCACCATTCATGTGCCGGACTGATCACTGCTTCAGGGAGCTTTGGTCCTGGAGACCTGCAAGTATTGCAGAACACTGATAGCTGAACTGTTACCTTGGGTTTTGTGAATCATGGGTTACTTTCTCTGGAAGATGGCACTCTACTGTCAAGGTGAAATTCAATAGAAGGAGAATCAATATTCCAGAAGGCATGTTGGCTGTTTTCTGAGCTTGCTAAACTAGCATCAAAAGGGAAAGTGAAAAAGAGATAAAAATCAAACTGTTGAGAACGAAGTAGATCTCCGGTGAGCATCAGCAGAAGAGGAGCTCTAATTGGCTATGCACAAAGAGCACAGCTAATAAATAAAGAAGTATTGGAATTGTTGATTTATGAACATAAATTCAACAGTGCTGCATATTACTGTAAGTTAGTGAAGTGATTCACATGACTGGAATGTTGAAAACTGGCTGTAATCTGCTTAGAAAGGCACAAGTGGACGAAAATGGAAAAAGCTCTATCAAAATGGTGTTCTGTGTGTCAACGTTGCTGACATCTCAGAAAAGGCTATTTGAATGCTTATGGATAATATTTTAATATTTAAAGCATAAACTGAAGTATTAGTGTCTACCGTAAACTTCAAATCATACTAAAGGATCAAGCTACTAGATTTTAAAGTATCTTTTACATAGGAAAACTGCTATGGCTCAGGTTTCACCTTGACTGACATCATTCTGCAATAGTGTAACATCTTGGGAATGCCTAAAAATGACAGGTGACAATTAAAGAAGTTTACCTTAGTAAGGAGAATTCTGAATGAGACCTCATTTTAACACATGGAAAGGGAAAGCTAGATCCAGCTGGAATCCAAAATCTGATACATTAGTATGCCTAACTTTTAAGAATTTGAGCCCAGAATGGAATCTGGAAACTAAAAATGGACACAGTCTGTGAAACAACATTTATTTTAGAGTAGGTTTTGCAGTCTGTGTTATGCAAAAAGAAGAGATCACACACTGATCTCCCTGAAGCTGCAATCTATAAGCTTTTATTCTATCAATATATTTCAAGTCTATGCTGTAATGTCTGAAATAGTTGGGCATTTGTTAGCTTTGCAGCTGTCTCACTATTGGAAATGAGTTACCCACATTCACTATTAAGACTAAAAAGTGAGTACAGCATTTTAAGTACTGGAAAGTTATAGGAGAGTTAAAATTATCAGACTAAAAATGCATGAAATTGTTCAGAAAAATGAAAATCCCTGTGATACTTCTCACTTTCACTCATTTTCTCATGAAGACTGGGTACCAGTAAAGAATGTGATGTAGATCCACGGGAGATTGCTAACTGAAGAAATAAAGGTGCAGGAATCAAGACTTTTCATAACCAGTTTCCCTGAGCAGGCACGATGACTAATGTACTTTTACAGGCATCAGCACTTCCAGGCAGAAAACACATTTTTTCTGGACATAGGAAAAATGCATGCTGCTGTGATCACATTGGCTGTAGTGGCAGCAGACAGGGGAATTCAAGCTGCAACTGCCAGACTTGGAAGAGTTTGTTTCTTCACTGGCAGGATTTATGCAGTGATCTGCAGTGCTAGGAAGTACACTACCTCAGTTTGGAATTTAACTCTTAGCCCACAGATCACAGTGCTGTGAAATTATACATATATATTTCAGTAATTGTTAAATCACCTCGTTGTAGAATATCTCTTTTTTTAATTTTAATTTTTTTTTTAAGAATGTATTGATCGTTCTCCCCACTGTTTTGACATTTCTCCCTTTTCATTATGCAAAAGGTTAATTTTGAAATTTTCTAATGCTGCCAGCATCCTATGAGCAAAATTGAATCACTAAATGCTCCCCTGTAGGGATGAAGCTGTACCACTGCCAAGATGGACCACTGTATCTTAGAAGAAACTCGTCTGGAATTGAAATGATTTTGCACACAGTGGAGGCTGCCCTTTCTGCCAGAGCTCTGCAGCTCTGAGCTCACTGTGCAAGTGCAATATTGTCTGTGGGCAACCACTGAGTGAAACAGCTTCAAGAGGAGCTTTACTCTGTAATTGTGGAAATCAAATCTTGAGGGAGGTTAATCAATTCATGGCCAAGAAGGATCAGTCCCAGTAAGGTGGTAACTACCTTAGCACTTGGATGAAATTTCTATACAGGGACTTGGTAATGAAATGTTGTTTGTATTGAAATGCTCCGCTAGGGAGAAATTCCCTTGCTAATGAAACAAAACTGCTTCAATAGGTTGTTAGCTCCACCACTGACATTGTAGAACCACAGCCCAGGAGAATTAGCTCCTGTGCTGCTGACATGGAACAGAAATCATTGTGCTGAGGAGTTAACTCCCTCCTGGAAAACAAGCATTTGCCAGAATAAAGGAACAAAATTTCTTGCCTGTAGGAAAGTAATGCACTTATGGATGCAATTCAACCTTTGCAATGTAACTCCTTATTTATACTCTTAAGGTTGAAAAATGATGCTGTCAAAAGACAGAGATCTGAGAGTGTGTGAGTTCTACAAACTGAACTAATATGATCTTATTGCCAAGACTCATAGTGACCTGGAATAAACACAGGCAGCTCATGTATAATCCATGATTCAAATTTATGGCTAACAGAAGTGTTGTTGAGTGTTTTAATCAGAAAAAAACAATCAAGTAAGACAGACTTTCATCACAAAAGCACAAGTAAAAGTGGTGAAATTATAATTGATGTGGCACTCAGTATGTGTGTAAAATTTTCTTATTTACATATAAATGAGAAAGGAAGAGGAAAAGCAGTGAGCAGGAGATAACCCTGTCTAGTCTTTCCTGGTAAGCCCCAGCATCTTTCAATGTACAACTTCACTGAAATCTTGAAGTAAGAGATTCCAGATTCTACTTCAGTTGTACTGTTCCAGTTCTGGTTATCTGTAAGACTGCATTCGAATGTTACTCATCTGTCAAGACTGGGATGTTTTACACTGTCACTTAAGTTACCTGGGACTTTGGTTCTCAATGTGTTAGTTGGGTACCTTACTGAGAATTAAACAGGAGTGTAATTCTAAAAATAAATAGGAACTAAATGTTTTGAAAAGAGACCACCACAAAAACAAAACAAAACAAGACAAAAAACAACACCAAAACCAACACAGCCAATAAGCCAACAAGAAAATCATGTTTACAGTCCTGAATTTTGTCAACTCTCCATGGATGCTGGTGACTCTTCTGTCTTCTGTACCTTGAAAACTTCCTCTGAGATTTCAAGACTGGGCATGAATACAAACCAAAGCTCTGTAGGTCTGCTGCAGTAATAAATCCATATAAGCATAATGACATTAAAAAATATCTCAAAGCACTGAATAATCTGCAGGAGAAATGTATTAAGAAATGGAAAGTCTATGGATTTGAAATGAGGAATATTTACATAATATTTGATTTTTACTGTTTTAAAACAATTGAAAGAAGGACATCACTGGATTCCTGATCAGCTAGAAAACATATTGCACAGATTCTTAAATAAAATAATTATTTTAAAATAAGATTTTTTTGTTGTTGTTCTATCTTTCCTGTTTAGTGGTGCTAAATGTGTTGGTTTTTTCCTAAATAAGTTCTGTATTATTTGTGATAAAATACAAATACATTCTGATACTTCTGGTACTGGTAGCTTTTCCTTATGGACTGTCAGATAGCAGCACAGTAGCTGCTATTAAAGCATCACAGTGTCTTAGAGTCTGAAGTTGTCTGAGCAGTTATTCTGATGGAAAAACAAAGAAGAAGAAAAGCAGAGTGATTTGCTAAGGGCCACAGAACTGTACAAAGGCTGTAACTGAGGAAGGAAAGCTTGGAATACCAGTTTGCTCTTACCAAAGTGGCCATCTGAATAAATATAGACATCGAATGAACTGCGATTTAGATGTCCCTGTGCCAAGATAAAGAGATTGCATTGGAAGAGAGCTAGTACTTTAAAAAAATGGTAATATCAAAAAGGAATGCTTTCACAGCTGGGAAAGGCTGCATTTCAGTGAGATTTGTTCTACTCTGGACTGCACGTACCACTGAGATACAGTGGTATTTGTATTAAAACACCTCACAGACAAACTGCTCCTTTGAATTCAGTGTATGGTTTGTCCAAAGGAAAAGAAAAAGTTTATTGTAAAAACACCAGCAATGTCAGGGAGGGCAAACTTATTCCAATTAGAAGTAGAAATGAACCCATGCAAACACTTCCTTTGGAAACAGGGCTTTGTTACTGGAGGATAACAAGAGTTGAAAGGTATCTCAAAGTATGAAAAAAACACCACATGTGGCATTTGGCATCTGTTTAGCCATTGAAAAGGTTTTTCAGGCATGCAGCCTCTAAGGAGAGACTTGTTTCACTCTGGAAGCAGCCAGAACAGAGCAGCTTAGACCAAAGCTGCCTCTCACACTGGCAGCCCGAAGTGATCCCTCTCTTGCCTCTATTTGAAGCCCCTTCGAAAGCCTACAGGATGCTGGTTGCTAGGCAACACCTGAAGCAATGGTGTTTATAGCATTAGGTATTAATTATTGTCATGGGCCCTTTCTATGGAAGATGCTGAAATATGCAATTAGACATGTCACAGGATAAGTTGTTTTGCATTCTGATGGACAAGCGTTATTAATCTGCAGAAAATTCAGAACCTGACAAATTGTTCAAAGGTGTCTGACTGTGCCAAGCCTAATATTTGCTTTTTATCATGCTCCTGTTTTGTAATTGCAGCTAGGAAACTGGAGCAACAATATGGTTATAGTAAGCTGCTGAAAGGTTCTGAACTGGAATATAATATCATTTCATTTGTTTCCCTGGGTATAGTTTCTAGTTCTAAACTGATCCTTACCAGCACTTTATTTTGAGTAGCTCAGGTCAGTAGCTGAGCAAAAAAGAGAAAGCTTTGGAATATGAATATGAAAGCTCTAAAATAAAAATATTTATTAGCAACACAAAATCCAAGTGAAAATAAACGCTCAACAAAATAAATATTGTGCAAGTGACAAGGCTTAGCATGTCCCTTGAGATGAGCCTTCTCATGTCATTCATGACATTGGACACATAATAGACTTTGTTGGGAGAGTTAACATAACTGTAGCTGCTCTTCCTTCACTAACAATGCCTACTGGCTAGTCATAACTGGCATAATAGGGTGGATGCAAGGTCCCCTTCAGGCTTATAGGGATGTTAATCCATTATATGAGACAGGTTATACTCCCTGAAATGCAATGGGCAGCCAAGAAGAGACTCCAGTTAGTGCAAAGAAAAATGGCATTCCCGATAATGCGAGTGATTACCAAAGGCAAAAACCTAACTAGCAGAGTACTGAAAAGTCCTGTGAAGCGACAGTGACAAAATGTAACCAACACCAAAACAAATACATTACTGTCTCATTGCATGATCTGAGTAATGAAAAGATTAGAGAAAGAAATCACTAGACTTTTATCAATTACAGAAAGAGAATGTGCTAATTATTTTCTATTTGAAAGAAAGAAGTTGAGTCTGTGGAGGGGAGAAGCTCAAGTAGACACTGGTAACAGCCTGTGTGTCTGAAAGTCCTTGTCCACACAAGGACTTCTCCCACGTCTTAAATACATTAACATTTGTACAGAGGGAGTATGCAGCGCAACAAAGGTGAAGAGGAAGCGCTTTGGCTTGGCCTGCCTGCAGACGAGGCACATGATAGAAGTAACACTCCCCTCTTCTGTACTTTGAGCCACCTCACACTGGACAGATGTGTGGAAGAAAACTTTTGTGAGTACTGATGTCTGATAAACTGTCATGAGATGCTTCAGGAAATGAAACATTTTTTTTTCAGATGGGTGCAGCTTCAAATTCCCAGCTAGCAAGCAAAATGATGAGGTGGGGAAAAAGAATTGTAAAATCAGAAAAATTCAGAACCCATCTTCCTCTAGTAGATAATGTAGGGTCTCGATGTTCATTGTCAACCAAATGGGGGCAGGAGGTATGAATGTTTCACAGCTCTCTCCACAGCAGTTCTTAGCTCCGAGATATAACCACTCAGTGCTTGATGCTGGTAGTTTTTTTCACTGCTTTCAAAGAGCCTACTGCTTCCAACTAGAAAGGTATGAGTAGAAGCCATTTCATTCACCATTTTGAAGGACACATAAATGACAAAGTTACTTTCCTTTGTTATTCACAGAACAAATGTTATTACACGTATATGAGAAGAACGTTAATTTGGACTGTGTTTTTTTTTCCACACATAGAGTCTTACCAATAGTATACACATACATATATACATACATATATTAAATGAGGACTTTCTGTTAGGGAAATCAATTTTGTTTTGTTTTTAATGAAATTCTTGTTCCACAAAGGTGTGCTAC
This sequence comes from Gallus gallus, assembly GCF_016699485.2. Lineage (NCBI taxonomy): Eukaryota > Metazoa > Chordata > Aves > Galliformes > Phasianidae > Gallus > Gallus gallus. The sequence continues at coordinate 24,625,884 of NC_052532.1, read as the reverse complement.
AGACAGAGAAAGGCAGAAATTAAATTAATCTTGAAATAGAAAACTAAAATCTAGTAATTTTGCAATGAATGAGAGCGCATATATCAATAAGAACATATTGCTCAAACATTCATTACATGGAATAAATTTATACTAGCTAGCAGATATTTTCCTTTGGTAGAACTTTCAAAACAAGTGGATTTGCTGTCATTGCCTTGTTCTGAGAAACCACGATGTACTGTATGATGGCAATCATAAACTTCAGGATGGCTGAGGATGCATTTCTGTGATAGAGTGACCAACACAGTTTGTTTACATGACAGGACCCACACAACATCCTACAAATAGGTGTGACTCATATCCTGCTTTAAAATCCTCATAATCTACTCCTGATATTTGTTTGATCATAATTCACATTTTCTCTTACTAGTCTGATTTGAAAGCATTAAATAAAAATGGAAATGAAGTATATATCAACATTCCCTATTTTTCTTACATTCTGGGGACTATCTGTACTTCCTTGAACCATCCTGTAGAACTCCTGGCCATCTGACACTGTGAACTCTGGGCTTCATGTCAAGATTTATTCATTTACTATAGCATATTTTCTTTAATTTTTCTCATTAGAAATAGTGAAGATTTGTTTTATGCTCCTTTGATCAGAAATTTTCCTGGATTCGGTACTCTATTTATTTACAGACTCTAACCAAAACCTTCAACTCATTTCTGTTTTAGTGTCTATCTGTGATATTGTTATGCTTAACCCAGTTGTCTTCAGCAATGAATTCTCCCAGGCTCAGATCCACAATTAGACCTTGGTACTACCTTGCCCAGAAAGCCTGGACTACATTTTGGAGGAGCCTATATCCAGCAAAAAAATTGCCTTGGGTTAGGAACTTATGAAAATGGTTATTTTAGAGAAAAGACAGCAGCAGGGCTATTATTAGAGCTTTTAAAGGTTCTGAAAACTCAGTTCTGCATTGTGGATAAAGAGTTTAAAGAATCTGAACACAAGCAGTAGTCCCAAGTGTAGAGCAATTTCACGTTCTTCTGTATCCTTGAACTTTGTCAGAGGTAACACAATAGATTTCATATTTGTGGGAGACCACATTCCTGGCTGTTGTATAAAACGAACAGCCAAGAGTACAAAACGGTAGCAATGTAAGTCAGTTGTGGAGCTGGCTCCAACTTGCAGTTAACTTAAGCCCAGTACAATGTTTTTCAGTGACATAAAAATACAAAACAAACCAAAAATCCCTCCAAGTTAGTGATCTACAGTGCTAAGTAAGAAGAGCTTGACCCAGTTGTCCACTCTAGATAATTTTTTCTAGTACTTTTGCTGAAGGTTATCCTACTATTTAACAAAAAGGGCCATTCTTGCAGAGTTTAACTATCAATATTACAATAGGAAAAACATCCCTTGTTCTGAGAGTCACTTGTTCTCAAGAAACAGAAATGCAAATTATCACTGGATCCTAGCCTTAAAATACTAAAAGAAACCGCTTTCCTCCTGTCAGAGATGCTGCTTTGGGAAGAGGCTTTGTTAAGTGCTTCAGTCTGGTGGATGTTCCCTTAATAAAACTGTTGGCAGCATTTGTGGTAGGGCTAGAAATGAACTTAGGTTCAAAATCAAATAATGTTCTCTGGGGTTTCAGGTTGATTTCACAGATTCCTATTAACTGAAATGATACAGAGCTGATATTCAGTGTCTGTAGCTCAATTTCTATTCTTGCAAACTCATTCGCATGAGCCTTTTTTTCCCCCACTACTGAAAAGTAATGCTCAGTGATCAGTAAGGATTATTTACCTTCATATCAACCCATCCTCTCTACAAAACCTCATATTTTTCTAGTTCTATTTAACTGGGAACATTTGCTAATTTGCTTTCATTTTCATTGCAAAAGATTACCTCAGTAAAATCTAAAATTCTGATACTTCTATGGAAAACACAATTTAAGATCAGAGGAATTCAAACATATTTAAATGAACTGTTTAAACAGCACCCGTTTTCATTTTCAGTCATAGCTAAGCTGCGTTGGTATATTTTCGGTTATATGCACAAGAAGAAGAGTAGATCATTTCTAGGGAAGGTTTTGTCTTTATCTGCTAGCTTTCCTATTCAGTGACAAATTCTTGAATTACTTTCTTGTTTGGAAACAGAGGCCTCCTTCATCATATGCACTCATAATCCAAGAGAACAAAAAATCATTATAGTAGTTACTGAAAGCTAAAAAGACAGATTGGTGTAGGCAATTGTGAAGTGTTCTCAGGACACAGAATTAGAAAAGCTCATTTATCTGATTTACAGCTGCCTTCTTAAAAGATAGATCAGTACACAAGATCTGTCCAGTGCTACAAGCATGCTGTGGTGAATAATAGCTACAATCTCAACTACACAGGAAAAACAGTAATGGATTTTTCTGTAGACTGAGACTTCTGTATTGTTCTTACTAAGCCATTGTGTAGTTTTTAGGATGAAACACTTCTGATTCTGTAAAAATAGCTTGCTCTGACTTTCTAACTTGTGTATCTTTATATTTTTGTTTCTGAGTGCTGTATTGCAACTGTGTGCTTTGTTTTGTTTGTTTATTTCTACCTATTTTCCTAATTAGTGTTTACTTATGCTCTGTTTTCCCAACATAATGGTGCATGAATAAGCAGGAACATAGTACAGTTTGTCAGACTGTTCTAAATATTCTGGCAATTTTAGAAACTCATTGGTCTCACTGGCTGCATATAAATATAATGACCTACATGATGCAGGAATGAAAGAAACGCAGTTGAAAATAATGCGTTCATTGACGTAAGTAAACCATGACGGATAGGAAAGGAGCCTGTGCTATTGGTGCCAAGATCACTATAGAAACAGAATGATCTTGTGGCAAAATTCAAAATGCTAACAACTGAAAAGAGGCACAAAGTCTGTGAGTGCAACAGAGAAGAAGGAGAAAAGCTACCAATGCTGCTGCAGATAAGGCAGTAAGGAATCCTGCCGCTTAAAATGCCATACCAATGTTCATGATTCCCATTGCTCCACGATGCGTGAAACTAAAGGAGATAAAACTTTTCGTGTTGGAATTGCAGTCACTCACCTTTCTGTATTTATTCAAGCTCTGCTGTCACAAAGCAGATATTGTAAACCATGTGTGATCATTTGGAGAAGTTTCTGCAGTTCTCTTGTATATGTCTGTGTGAAACAATAGGCTCTACTTCAAGCTCGGAGCTTCCCAGCCTGCCGTACTTCCCTGTCACATGAGGCAATGGGCAAAGTCTTCTATTTTATACAGAGACAAAAATATATGGTTTCCGAACTTCTGTGATTATCCGTTCAAATGGCTGTGGCTATATTAACTTTCTCTTGACTAAAATAAATGGTTTCTACTCAAGACAGATTTCTCAAATCTGAGCAGAACAATGACAAAAAGGTTTATAAAACATACAAGATAGATTTTCAACAAACCACTGCAGGGGAAGTTTAATCAGGACAGCATAATGGGAGACAGACAGGCTGACTAGAGGTGAAGCCATATATTTGAAAAAGAAAATATATCTGATCTAAGCTTAGAAAGTGCTTACTCTGATGAAGAAAAGGAGGAAACGAAATCCATCCCCCTCCCTGGAAGCCTTCAAGGCCAGGCTAGATGGGGCTTTGAGCAACATGGTCTAGTGGGAGGTGTCTCTGCCTATAGCAGGGGGTTGGAACTAAATGATCTTAAAGGTCCCTTCCAACCCAAACCATTCTATGATTCTATGCGATGCAGCAAAATTTTTTACACAGGAATTGTTTCAGAGAGGCTGAGGAAAGACACTGTGTTGGATCAAACTTGCTTAGAGATTATCTAGATATTTTCCACTTAAATTTCCATTGCAAACATCTTGACTTCTTAAGTAATGGCATACAAGAAAATTAAGAATTAATGATAGACAATCACCATTCATTTCCACTGAAATGAAGTCTTTTGATATGTTGAAGGACTCTAATCTTCACCACCTTCTAATAAATTGCACATTCAAATACAAAATAAGAATCTTCTTCAGCAAGGGATGTTTCTTGATTAGATACCTCAGAGTCAATGTAAGGACTGTCATCACTTGCTGTGCAAACAGCCCTGTTAGCACATAGACTGGTGTATGAGATAGAGTCATAGTTCTTTTTTCATCTCATTCTTTCCTCCCCTCTCTGCTTGTCTCTGTTCCAAATTTAATGAGGGTTGGGTCTTTTCAAAGGGAGAGTACACCAGTTCACACGTAGAGTTCATGTGGCTGGAGCTTTGTAGGTGGTCAGTGGTAATCCCTCAGAGGTTCACAGACCTTTCTTTTGAGCAAATGGTTGAAGATTCATCTGCTCTGCTCTTGCTTCAGTGTGAAAAAAAGTTGGATCTCAGCCAAGCTCTGGCAAAACATGAAGTGAGTACAAATAGAGAGGAAAAAAAAGCACTCTTTATAGTACCTAATTTGATGTAACAATGATATCTGAAAATTGTTAAGACTCTGCATAGAATATTGTCATTTTGTAGATAAAGTGTGATTATGTCATTATAGCTTGAGTTCTCTTCCAAGGCAAACGGGAATCTCTAACAAAGACAGTCAGTACATTTAGCTCTCTTTTTAATCCTTGTGTGTAAGTCATACATATATATTTGACTGATGACCATTGTCAAGTAATAGGAAGTCAGCATGAGCCACTCTTCTAATCAACTTTGTTGCTTTGTTGATCTATTTTCTTGTCAAGTGAATTGTCGGTGAATAAGGGGTGCTTGCGGAAAGGCAGATAACACGGACACTTCTCAGCGCTAAGATAACGTGTATGTACAGTGCTGAGAGAGAAATATTTCAATGTGGGAAGAAAAAAAACAGAGCAACAATGGCAAGTGGTAGTATGACTTGTTTTCAGATTACACAGCATGAAGCCCATCTCCGGAAAGATGTTGACTGCCCACATCATCCTGTGGTATTATTAAATCCAATAAGAATAATTGCACAAATCTAGGAGTGCTTCCAAGTAAATTTGCTTAATGATCTTAAACTCTAAGGAATAGATGTCCACCTATTGTTTAATTATTTCATCTATTAAATGACATGTTCATAATGTAGCAGCTTATCTGCCCACCAGTACAACACAGCGGGAATATAACTCTCTCTAACTGTTCTATGCTGCTTTCCCTTTTGGCTGAAGAAACCAAACAGGAACTTTCATAGTCTACTAGGACACTGGAGCTGCTCAGAGAGGCAGTCACCCACTGATCCTGCAATTACCTCAAGTGGAAAAATAAAATAGTCCACTAAGAGTAAAGCATCCCAGCTCTGTGGGACTAGACTTGTCCCAGTTCTATGGCTTTGCTGTGGCTTTGGGAACTGGTATCCAACCTCACTGTGCTAACAGCTGCACACAAAAACACTCATTTTGACACGGTCATTCCATAATTGTGCTTGCAAACATACCAACATTTTCAGATATTTTCTTATACCAATATTTTTTACCTATGTACACACACACACATACATCTAATATATGCATATGTTCAAAAATTCTGAAAAAAATTAAAAGCTTGATTTTACCAGCAGGGCAGAAGTTTTTGCAGAAGTTCTGGTATCACACATCATACAGATAAATGATCCATGCTTGTGTTCTTACATGTCTGTATGCCTACATGCACATGCTATATATTAAAGATCGAGATTTTATAGACACCATCAGCCTGAATATGAATCCATCTAAATTATCTCCTCTGGATCTTCAGGTCATGTAGATTCTATGTGATACAGCCTCTCATCATGGGACAGTTACAGAACAAAGGCATAGGTTTTGTTCTGTTTCTTCTGATGTTTCTGAAAAACTACAATGTCAGTCAGATATTCTGTATGGGAAAATGATGAGGATCCTGCAAGGCTGGGAAATTGTTTCCTGTTCTGCTGTTCTGTGTTCTCAATTCACATCCATGGATATTAGGAAGTAAAAGTAGGAGTTACACAAATGATGATAGTAGAGAATGTGAAGTTGAAATAGAAAAGCAATGAGCCTGGTAAAATGCAGCCACACAAACTTAAAAGGTACACAGTTCAGTCCTAGACTGACTAGTCTGAACATGGAAAATGAAGATTCATTTATTTATTTATTTGAGGGAGGGGGAAGGATATTATAATGAATACCTATAAATAGGTACCCATTGCTGGGATTAGAGACAGTGGGCACAAATTAGAACACAGGAGACTTCATCTGAATGTCAGGCAGAACAGTGGGTGACAGAGCGCTGGAACAGATTGCCCAGAGGCTGTGGATTCTCCATGGAGGTTGTGAGAAACCACCTGGATGTGGTTCTGGGCACCCTGCTCTGGGTGTCACTGCTGCAGTAGGCGTTGGATGAGGTGAACCCAGATGTCCTTGCCAGCTTCAGCCATTCTGTGATTCTGTGAAGGGTGTTTGGGCCTGCTCCTGAAGTTGTTATGGCTGGCTTTCTTGGTCTTGCCTGCTTACCAGCAAGAAAGCATACATAGCAAGCTCAATGACCTAAATTCTATCCAGAGCCTTTTTTCCCATCTGAAGTCCTGGGGAGGAAGCTACTCAAAGTCAGTCAATTTATGGACAGTGGAACTGGTGAAAATAGGTTTATTTTGGGTATGCAAATGATATCCCTTCACATGCTCTCACCACAATACAGTCAGCTCAGCTTTGTGTTCCTTGGCCACCATTGTGATACCTGCTGTCCTAGCTTCCCCTATGCTACACGTAGCCTCCTCCCAGACCTCCATGCCCTCTTCTCACACAGCCAGAGTCCTACAGCCTGCTGGTATTAACCTTGTTCTCCCCTTTCCAATCTTTCTTAAGATTCCAGGATATCTTTTCTTTTTGCTTTTGGCTGACTAGTCTCATAAAATGTGCATGCTAGCTGGCCAGTCAGTACGTGCCTGCTGATTGAGCAGCTAGATGAGGCTGAACAGACAGTGCTGAATTCTTTCTGCCTTTACTTCAGAAGGACCATTAAGGTCTCTCCTCTTTAACCAACCTCTAGATTTCAGTCTAGACACTTGTTATACTTGAGATCTCTACCCGTCTGCCATAGAGAGCTGAAACTGGTTAAGGAATACCAAAAATAATAACATGGGGAACTGGCTGCTAGCCAGATAAAAGGAGAAACAAAGGATTTAATAATGTCAGCTTCAGGTCATAGACTGGAAAATAAAGTGAAGATGCCTCAAAACAGACAAAACTAGATCTTCAAAGTGACTTAGGAATGATTTTTGGCTTTTCTCCAGGAGCCCTGCTGTAGAAAACACAAATCTAGGGAGTCAATAGCCTATTCCTGAATGAAAGCAAGGGCTGAGAGCAGACCCCCTTCATGTTTTTTGTATTTATGGAATAACAATGAAGTGGTAGCCTGCTGCCAAGAAAGCTATTCACCAGCATGTGATATTATTTGAAGTGTTTCATCAAAGCAACTGATTTTTCTGTACATTTGAAAAGAGAAACCTAAGTGCCACAGGAGAGAGGGAACCAAAGGTGAGGCTGTGCCTTTGGTTATCACTGTGAACAGAGTGTGCCGGGTACCCTGCTAGTTCCAGGAGCAGCCCTCAGGGACACTGTGTCTCTGATGCACAATGCTCTCCTTCTTTGCCTTGAATAAGAGAGAGAGAAAATTATCGTCTGGTCTCCCTGAACCCATTGCCTTGCAGGGAAGGAGTGAGGTGAAGATCTCTTTGCTTCAGCCTGAACTAAGATGTGCTTCTAAGGTCAGAAAGAAGACTGATCCCGTCGATGTGGACAAGAAGTAGGACAAGCTGGGTCAACATAGTATAATATATGATAATAAAGATGCTCTGCAATGTCTTGAGTTTCTCATATTTTCATCTGACACTAAAGAATTTTCCTTCATAACTGACCCACAAGAATCATTTCACTATTTTTTTTTTCTGTTGAGAAACAGTATAGCTTCTCTTTATTTTCACTTATTTTTGTTTGTTTTTAGTATTTTTCTTTGCTGTCTATTCACAATCTGAAGAGAAAGCTACCATGTGTAGTTAGCCTATGTTTTTTCTGTTCCTTGTTCTTTTACATTCTTCTAGAGCTGAGAGATTATTTTAAATGGCTTGCATTTAGGAACTAGAGTTTGCCTTTCACTGTGAATGCATAACATAAATCCTGTACTGCTGACAATAATTGCTTTCATTTTAGTTGTGACCGAAGAAAATTTTTGCACTTACGGTGAACTATGTCTCATGGGTGGAAAGGGAACTCTTTAGTGCTCCTTCTTCAAATGTCTTCTGTAACAAGTGGAAATGATAGCCAACTGGTCGGCAAAATATTATTCTAAGATTTATTGCAATATACCAGAAAGAACACATTTCAAAAATAAAAATGATTGCTTGACTCACAGAGAAACAGATGGGCATGAATTACTCAACTAGCTAGAATGAAAAATAGACTCAAAGTGAATTAAATGCTGGTGGGATGAAAATTAAGCTTTTCTTTTTCTTTTTTATTTTTTTCTGTTGAAGTGAGAATGCAGTCCTACTTGTAATGGAAAATTATTCACTCTGCACTGTGGTGTAAGACAAAATCTATCACACTGGAAGACGGTATTACTAGACTGTAGGAATAAAAGCTCTCACCAGTAGAATGGATTGTCTCACTGAAGAGAAAACCACAGATATAATTTAAAATTTGGCACTTCTGGACAAAAAAAAAGTATGCTTTCCATACGTATTTAAAACTTCTGCTGAGCACGTAGAACAAACAAACAAAAGCTTTTTAAATGTGCTAATGCTGTAAATCCTTTCCTTTGTGTTAACTTGCTATGAGATTTCATCACATTTTTGTCTCAATAGAATCTCGCTGTTACCATTAATTACAGTTTGGTTTCCAGAAGCATTGCAAGTTCCTATAGAATCTATCACTTCATCTTAGCCTTTCAAAGGGCAAGTTCTGTAATAAAACTGAAATTGCTAAATATCAGTTAATTCCCACAGTAATTATTTAAGTATTATTTATATCACTGAAATCCGGAGAGATCTTTCCTAAGACTGAGGGCCTTTGTACTAGATATTATCTAAGAGTAAGCTTAATATTCTTAACCACATTAATCCAGCTCAATTGAGAATGGCTACTTTACAAAATATCAGCTGTGCCGCAGTGATCAGCCTTTTATAAGAGTGGTTTTAGAGAATGACCTAATTGTTCGATGCACTTGGGGCAGCTGAGCTGCTCTGAGTTCCCAGCAAACTGCAGGAAAACATCTTTATTCTTTCTGGGCACCCAGAGCAGTGCCAGCCATGAAGCTGTGGGAAAAGCACTGCAAGACTAACCACAGGGCAGGACCACTTCCATGCCACAGCATGATTGTGTAAGCCTCTGACAAATTTTTAGCCATGTTTTTCTACCCACTGGTGAGCAGGTTTGACCTTCAGCAAGCCGTGGTACTGATGTTTGGGCTGCCACATGTTACTTTACTTGGGGATAGCACAGGTTGTTAATGATTTTAATTTTACAGAGCTAAAACAAGATAGCTTTTGTCCAAAGGGACTATAGTCTAAATAAAGAAATGATACACAGATGTACTATAAGAAATAAAGATCTTCCTTATTTACTAAGTGAGGAATGTGAAGATCAAACATTAAAATCTTTTTGCTGTGCAGGTTGATGGGAATTTTCTAGTGACAACAACTGGATTGGTCTTCTACCCACAGGTACTGCAGTGTATAGGCAACAGATGGTGGAAATGGGTACTGAAGGCAGGTTTTCTGAATTCCAGACTAGAAAATGGACTGTAAGAACTCTTGTCTTGGCTAGAGTTTGGTGAGCATGTGACCACTGTGCAGTACACTACTGATATAATTGCATTTATTCAGCAGTGTGGTCAACTACAATTATTTCCATCTCAACGCCAACGTCTGAAATTTTGACCACACCAGAAAGTGCCCTTGGGAACATGCATATCCTTGAGGAGGAACACTGCAATTTTAATAATGACTCCAAAGAGCTCATCAGGGGGCCAGTTGGGATGCATTTTTTACCATCTGGTTCTAATCAATCTTTGCATGGCACCATGCCTACCATACAAAGGTTTCCTGCTGTAAAATGACATGTTACTGCACAGTGGCTACTCATTATTTCAGTCACTACGCCCTCACAATGTCAGGCAGTGCCTAGGGGGTCTAACAAATGTATGTGCTCCAGTGAGGAGTGTGGTGCAAGAGAAATGTTCGTAATGGACTTCACTTCATTACAGCTGGCTGCAATGATTTTAGATGTTCCCTGCATTTCAACAACATCTGAGCATCACAGAAGACATTTACTAGCAGAAGAATGGCCATCACCCTGCAGCACACACAATTAAGGATGAAGAATAAAGAATAGCAGGATGCAGTACTGACTGAGTGAGTAATGAAGTTACACAATTCACTTCTCCCTGCGCAGACTTCTTGATTTAACAGGGGACAATGTTGCTAAGGCAAAAAATAAAAAAGTAAAAGCTAAGAAAAAGAGTTTCCCTTATAAAGATGTACAATTCACGCTGTATGTGTTGATGAATGCCTCAAATGGAATGTGTCAGAGGTAAAAATTTCAGTTTGGGGCCCCTTAATTAAGATTCTGATAAAATCATAACACGCAGTGAAATACACAAAAGGTAATCTTGGTCAAATGTCATATACTGTGGATTGGGAAATTAAAAGAGAAGATGTCAGAACTATGGATTACAGACTTACACACCAGGCAAAAGACTAAATGTAATGCATTATTTGTGAAGGGGATACACTTAAGCAAGTAAAACAGATAAACAATCCTCTGCAGAGAACAATTCTCTGTTTGAAATTGTTCTTTTGATGTGGAATTGTACTTCTGATGAATCCGAGTGGCGAAAAGAGAACATATTGGAGATTTTGGGCATGGTGACTTAAGACTTCCATATCCACAGAGGCTGGATCCTTGTGTACAACATCTGAAATGTGTACAAGAGCTATGGTCAGTGAGTTCTCAGTGAAATTTTTATCCTGCAGGATGAAAGATCCCTCAGTGTCACAACACTTAAAGGCTGCTGTAAGGGGTCCACTCTGGCCTCAGATATCACAGCATAAAATGTCTTCTGAAGCAAGTGGGATTACATAAAGCAGAGTTAAATGAAATCACATGTACAGCTATACTGGAGGTTTTGTTCATGCAAGTGAATTTTAGATGCAGTAATGCTCGTGGATTTTCCTCTCTCCCCAAATAAAATTACTTTAATGAGATAAAATACCCAAGCACTAATTATACATAGGGCTCGAAGGACCATGCACAAAGATGTTTATTGTGTTCAGAGGCGGGCAGGACATTTTGGTACGCCAGATGCATGTGCTTTATTCCCCCAGTGCCCTTTTCTCTGGAGCCCCCTCTCCCTCTCTCCCACTGCCCTCTGTGTCCTCTCAGCTGCCAGATGCTTTTTCCAGAGCCTGCCCTGGAGCTGCGGAGCACCCCGAGGTGGTGGCCCTCACATCTGTCACCATCTGGTGCTTCTCTTGCCCCACTGTTGTCACGACTCTGAGTGTAGTGCACATCTCATGCACTTCTAGCTCATAGTTCACATGGATATGGACAAAAAATTGCCTGTCTCCAAGTTATGCTTGTCTTAGCCTTTTAGGATCCTTTGCTTTATCCAGATAGTTTCACATTGAGGATCAGGTTTAATTCAGACTAAATACATAGAAAAGATTTTACAACATTAGTTCTCACTCATGCCCCTATGGGGATGATTTTGTAGTGATTGCTCCTTTGCCTGACATTTGTGCCAGACCCCGTGTGCATTTTCATTTCTTTCTCAGCAGAGTGGTGAGCTGCAGGGAAATATTACTCATGGTTCCCTGGCTTACTTTTCTGATAAGTAGAGAACCTTCTTCAGAAGGAGAAGCTTCTTGTTTCAGTACTTGAAAAATCTTCTGTAATAGGTACAATAACAATGTACAAAAACTGCAGAAAACTCTGTGTTGTGCTCCATACATTATGTTGTTCTCAGATGTAAATCAAGGCCTTCCAGGGTAAGCCTCAAATGCCAGCAACAACTACCCGTCCCAGAGTATTTAGGTCATTTGCACTCCTACATGACTCCAATGCTGCTACTACATCGAGTATCACTTTATTCTGGAAAAAAAAAACCCTCTGATTTATACAGGGTTTCTGGTGGAAGAAAGTGCCAGGAAATTTATGGTTGTCTGAATATATTTCTTAAGATTATGGAAGTAGTTTGGAGATGCCAAACACCATGTAAATATTACGACAAAATATATGCGTCTTCACAAAGATTTTGCATGCACAGAGGTAGTCAGTGACAGTTCATGATGGGAGCAGTTAAATCCTTCCCATTTAGAAAGCAGAGCTGTGGGGAACATCTGAGCGGGAAATCCATGCAGTCACCGAAGCCCAGCCCATCTGCTCTGGCATCTAAAGCACACTATTCTGGAGTCATGTGAAATGAAACCCAGGGAAACTAGGCATGCAGTACCCACTGCATGGGCTGCTTAGGCATTTTTCACATTAACCACCAAAGCCACTTTGGTCTAGCTGGGCTCCGGGCCTCCTGCAGCCTCTCTGGGGGCCATTCAGATGTAACCCAAGGCACTGTTGTAGAAAGAGCAGAACATGGACAGAGATTGTCTCAGCTAAAGGGATTGAGGAGAAAAGAAGTGATGTTGCACTTGGGCCAGAGAGAAATCCCAGGTATTTATACAAACTGGGAGAAGAACCCCTTGAGAGCAGCCTTACGGAGACGGACTTGGGAGTCCTGGTAAATGAGAAGCTGGACATGAGCCAGCAGTGTGCACTTGTAGCCTGGAAGGCCAACTGGGTTCTTGACTGCATTAAAAAAAGGGTGGCCAGCAGGGAGAGGGAGATGATTGTGCCCCTCTACTCAGCTCTTGTGAGGCCCCATCTGGAGTACTGTGTCCAGGCCTGGGGCCCCCAGCACAAGAAAGACACAAAGCTCTTGGAGCGGGTCCAGAGGAGGGCCACTAAGATGATCAGAGGGCTGGAGCACTTCTCCTATAAGGAAAGGTTGAGGGAACTGGGCTTGTTTAGCCTGGAGAAGAGAAGGCTCCGCGGAGACCTCATTGTGGCCTTCCAATATCTGAAGGGACCATATAAACAGGAGGGGGAGCAGCTGTTTATGAGGATGGATAGTGATAGGACAAGGGGGAATGGTTTTAAACTGAGGCAGGGGAGGTTTAGATTAGATATTAGAAGGAAGTTTATTACTCAGAGGGTGGTGACGCACTGGAACAGGTTTCCCAAGGGGGGTTGAAACTCAATGATCATTGTGGTCCTTTTCAACCCAGGCCATTCTGTGATTCAGTGATTCAATGATTCTGTGTTATGGGGGTACCTCCCAGCATCCAGTACACACACAAGACCCTGAAACTCAAATTTCCAATGAGCATTCATACGGAATCTGAATATAAAAGATAGCTATGCATCGGCTGAGAAAACACAATTTCCACTCTTATAGCTTCCCAGTGTTAAATCTCAGGTAACCAGGCTAATTTAAATAAATCTGTTACCAGCAATTCAGTGATTCTTATAGAAAATGCAATTGCATTTGCTGATATGCATGCACAAATGTATTTCCCACATGTTATGTGCTCAGCTCACTGGTAATTTTTTTTCATCGTATCACCGGGTCACAAAGTATTCCAAATATGTGAGTTGGTAAACACAAATGTAAACAAAATGTACAGGAATGTTGCGTTTCCAATTCATAGAGAAAGTTAAATTTCAGAGCACCAGCAATGAGAAAGATGCTTAATACCTCCTGAGAACCACAGGAGTTGAAAATGGATGGAGGATAAGTCTGAAAGGTAGAAAGCTTTCCCTTCCCTCATAAACTGTCATAGGTAAATACTTGGGTATAATGCTCTGCTTGTTCACCCTCTCTAGGCATCAGACGAAGTAATTATGCTGGATTTGGGTCTAACAGTGACAGGCAAAACGCACCAGTTTTCATAACCCAGCAGCCTACATCCGCAGCAGGAAACCCCCAACACTCAGTGCTCTCGGTGCTCTGGTCGCTGCTCAGGAGCAGCAGGAGTCAAGGCAAAAATACTCCAATTCCTTCCCTGCTTTCTTGTCTTCAGGGAGCTTAAAAAAACCCAAACAGCAATACAAAGAAAGCAAATGTAACAAGTAAGAAGAACAGACATACTTTAAATCAGCTGTTTAAATCAGAATGCCATGTAACTAATTCATAATTGTGTTCAGAATCGGCACTAATTAGTTACATATATCCTCGTTATTTTCTCTTCCTAACACAGAGCAGACAGCCCCATATATACACTACTGGCAGTTATGAATGAGTAAGAAGGCTTCCACTGTATTCTCTTCTATATTATGGACTCTAGCAGAGAAATATGGGATTAATTAAAATCCACAAAGTACAGTAAGATGCCATTCTCTGCCACGTGTGCCAGGAGTCAGCAGGTGGTGGGTCACATACTCAGCACTGCAGTATGAAGCTGGACAAACCAGAAAGGGTCTCCGGCCCACAGATGGCCTCAGCAGCATTTCTCAGGTGTGCCCATGCAAGTTAAGAGCAAGGCAAGGAAGACCACTGGCTTCTGGGTGTCTGAGTCCAGAGAAAGCGCAAGAGTTACAGACTTTTAAAGAAGTTCCAGGCCATTTTCTATAGAAGTGCTCAGAGGGCTTGGGACCCCTTCCTTACTGCCACAGCCCAGCACTGCTGTGCCTGTTGTGACAGGGCAGATATCCTCATCCCTGCATGCCCCCCACCCGTGGCACATGCAGCCTACCTGTTAGGTTCGGCAGTTGCTTTTTGTTGGCTCTGAGTCGTGGAGAACACTGTGCGTATTCTTTGCAGGTTCCTGTAACTTGCCCATCACATTGCTTTCAGAGCCCCTTCGGCAAATCTTATTTTACAGTCTATGAAAGATGCTGATTTTTTTTTTTAATGTGTTATAGAAACGTATTTTTTGTCACTTGCTCTGTATGTGTGCAAATGATCCCATGTGCAATAAGAGATTCCCATTGCATGCTCTGCTTGTAACCACATTAAAGAGCCACATGTGTCAGCAGCAGTCAGGATGTGTGCTGTGGTTACACTCTCTTCTGAGGTTTTTGTGGTTTGGCTTTCAGGGAATTTCTCAAGGTTTTACTCCACATTTTTTGTTGTTGCTTGTTTTGCACAGGAAGGAATTTTTAATTACTGAAACCTTTTGTCCATACAGTCTCTGTATGGAATAAAATTGTATTGTGTGACACAGAATTTCCTTGCTCAGTGCAAGATGGCTGAGGTGGTTTCTTTCTTGAGACCCTTTCAGCATTTTGTTTCTGTGTCTCTGTGCTTTTACTGCTGTTGGGGTGTGGGAGCCATACGGGAGGCGTTGATCTGTGCTGAATGCTCGCCTGTGAATTATAGTCTGTATTTTGCCATCTGGCTGCCTGATAATTAGCCCATTTTTTTGTCAAATGAATGGCACATGTCTTCCTTTCCTCAATACATATGCAAAACTATATGTTTTGGAAAGGATTTTTTTCAGCTTCAAAGAATAGCCAGAAAGCAGCATCTTCCTACAGTCACGTGTATGTCCTCAAACAAACCATATCCACATTTGGAGCTACTTTAGCCCTGTATCATGCCCTGTATTATGCACTCAGAGCATTGGTTACGAAATGTTCTGAATTTACTACACATCCATCCATACATATAAGCTTAGGTTTGGATGACATATTGATATATATTATTGTAATACACAGCTGCAATATGCAGCCATATTTTCCTGTATTCAATAAATAACAGGAATATTGACTTTGACAGCATATTCAGACTGCTATATCCTCATCACAGCTCCAAGTATATTTCCATGAGATCCATTCCTGATGGGGCTGCATAGGTTGGGGCTCTCAGGAGAAGCAGTTGAGCAGCTGGGCAGCCTGAGGACAAAGGGAACGAGAAGCACCCCAACCTCAGCTCCTGTGGTCCTGCTGTGGAAAAAAGGCGTTCCAAGTGGCATGTGCAATCATGAAGCCATGAAGTCAATGAAAATCTGCTCCCAGCCCCTGGGAAAACAGTATTTTTCAGAAACATTTTTCTTTTCATTTATCAGGAAGCTCTTGGAAAAGGTTGTCCAGAAGGAGAGGAAAGGCATTTTCTCACTCTGTGTGGCTTGCCTATTTTGCAACGTTAGATATCCATTTTTGTACTTAAGAGCTATAATTCATGAGTCACTATGTATTAAATGCACGGGGAAAATCTTTTTTATTGGTATATATTTGGAGAAAGATATTTCTGATTTTCACTATAGAAGCTGAAGGTGTCTATTCGTGAGAAGTTGTTTTATTTTCACACTACTCAGAAACACAACACATTCAAAACTAAAGATACATGTTAGCTCAAGAAATCGGGGAAATTATGTTTTTATGTCTAGAAGGAATTTTTACCACAAAATATATCCATTTATGCAACTTAAAACAGTCTGGTAACTGCCAAACTTCCTGAAAAGACAACCTATGGGACCACTTTTGCTCGATCACTGTGGTTTTGGTAGCGTGAAGATCATCTGCTGGAAACTGGTTTGAGGCAACAGTATCTGCCATCAAAAAGAAGTGAATAAAAATATACCATAAACTTCAATTTTCTCATGCATCTCATGCACTGAATGAGCTTCTAGTTATAACCAATCTAAGCTGCATTCAAGCTGACGGTATTAATATGCATAAGGAAAATTACCATTTTCCTGAACTATCTAGTCCTATCCAGTGGAAATGAACATGTATTAATTTTCTAGTGAATCTGCCTGCACATCCCACATCCCCTTCTTTTGGAACACCTTTGCTTTTCTAATTCGGTGGAAGACTTCACGTAAGAAAAAATTATCATGATAATGAGAATCGGGGTAAACCCTTCTCTTTGTTATACGCACATACTAAATTAGTGATATTTCATCACTTGGTTGTTGAAATCACTGTGAATATGGCCAGAAAGGGGAAAGACATTTTGAAGGGATTTCTTTCCACACAGTGCTGGAACACTGTGAATGTTCCATGTGAACAAGGGCATGTGAAGATAAGAGTATCTTTGTCTTGAATAAGCAATGCAAGATCAGTCTTTGGCTTGTGTTAGGTTGATGCTTGCAACACCGGTTGCATTGTGTCTCCATTTCTTCCATGTGCTCTGGCCTGTTGTATCCACTGTTATCTCCCATTAACTGTGCAGATGGTGAGGTTTTGGGATAGGGCATATGTTGCCTTGTAGTTGTGTACAGCGCATGCCAAGCAGGAGACCTAACCTCCAGTGAGAACAGTGGGCACTACTGCACCAGAAACAATATCCTTTGACACGAATATTAACTCCAATAAAAATAATGGATATTATCTTCCTAAGTTAGAAAAATAAAAACAGTTCATTCTTTTGTTTCTCTGCCCACAAGGGCTCACACATTGATATATACAAATGCATAATTAATTACATTATTTCAGCTGAGGATAACACCTGCAACAGTTTCTATATTTGATTAACCTATGTAATCAGATAGGAAACAATAGTCTGAATAATAAACCATGAAAGCAAAGAAAATGTATCAGAAAAAAAGTGCTCAGTCATGTTCCTAAATTGCCGGAGATCATTTTCTGCTAGAAAGCCAATCAAGTACTTCATCCTTCTCATACACTTTGTGTATTCTTGTCTTAAATGAAACAATATAGAATCACAGCATGGCTTGGGATAGAAGGAACCTCAAAAATCATCTGGTTCTAAATGCCAAAGCAATGAATTTTAAAGCGTGGTATGGATCTGGAAAGGCACAGAGTCCCTTTGAGGAAGGTTTTCTGGTGCCCATGCTGCTGAGAAGAGGCCTTTCCCAGCACCTCTCTCCCCAGCTCCCATATGGTCAACTACCAGCAGGTCCCACATATGGGGCATCGTGCTGACTTCAGGTTTTGAAATGCCTCCTCAGATGAATATTCAGTTCTGCAAAAACAAAAGACATTTTTTTTTCCGTTTTCTTTTTCTTCTTTCCTTTTTCTTTTTCTTTTTCTTTTTCTTTTTCTTTTTCTTTTTCTTCTTTCCTTTTTCTTTTCCTTTCTCTACATTTTTTTTTCTTTTTTTCGTCCAGAGAGAGGAGTTATACTTGCAGATAACTGTTTTGAAAGCTAAGCTTTCCAGTACCCAACACGGCCTTGGAGAGACATGAATCTTTGGGTCCAAGTCTCCAGGCAATTTTGAAAGGAAATTGGATCAGTGGTTGCTAGTGACATGTATCATATTGTATTAATCCTGTGCTTCAGGGCATTCACTGACTGCCTTTTGGCCAAGAAGGAATTTGTTTCTCTCTTTTCTCTTGGTGCATGAATTGGCTGCTAGTTTTTTTGGTTTGAATTTTGTTCTGTTCCTGTAACGACCAGCCAACTGGACATAGGCCATGTGTCTAGACAGGATGTAAAAGCACAGTGCTGCGCTGCTCCTGGTGCCACTTTAAGCAAACTTAAACTGGTAGCCAGATTTAGGACCAGGAATAATTTTTCACTTAAGCTGAGTGGAAAGATTGGGAAGTTTTTTGTTTGTTTTGTTGTCCCTCTGCTTCCTAGACCCCCTGCAAATATGCCAAAATCATTCCCATTGGAATGTACAGTATCAGTAATATTTTTATCCTGCTACCTTTCTGTAGCTATTATAGATCTATTTTATTACTCTTTGTTCCCAGCAAAAGATCAGCAGTATTCTACCAGGAAGCAGATTTGTTTAGCCCACTCAGGAGTCAGCATCCCTTGTGCAGCCACCTGGTAGTAAAGGGAAATGGATTTGTTGACCCAGGCTTTCATTTCACAGTGGTGTTCCTCTAGAAGGGGAATCCCTTTTTTCACCTCCATCACAACAGTTCACTTTAGATCCATTTATTACAAAAGTGTGCAGCAAAGTAGAATTCAGGCCTTCCAAGCATCGATGCAATATGGCAATCACTTCTTCAAAGCATGAAGATGTAACTCGAATAGCCATGCTGACCACATTTCTGTCAGCTTATCATGTAGAGTGATTGAAGGATGTTTCTCTAAACGAATGATCATGAGCACTGTGTCAGACATCTAAGCAGTTAAGAAAGAAACCATATTCAGATCTGCTGAAACTTTAATACAGAAACTTTTTCTCAAGAGTGTTTTCTGAATTGTATTAGATACATGAAGCAAATAGAAAGGACTTGCATAATTTGCTAAGGAAAAGAACTGTATATGAAATATTAAATACCTGCCCTGTTGCAAATAAGCTTATCTGCCTTCTTATCCTCTTGTGCATACACTTACAGCTCTATAGCTCTATTTTGTGTGGGTTTCTTTTTTTTAAGATTAAGAAAGATTTCCCTCTTGGAAATCCATACAACAGAAATGACAACATTGCTGCTTGGAAGATGTTCGGTACGTGCAGATTTTTGACATGTGAACACCCCAATTCTGACCACGTAGGGCAAAGTTAATAAGCTTCTCTTTGTTAATTTTGCTTCTATATTGCACTCATAATTTTATTCAGAATTTGTAAAGTCTAGAAATATTTCAAGTAAATTTAGGTAAACAAACAAATAACTTTTATTTGAGATAAAGAGATTTCTGCAAACACTGATCACATGCACTCCATGGCTAGGACACCAGTTGCTACACCTGTTCTCTGCAGCTCATGTCCATACAAACCCTTGGTGATTGCATAAAAGCATTTTCTTTTTAAAAGTCTTTTGAGAGAGTGTATGAAAGGTGCTTTGAAATACATATTTCACATTACTCCACTGATGTTACATGTGATCTCAAATATGAGGGTTCTCTTCACTGTGTAAATAAGTGTGCCAGTCTTTTCTGGTAAAAAACAAAAAAAAATGAAAAGCCATGTAATCCATCCAGCAAATCCATGCTTGGCTGATGGCAGATGTTATCAGTGATATTTTAGGATACCTGTTATCATGACTGGTTGCTGGCTTTGTAATGGCTGGTAAGAATAGCAATAATGGAATAATTGGCTGTTAGATAAACAAGAAGTTGCAGCAGTTTATGGACTGCTGCTTGAGGACTATTCTAGTGACCTTCAGCCTTCAATTGGCCAAAACAAAGGTGACTGGCCCCAGTCTTTCCTTATAAGCACATAGGCTAGTATACAGCTGATTTGTATTCCGTCCTAATAGATATCCAGATTCTGTATATATAAAATAGTTTCCTTCAAAAATGACTTAGCATCCAGAATTATGATAAAGATGAATGTAACAACATAGTATTCCACCTTTTAGTAGTATTTGCCTTTAGATAAGCCTAAAACACCTGACACAAGATCTAAAGTATGGATGTGAAGTGGATGGGGCCAGACTTTTTGGAGAAATACACAGCAACAGGATAAGAGGCAATGGGTACAAACTGGAACACAGGAAGTTCCATCTGAACGTGAGGTAAAACTTCACTGGAAGGGTGACAGAGCACTGGAACAGGATGGCCAGAGAGGCTGTGGAGTCTGGAGATATCCAAAACCTGCCTGGATGCTTTCCTGTGTAAACTACAGTAGGGAACCTGCTTTAGCAGAAGGTTGGACTGGATAATCTCCAGAGGTCTCTTCCAACCCCTACTGTTCTGTGATCATAAGCCTACAACAATTTAGTCCCACAAAAATCTAAAATCTAGCTTAAAGGAAATTAAAAATGTGATTATAGGTTCTTTAATTCTCCCAGATGTCTCTAAGCCGTCATTTCAAGGCTGCCTTGGGCAAAGCCCTGAGGAAAAGCAGACTGACAAATGACCAGGGTTTCTTTCAGTTCTGATTAAACTCAAGTTGGAAAAAAGTGTTGCATTCTACTTTGTGAAGAGTGGGAGCTAAGCTTGTGAATGTCTATTCATCAGGAATATCTATCTGTCTTAATTGCTGCCCAGTCACTTTAAAAGACATCTATTCAAGTCCTTAAAATGCAATTCTTTGCTTTTCCTGATGAACTGTGTTTATGATGAGCACATTATTCATCACATGAAGTCATGAAAACAAAGAGTCAGATTCTGATTTCCCTTGCAGTGACATAAATCCACAAAGCCTAATGGAATTACTGTAGATTTATGCTCTGATGAGTGCAGGATTTGGCCCAGCAGCTCCATAAATTCTCTACATTCAGCATAGCAGGACAGCTATACACACCATGTAAGCCTTGAACCATCTGGTTTCTCTGAGAGTGCAGGAGCTTTTAGGGATTTCTTTTTGGCTCTAATTGAATATGGTTTGTTGTTTCTTCCCTCGTTCCTGCGACTGACTACAACGATCCCTTTCTAGCATATTTTAATTACTTCATAAGCTGTACAGTACTTGATGTTGTATTATTTCATTACATTGAAGAGAATACTTAAAAGCTCGAGCTGACTGCACCTTACATGAAGAGAAGGAAGCAAAGGCACAACGTCTTCATTTAGAAGAATGGGAAAAAGTCTTGTGGCAGCCAGGGACTGCTAGCAAGTGAAGGTCTTTGGAAATAAAATGGAAACAGAAACCGAGAATGAAGTTCTTGTTTGTAAACCATCAGGGGAGTGATAGAGTACGGCAATAATGATTGATGATAATAGATAGGCACTTCTGTTTTGGAAGAACATAGCTGTATAGATTACATGTAACCTACGTTACAAATGCTATTCCCTTTTGTGCAAACGTATAATAAAGACTGCACAACTGACAGGATTAAGAGAGAAAAAAAACAGGATTTTTCAGAACAGATGTTATTGCACAGGCACATCAAGACCACGTGACTTTCCACAGATTCTTTAGGAAAGCAAAGGGATTTCTCTTCCAAGTAGCTTACTAGTCTTAGAAAGTTTATTTGTCAGCCTGAAAAAGTGCAAAGGTTTAAAAGATGAAGGTTTAAAAGCAGTGCTGCAGAAATATTTGCCTTACTTGCAGTTAGAACTGTAGCAGAGCTCCTGACATCTGCTGTTCTTCCGTGAATGCATGGGCAGTTGAATGGATTGACAAGTTCTGGAAAGTCGATAGGGTGCTGTAGTGCGTTAGGCAGCAGTCAGTCATCTAAAGTGTTCGATTAGCTCAGCCTGCCAGTGTTCTTTTTCCGGGACAGATCATCTGATGGCTCTGAACAGCTTTGACCTCACTTTACCTTTAGGGTAATTTTATCCTACCATTATTTATCTTCTAAAAAAGAAAGGCTCTTTTCAGAAGTGAGACTTGCTATTTAGAACAATAGCTATACCCCATGGAATATGGAGTGTGAACTTTCCCAGTACTTTTAGGAAGGTACATGAGGTTTTACAAGTGACCAGTCTGGGTGATCAAATAACACACCAAACCCATAAAGCTTTATTAAGGAAATCTTTTTGTGTCAAAGGCATTATAAATCACTGTAATATTTGTAATATATAAAATAAACCCCTAGCTTTCTAGCATGAGGATTTCACAGAGCATGAAGCAAAGAAACTATACGTGGATCTTGGTTACCCTTGTGAAACATCAGAGACTTCAGAAGAACAATATAAAAATGGGAGCACTGTGGCCTACTTTGTACAACAGTATATAAAAATACTATTTCCCTTTATATAGCATCTTTCATCAGTCTTTTGTTGCATCCACAGAATAGTTATTAATCTATACAGAGAGAGATTAAAAGAGAGAGAGGGACAGCATGGCAAAAGCAAGTCACAGCATTCATGACAGCCCATGTAACGGAGGGGAGCACTGCTAGAAAGCAGAACTCAGAGCTTTTGTTTTTTTCCCTTTATCTTTTATCGGTGCAACATTGTCTTAAATTTCCTATCTAGCACCGGACCTTCCTCTCAGATCAGCCGAAGGTGCAAAAGCTCACACCTTTTGAGAGCCCAGCTGTGGAGACTTCTGGAAGCCATCAGCCCACACTTGAAGCCCTCTGGCTGTCTCCCCACAGTGCATCCTTTCAGCACTCTTCATCACCTCACAGGACTGATGCAATCCAACTCCCTTTGGCTTCATCCCATCATTTTGCTCTGCAACGCAACAGTGCTGGTAGCGGTTCACTGCTGATTTTGTGTGTTTTGTTGACCAAATGTGTGTTGGAAAGTTTGAAAGGAGACCGCTGTTCTAGCAAGCTGGATGAGACCAGAGTGTATGAAGGTTTTTAACTGTGGTATGAATTGGTAGACTAGAAAAATTCAACAGAGATTGCACCAGATAATATTGCAATACATGCTTATTAGAGAGCAGTGTAATGTTGTCACTGAAATAAAACATGCAGCCCCAGCTTTTCAAAGCAACAAAGAGCAGCTATTCAGATATCCTCATCTCAGTTGTTTGTGGGCAGGTGGCACAGCTGCTCCTGAAATACACTGTGCCATTTCTCAGCCATCCTCCTCTCCTCCTGATGAAGGGCAACGCCACACCTTCCTCTTTCTGACAAAACCAGAGGGTACATGCCACCCATGCGAAGCCACAGTCTGCCCACTGCTGCCTAAAGCTTCATGTCTTGTCTTCAGAAACATACAGATGCATCTTTCAAGAGTAAATGCACTACATTGCTTAATATGTACTTCAAACTATACTTAAATTGTACTTCTAGATCATTCATGCCTTTGCTGAGTACAGGCTTTCTCTTCTGCAGCTTTTTTTCCTCTGCTTAAGTGAGATGTATCCACCTGTAATACACGTCAGTGTCCCAGTGGGCAGGTCCTGAAGAGTGTGTGGGACTCCACAGCATCACTGTGAGGATGGAGCCTGCCTGGCACTGGGGCTGGCAGCCACACAAGGGCCACACAACTTGTCCTCATCCCCTCCTGTCTCCTCTGCAAAATTGTCCTGCTGGCACTCGCCCAGCATCCCTTCTCTCTCTCGCCTCTGGAAAGCGGTAGCACAGTCAGCCACAGCACGTGGACATTTCAGTCCCTAACTTCACAATGGTGTGTTTTTATCCATATGTATTTGTGTGTTAGTGGCTGACCAGTGTTAAAGAGGAGTGGTTGAAAGCACTCCAGAAAGGTGCTGGCAGGAGATGAGCTGTGCTCTTTATTTCTCAGATGTTCCCAAACGTTTCAGAGTTTTTTGTTTCTCTTTTGGAAATGTACCATCTCTTTGTGTTTGTTATCTTGGCTCTGCCAAAACACTTTCCATCTTCATCTTGCTTTAGCTAGAGTTTAAAATTTCATAGCTTTATTTATACGTTACATTTCTGCCACTGAATTCAAAAGCTCATTCAGTCATTCCCAAGGTACCCCCAGATCAGATTTTATAGAAAACAGTTTTTATCATCTGATTTACTTTGCAGATATGATGAGACCAAAAGAAGTTGGAAATATTTCTAACCCTGGAGAACAGAAAGATTCCCTTCACCAGGACATTTGCTTTGGCGAGAGGTTGCGCTGGGCTCAGTGCAGCTGCTCGAGGTGTCCCATCTCGAGGGACACACACAGATGCTCTCTCTGCTCTGTTGGAGCAACTTCACAGATGGCTGCACCCCGAGATCTCTCTCTCAGTACAACTTTCAGGGGAAGCACCATGTTTAAGCACCCTTTATTTTACCTGGATCATATAGATGGATCATCAGAGAGCAAGGGAGCAAGGAGCTACTTGCATAATCATAGTAGGGGTTATGAACGCTTGAATCCAATCTTGCTACAGAAGGAATCATTTTGGCAATGGAGCTTATTGAGCCAACAGGAGCTGCTCTGGCCCCTGGAATAGAAAGGGAGGAAGATAAAAAAGCTGAGAAAGTGTTCAGTTCTGAAATGGACTAGGTTGGAAATAGAATCTGGTTTTATAATGCCAAGGCTGCTTTTTGCAAGGTTTTTCTTTTGCAGATTTCCATATGAATAAATAATGGAGTTACCTTCGCAGAAATTGATGCAGGGAAATCTGAAGAGAGGGTTATTCTCTCCTCTCAGTAATCCAGCACTGTAACAGAATCAGTGACAGCTTACAATGTGGAAGAATTATTCCTTCTTTTTTTTTAAGAGGTAGATCTTGAAATACCATTCTCCACATCGACACACTTATTCAAATCACAAGATTTCTGTGTCACTGTTTTCTACATAAGACTCCAAGGTGGTTTTTTTTTTTCACTTTGCCAATGTGTTTTCCACATGGAGACAGCAGTCTCAGAGCAAACTAATAAAAAGAACATTTTGGAGACAGCGGTGCCCTGAAAGTTATTGCGGTGCTAATTAAATCTTTAGCCTTGCTTGGTGTCTTTGTTAAATCTCTTTATTTAATCTCTCTCTATATAAATCCTCATCATATTAAGTAATTATAAATAGTGCAATTGGCTGGTCTCTAATTAGGGGAGGAAAACACTCAGTGATGCATGAACTACAGGTTAATGTAGAACAATCTGTAAATCATTCTGCCCAGCAGCTTATACTGTACTCGTTCAGCAATGACTTTAGAATGTATGAAATGTAATGAAATCAAGCCAGTGTATCATTACAAGCACACTTTAATTAATAAGGACAGGACAAACATTTGCTGAGCCAATCCGTGAAGTGGTGCTCTGTTAAAACACCACGTGCCTGAGGTTTAGGAGAAGTTATTTTACAGTACTGAACAATTAGTACGTAAGACAATTGTTTGGTCTATAAAACGAATGCAGTAAAGAGCTTGAATGGCAGAGAAACAAAAGGCTGCTAATTTTAATATCTCCCATTGTATTAAGAAAAGGTAAGTTACATAACAGTTCCTGGGGAATAGCTGCTTCATTATCTCACCAATTAACTGAATCTTATCAAGGAAGAAATAATTGCATGTTCAGAGAAACCAGCAGAAGTTGCACTTTAATGCTACACCTTAAATGAGGGAAATGCCCCATTTCATTCCTGCTCTCTGAAGTGATAAAATCAGAACCCTAGGATACAGATGTATTTTTGGGGGGAAGGGGAAATAAATAAAAATACTTTTGTATTACTGGGTTCCACCTCTCAGCAATGCCAGAGATGAATTCATGTCAGAATTGACTTTGCACACCAATCTGGTGGCAGCTGAACCAGCCAATAATCTGCAAACTCTGGTTCTTCTGCCAGGATTATGTTTTTGGTTTTTTTTGTTTTTGCTTTTCTTTAATTGCAGATTATTTCACTGGTATCATGGAATCACAGAATCACAGAACTGCAGGGGTTGGAAGGGACCATAAGAGATCATTGAGTCCAACCCCACTGCTAAAGCAGGTACCCTACAGTAGGTCGCAAGGTTGGTGTCCGGACAGGTCGTGAATATCCTCATATAAGGAGACTCCACAGCACCTCCAGACAACCTTTTCCAGTGTTCTGTCACCCTTACCACAAAGAAGTTCTTCTGAATGTTTGTACAGAACTTCCTATGTTCAAGTTTTAGGCCATTACTCCTTGTCCTGTTGCTACATACCACCAAGAAGAGCCTGGCTTCATTTGCCTCCCACCTCCCTTTGGGTGTTCATAAACATTTATCAGACCCCCTCTCAGCCTTCTTTTCCCCAGGCTGAACATACTCAAATTACTTAGCCTTTCCTCATATGGGAGATGCTCCAGGCCCTTTATCATCTTTGTGGTCTTCTGTTGGACTTCTTCCAGGAGAACCCAGTCTTTTGAACTGGGGAATTGGACACAGAAGCCTAAATGTGGCCTCACCAGGGCAGAGTAGATGAGGAGAATCAGCTCCCTCAACCTGCCAGCCATGCTCTTTTTAATGCACCCCATGCTCTTCATATGTCTTTCTACTAAGAACCGCTCCCAACTCAAAGCAAGGAATTACACCAGTGTCTCAGTTCTCATGTTTTGTAATCATTTTTTAGAAGTATTTCAAGTTTTGCAACCAGAGTTGGGCATTGCTACCAAGATGTTCATTCTTTCAGAGTTGGGTTTACAGAGCTGGGGCTTTCCTAACCAGAACATGGGGCATTCAGAGAGCTGAGTGCAGCTGGGGCAAATTGCTAATGACCTTTGAAAAGAATGCTTATTAGCTATCGTAATACTTTGGTTGGTTTTCCCCTGCAGAACTCTGACAGAGTTATAGTAGTGCTTTGTTTGCTGTAAGTGTTGATGTTTTCATCATTCATTTACCATAAGGTTAACCCTTTTCTTTTAATCTCAACTTTAATGGTGACTTATGGTGATGAGCTCTCTAGTGATTGTGGTGTAACTGACCCAGTTGTGAACCCTTTTCCTTCCTGTTTATATCTCTCTTGAGACAATATCAGTAGAGCTGAATGTAGCATTCCAGGAAAGGTTGATTTACACAACATTAGATTACTTCCAGTTGTGTTTTCTACTCCATTCCCTCAGTATTCTGACTTCGTCTGCCTTCAGGACCTCATGTTGGATAGCAATGTCTCCACAGAGCTCTCCCCCATAGTGCCAATTATTTTTTTCAGAGCTGATGTGATTGATTTAATATTCGGTGGAGCTGTATGAATAGATAAACCTTTTTTTTTCAACATTTATTGCATTTTGTTTTTTTGCTTTTTGGCCTTTTTAGGAGTAGTATGTCTCCAAATTGTTTTTTCTAATAATAACTGATTCTAAAATAGAAGTTTTGCTATCTCATTTTGCTATCTAAATAAGGAAATTTGTTAACTGTTTCATCTTATGCCTCTTATCTGATTTCTGATTCATGATAATGCTTTTCCTCTTGCTACCAGCCATAGTATAATGACCATATGGCTTCTTTAACAGGGATTTCATTTGAGAATGTGTGAATCCCCATACTGAATATAAACAACAGGGTTTTCAGCCATTACTTCAGAGTCTGCACACAGGGAATTCTCCTCCGTTCAGAAGGTATTGTTTTCTTCTATGCACCAGCTTTGCCCGTATAGGGTATTTAGAAAGACAGTACTGAAACACAGTACAGGCATTGAATGTTTTGCAGCTTGATATAATTCATTCTATTCACCTGGCAGTGAAGCAAAGCTTATCCTGAGATAATTTATTATGCTTTTTTTTCCAAATGTTTGCTACAACCCAGCCCTCTGTATCTCTGAAGTGGCACAGTAGCCAATTCTACTGTAAGAAGTTCAACATTCATTTTAAATTCCTGGCACTGCTCCCAGTGGAACTGTATTAATTTGCAGCAGCTAAAAATATGGCCCAATAGTGCTGTTTTGCTGCATATCCCCTCCACCCTAAACAAAACGAAACATTTCAGTGCATAGAAAACACATTTGTCATACATATGACGCTATTTAATAGCACGCTGACAGAGAGGAGAATGATATCTAGAATTCTGTGACAAGTGTTTTAATCTGTTTCAGTAAGTGCTCACAGTGCCCTGAAATACCTGTTTGATTTTATATAAAGCATATTAATAATATTTCTTCAATCAAATTTAATAGTGCTCCAGCTTTCCTGGCATTTTCACAACCGCTTGAGCATATCCTAATGATTGGTTTTCCCAAAGTCAAAATAATATTAATAAACTGGAAAGTTTCACCTTGCTAGAAATGGTTCATTGTTGTGATGGAGCAAAGTAGCATTCTGGTGTATTACAAAGAAAATAAACCTGGTTCAGGAGACAGAAAACAACCTCAGTTGGCCAACACCCATCTCCGCACAGGTCAGCTCTCCACTCTGTGAGAACTCACTGTGCTGTCTGTGTGGGGCTGGCCTAGGCAGAGCTCATCAAAGGATGCATATTTAAGTACCTTTGAATCCATACACATGTGTAAAACTCCTGAGTAGAAATAAGGAAGATAATAAAGACCAAGAACTTGACAATTAAAATAAATGCTTCACATTCTTTTTCTTCTCTATAAGGATAGACAATAAAAGAAAAAATCTAATTATTTTGGGGAGTAACCTATTCCCACTGTGGTCCATCCTTGTTAAATCTTTATACATTCCTTCCATTGATGATCTTGTGATTTAGACAGACCCCTGACTTCCCTCCTGAGCAGGATGGTCTTCTTGAACCGAGGATGAGAAAATATCATATTGGTAAGAAATGAGGTCAGTCATGGACAAGGTGATGACTTTGTTAAACATGAGAAGATAAACTATTTCTTAAGCAAAATTATCACAAATATAAATATATATATATAAGGTGTGCACTGCTCTCATATGTCTCAAAATCACTCTGATGTAGACTCTACCAAGGCCTTGGTGGCAAGCATGGGGAATTCCCACGGCTGAATGAAAAGCAGAAGGCCTCAGTGCCCTTATGCAGAAACAGTTTTTCAAAATAGCTTCAGAGAACAAAATGAATCATTCATCCTACGTAGAGAGAGAAAAAGAAAGGGGAAAAAAAAACCAAGAGGTAAATTCAGGTTTTCAGACTAAGAGCTTCAGGCATCTGTGTCATTAGAGGTAGAGAGGGAAAATGCTTCACAAGCTTCTGTGTTGGTGGTAAATGTATATTAAAGGGGGAAGAGAAGCTCCTTCCTGCATTTCTGGCTGCAAAATCTGCCTTACTGCCTTACGAACAGCAGTGCACCTAAATCGTGTCCTTTGGTCAATCCATGTAGTATTAGAAATATAGGGGAGTTTTAGCCCATATAATGTACACAAAGATTAGACGAAAACAATTAATGAAAGAGACAGGAGAGGTATTTCAGCAGATATTCAGATAATATTATATCTTTGCTCACATTCTCTTTCTTAGCACTTGTCACATATCTATTTCTTTTGGCTGTTTGATAAGTCACTGCACTGCGATAGCCTGAAGTCATCACTTCATGAGAGATTTTACCTGATTATTAATAAGATCTGAAGCATGGAGAATTGCCTTGCTAGAGACAGAAGGCCATTATTCTCAATCTGATCAATCATTGCAGGACAGTGCACTGCTATTATCTGTGAAACATGCATCTTGACTTAGCAAGGATCTGAATTTAAAAACTAGTGCATTCTATGTACAGGAAATTGCAGCCCTTCTGGTATCTCATGAACTTTGACATTCTGGAGACATTCTTGGACATTCTGGAGAATCTATTACTTTAAGAGGGTCCTTCTTATATCCTTCCTTCTGTATTTCACCTTAGACATCTCAGTTCTTTTTTCCTGAACTAATTTCCTTGAATCATACTGGTACAGTGCCCTGTCCCTGAGGTCTCCTCCCAGGTTTTATCTCAACTCTACAACAGTACTCACAGTATATAAATACCCAACAAACTTAAAGAATGTAATTGTAAATACAGTAAGAAAATGGTCAGTTCTGCCTCTGATACATGCAGGTAATTTGAATGATATACAGGTGGTTGTGTTATGATGCCATTCCCTGGACTTCTGTGCACTTATTTTCCTCCATGTCTGACAGTTATATTGACAACTTGCATTCAGCTAAGGATTTAAACAATTAAGCCAGTCATTACCTGAAAGTGTCTAAGCAATCTATTAAGTTAGGTTCAAAGATTCAATCAATATACAACCCTTTTGCAGATAAGTTTACAGGAAGCTAAGATTTGTTGCAGAAACTTCTACAAACTCTAACAGAAGACCTCTGAAAGTGCAGTGGGAGCTGGCAGAGAGGCAAAAAACTACTCTCCATTCAGAACTGTAAACAAAAATATCACTGTAATAGTTTCACTTCATAATTAGTTCTATGTCCAACACCCAGGGTGTCTCTTGGGACCTCCTATAACTTTTTGTTCTGATGTTCTTTGATGCTTTTATCATGAACCATAGATCAAATTTTATTATTATAACCATACAATGAAGTTATCACCAAGATGGGTGAGTAAATAATGAGATTAGAGACAAGTTACTGCTACCGATGAATAGAATTGCTAGGATGACTAATCACAGTCCAGCGAAATGTAGTTTAATAGGGGCAAATGCTCTGTGGTGCATTTGGGTACAAAGAACACCAGCTGTGCTTAGTGTGATACTTATTGAAGCAGTCACTAGGAAAAACAAAGTGGTTCTTCACTGACCTGTTTCGTTGTTGTAGCCAAGCTATTCAATAGGCACCATTTGGATAGGCACCAAGGGTAATGCTGCAGTAACCTGGGGAGGGCACTTTGCCTCTTAACATTATCAGGACCAGCAATGCTTCTAGAACGCTGTTGCTGACTCTGGCCATGCCACCTAAGTATGGATGAGGAAACTGTAGAGCATACAAAGGAGCCCGACAGTAAATCAGGTTGTGAAAAACACAGTCTGTGAAGAGTAGAGCTGAGATTTAATTAACCAAATTTTTAAACTAAGGGCTTGTTATTCATGTTTAATTTTGCTTATTTCTTTTGTTCATGAGTGTGATTACCAATTCCACGGAGAAGAGTTTACAGTAAATACAAATAAGAGCTCCGCAATGATAGTTTGAAGTTGAAGTATCATTTTACCATAAATACTTATTGCAGAGCCTGTGGTGGAATTATGTCATTTGGAACAAGTAATGCCTATAATCCACTTATTCTCTTCATTTTTTTTTTTCCTTTAAGTATTAATTCAAATTTTAATGGTATTGGAAAAACACAGCTGTTTCTTGTTGGGAAGATAGTTATTTTCTCTATTTGTACAGGAATAATTGATTCAGTGAGATGTAATCTATAAATCTGGTCTTTAAAAATTAAATTATACAGTGAACCATGTTTATCCAAGCTGTTTTCAGGGAAGATGTGTCATTAACCCTTTTTCTCTTCCTTTGGATGGTTTTGTTCCAAACATGATTAAAAGGCTACTGTCAGGATTTAGACACAAGTATTAATCTTCATACAAATTGCTCAATTCCATTGCAGAAGTTTCCCATGTTGTTTTCTTGTGATCTCGAGCAGAAGTTTTACTGATAGATGTTTATACAACTGTTGCCAAAGGACATGCATGAACAAAATTAATGGCTAAAAGAGAGTAAACACATGAGTATATTCTTATACATTCTAGGTATTTTTTTTTTTCAAATTCTTAATGGCTTTTTAGTTCAACATAGCTTTATATTGAACTAAAGATAATTTTATCTGATAATACACAGAAGCAACATCAGCAGGATTTCAGATAGTTATTTACTCGTAGGTTGCAAACCACAAGTAAGTGACATAATTCATTCAAAACTTATGTCTGCAAAATTCTCATGCCCTTGCAGAATGTATGATGTTGAGATGTCACATATGCTACAGTGGAAAAAAGACTATTTTAGGGGAATTTCACTTGAGCTACTTTTCATACCCTTCTTATAAACTGAGATGATGTATCTATAAAAGTGCTGCAGGAGATGCTGAAGCTGCATAAAATATCTGAATATAACTCGCCTTATGCTTTCCAAGTACTTTGTTTTGAGATCTATGCAGACAACTAGCTACGGGGTCCATTCATAGTCTACAAACTTCCTGTAATCAAAAGTACCCTTTTGTTTCCATCTCTGGGTCTGAAATGTCATGGTGTACTCTTTTTCATTGAAAATCTGTTTAATTTTATGTATGGAAAATCTACTACTAACATCATTAGGTTTGCTGGGTATCTCCTTTATGTGTGTTTGTGGGGAAAACAATGTTTTCTCTGGAAAGAGTAGTTATTACATAATGCAAGAAATGAACTCTGTGACTATGCACCTGAATCTCCTATTTACTAAAGCTGCAACATAAGCAGATATGATCTACATATATAGGTATGAATGTCTGGAATGACTAAAGGAAAGGGTCTTACGTACACAGAGATGGCTACATCCACTCTAAACAGCTTTGTTCCACTACACAGTAGAATGAAACTAAAGTCTTTCAAAGGGAGTCATTGACATATAAGTGAGGTAAAATACTGACCTTATTCCAGTAAGGAGATGGATACTTAAATGGTCAGGATGTATGGGCCAGAGCTTCAAATCTAGATCTGCAAGCAGTGCGGGGAAGTTCTTTAATTCAGCCTTGGCTGGGCACCTTCTGTCTTCTAGGGCCAATACTTCGCTTACAATATTTCTATTATTTCTATTTCTCTCTCTTCCTTTTAAAATTGTCTCCATACATGTTTGCAAAACAGTTGTGTCTGAGAAATATTACTCAGAAATATCTTGGCCATTTCCAATACAAATTTGCTTCATAGATTTGACCCAAAGTGATAAAGATATTCCTTTACATTGCATTACGCAAACTCCATACATGTTTAACCTGTCCTGTTCCAAGACCTGCGCTATCATCAGTGATGTCTGCCCCAAAATTTTAAGACTTTGCAGTGCCTGTCCTCCTGCAAGACTGAGTAGCCATATCACCTCTGGCTGCAAAATGCAGGGAACTAAATTAACTGACGACCACCAGAGAAAAAAGGAAGAGTTGGCAGAAGAAAAATAAACCCTTCATTTCTGTGATTCTTTTTAGAGTAACATCAAAGCAATATTTTAAAAGTATCTCATATACAAACTATCCAAATAACAATTGAAAGTTATTTCTATCCCAGATTTTCTGTCACAGCTGAACTCTATTAGAGAACACACTGATCAATACTAATTACTGCAACATCGCTGTACACAAAAACATATGAAACATAGTAGTATTACCAAAAAAAAAAAAAAAAATCACATAAGTCTTCAAAGGCACTCCGAAGGCAACACACAGAATCTAAGCAACTCCCACTAGTCTAATACAATAGATGACTTTGCTACTTTGCATAGGTCTTGGAGGAATGTTCCAGTATGTGGGCTCTTGCAGTGGAGGCACCTTTGCCTCTGTGCCTCCCACATGCTCCCT
Source organism: Gallus gallus (assembly GCF_016699485.2). Classification (NCBI taxonomy): domain Eukaryota; kingdom Metazoa; phylum Chordata; class Aves; order Galliformes; family Phasianidae; genus Gallus; species Gallus gallus. The sequence goes on along the minus strand of NC_052532.1, from coordinate 24,592,389 downwards.
CTGCTCTGGGCAATCACAGCAGCAAGACCAGGGATTTGTGAAACTGGTCCAAGCCAGAGCAGCCCTCAGGCTACCACGCTGAATGTGGAAAGTAGATCACCGCACAGCTGGTAGAGGACCAAGCAGCCCTGACGTGGCTTGCAGCCACCACTGCAAGCTGTTCCTGTACTTCTGCCCTTCAGGTACTGGAAAAGCAGTTCCCATTCTGAGATAACTGATCTGGTTAATAGATAAACTTCCCATCCTCAAACATCAGAGTCCTTTAAAATATTGTTTTATAGTGAAAGAGATATTTGAAAACCAAGAGTTTGACCTAAGCTGCATGCACAATCCCCTTCTCTTCAGGCACAAAACATACTGTTTTAAAGTACTTGTGCATATCCTTTAAAGCTACAAAAACTATCTGTTAATTATACTCAGTACTATCCACAGAGCTACATTGCAGAAAATACAACTGTTCCTTATATGGCAAAATCCCTCAGTTTTCAGCAGCCTTCTTTGCATCATTATGATGCTGTAACTCCCAATGTTTGTCTAATAGCAAGCGTATTAGATCTGGTTAAATGCCACAAGCAAAGCTTCAGTGGAAAAGACAGCATAATCTTATGGTGCCGAAGGGATGAACAGCTTATGTAAGTGGGATATCATTTTGCCCTTGAGTAAAACATTGCATTCTCTCAATGCCCTACATATGTATAGACGCGTAGTTATATCTGGAAAGTGTTGTAAAATACCCTCTTTTAAATTTCAAACACTGCAGAAGCTACAACTACGTCATTCCCCCTTTGAGAGAGCCTGTTCGTTGTGCTGTGTTTGCTGATGCGTAGATCCCAGACCACCATTTTCTCATTTTCCTTTCAACTCCAATCTAATTTGAATATGAACACTTTGGCAGGGCTCAGTATATCATTGCACATTGTGTATACAGCATCAACACCGGTGAATTTTTAACTGAAAACTCCTTCTGAAAAATTATCAGTCATTCTGAATGCTTTTGCTGTGCGCACTGTCAGTCTGGTAGGTGGTAGGCACTGAATATTGCCCTGTGGATCAGGTACAGACTACAGTGGACCATATTGCGATGGAGTATGGTAGAAATCAATAATATCCCACGTATTTTATCCCACTTCAGCAGAGATCCAGTCTGGATTAATGATGCAATTCAAACTGGATCTAAAATCTCAGTGAGAACAATTGCAAAGGGAGACTGAGATCACACTAAAATAGCTGTCTGAGTAGCTGAGAACTGATCCCTGGAGGTACCTATCTTACCACTGCACACAGAGAACTGAAAAGATCAGTCAGGACCAAACATCCACCTCCATACAGCCTAACAGTGAGACTTAATCCAATTTTCTCCTTCTAAATCTGATGTTGAAATGATTAAAAGCCAAGCACTTCAGTGTAACAGACAGAGAGGGACCTTAGATGGCATCTTCACCTTTTTCTCCCAGTTCTGCAGGATGTTATGGAACTTGTAAAACTGAGTGATCTTGAATGTTGTGTAGGGAGATGCCAAAGATTAACACATAGGAAACACCAGGCACAAGTTATGTCTGGACAGGATCTTCTCTTATCTCTTGTGAGAATAGATGCCAAACTAGGAATAAATTAGAGAATAGCAGGTTGCAGTCATTCAGCCTGTTAGGATAAATATTTGGTCTGCAGAGAGCTCTATTATGAGCATTCCTCAACCTGAAATGTTTCCAATCCACCTTCTAATTGTGGGTGGTTGCTCTAATGATAAGAGTGCTGGTGGGGTTATTTTCCAGCTTCATTTTTAAGATGTATCACCATGCAGCTAGGAATGCAGGATGTGAAAATGTAGAAAAAAAAACAAACTAAATTAGTATAGTACCAATGTGACGGTGCTGAAGTACCCATCCCATTGGTTAAGACCCAAATCCATTGCTGCTCCTAGGAGTCCTCATGTATTTTACTATTTGAGAGTCACTGGGTAAAATGCAGGCACAGTAGTCAGCCATTCCTGACTTTCTCTTCATCCTGTACCACGGCCTGGAATTTTTAAACAGATGCTTTAGGATACAAGAGGAACTGGGAAAGGGGTTTCTTTGAAACAATGTCTTGGAAATTTTCAGAAAAGTAATGCAACCTAGAAGCATACTGTTAAACATGACTGCCTGTGAGATAACTTCAAATGATCCAAAACCTGAAATCATCCAAAACATACGAATGTAACATAAGACAATGGAATGAAAACAGAGTTCTAAGGAAATCCACAACTCGAGTGTAGGGCACAACTCCTCTGGAGCTGTTGAACACTTCCCTCGGCCCCTATCCAGCAGTGTGAAGAAGTGGCAATTCAAAGAGCAACACTAAGTCTCTCCACCAGACTCCTGAGTGGAGATTTCTGGGGCACTAATGACATGGCACTTTCAGCAACTTACAGCCAAACCTGTGCTTTAAATTAGAGGCCTTGAAACTGACAAGGTCTTCATGCCAGAACAGTATCTACTGCCACTGTTCCAGGGCCTTAAACATGATATAGATCTCTATTGCATCATAAATTATCTCTACCATTCTTTACCATTTTGTAACCCTCACCTACCCGTCATTGCAAATCAAGGTCTGTTATAAAACAGCTGACCATTTTGAATGTTCATCTTCTCCTACTGATGGATTGCTTAGCTTATACGAAGAACAAGGTCCTATTGTGAACCAGCTCATTTGACCCATTTGAACCCATCTTGCTAAATATTGCAGATCCGGCTGAAGCACCAGCTCAGATGGAATTATATTCTCAAGACCTAAATACTACTCCTTTTACTTCTTGCCAGTGTAACCAACAGAGACCTGCTCTGGTTCTGTAGCCCTTTGAAAAGTTAATTTTTGGAGTAAGCTCAGGTGACAGCAAGATTTCTTTCACACTTCATATCACCTTATTCTAAACAAGAAGTATTTTGGTCTGAAAGGTAGAGAAGATTTCCAGACACAGGGAGGAAACAATTGAAATGGAACAGTGGGCTTTTAAGTCACATTGTGCTTGAGCAGGATTAGAATGCTCTCAGGACTATGTCCCAAATCCTCACTTCAAACACTACAGCATAATCAGCTTGTTAGGCCTTTCAGTTCCATGCAAATGGCAGTGCTGTCTACGTGAACCCAACCGCTTCCAAATAAGAAATAATGGTATTGTCATCATACCATGCCAATAAGGCTATGACTTATCTATGTGGCCATGAGGAAATCAGATTTCTGTCCCAAAGAGGAAGACTCTATCATCATTCTCCTGTTAGATTCAGGCTTACCAAAGCCACAAAGTAGAAAAATAAACTACAGAAAATGAGCTTACCTTATTGCCAAAGATGAACACTCCTGTCACAGGAGATCCTGATATTTCTGGATACAATATTATTACAAAATTTCCATGCTCTGCAAACCTACTGTTCTTGCTGAGTGGGCAGAGTGGACAAAGACTTTATCCAGAAGACTTACATTAGAGAGGTAGCCTAGAAAGCTGCTCTGTGATTCCTTTTTGAAATACAGTAATTGATTTTTTGACACTCACAGACCCTCCAGGGCAACATTAGGTAGCACAGAGGACACCATGGGGATGTAAACTGAGCTGTTTGACTTTCCCTGGTATTCACAGGTTGCTAAGAGATGAAGAGATAAGAAAAAGATTCTTTACTGGTCTCTCATCTATAACTGGAAACATCACTGCCAGCTCATTCAGTTGCACACTAGTCTCCTATTGGAATCAACAAAAAAATCATGACTTCCAGCGCTCCCCAGCTGAGGCTGATGACCAGAATTCTGCACTCTTCTGCTCAGCTGTTTTCACCCGATAGTTTATGTTTGCAGACCACAGACAGCAGTAGTTCCTGTAGCTAATTATCAACTCCAAGATGGCAATCAGCTCCTGAAACAGACTAAAGATCAACAGTTTGAACTTCATCTCAGCTGTCACTGGGACTTTAGCCATGAACATTTCAGCTGCCAACAGCCAAGAATGATTCCATATGTACAGGAAAATTAGGGTGTCTAAGGCTCTGTCACACTTTAAAACAAGTGCATTCTAGCATTTGAAGCAAGAATGGACCACCTAGGCAATCACTGTGGACACTTGGTATTTACCATGGGCATTGTCTACGCCTACGTATGGATAGCCTCCTTACATAGTGGGTGTTGAAGAGGTTTGGAATACAGAGTTCTCACTGTGCTTCTTGGGCAGGCATGAGGAAAATGTTTTGCTGTGACTGTGAGGACAAGACTTTTGCATCTTGCTAGTAATGGATGAATAGCTGAAATGTAAGCCGTCAGGTTCTGACTGAGCTTGAATTAGAGTTAAGCCTCATAAACCGTTGTATTACATCAATAAAGATTTCTTTTGTTTAGGTATCTGCAAACTGACCAGCGTAGTTCGTCCAGACTACAGCTAATCTTTAAGAAAAATAAATCTTTGCAAAAATACCTATCTATTACAAGTTAAACATTTCATAGAAATAGGCCACTTATGAAAAATCTCTTGCTAAGCAAAGTTTTCTCAATTCCAGTACAAAATTATTTTTCAAAATAAGGAAAATCACGGAACTTCCTGACGGCATTAACAGTATAGTCCTTTTTGGAGTAGGCTGGCAGCCTGAGTTCAAGTCACTTCTCTGCACAAAGTACAGGTACTTAGCATCTGACTTGTCTAGGATAATTTTTCTTTATTTCACGGAATAGCTTTCAAGAGCTTTGGGTTTGTTTCGATGCGTGATCAAAGCCTTTTTTTTTTTTGTAAAGGGGAAGGATTTTGCAGAATGAAAAGCCACGCTCATGTAGCTCTGCTCCTGAAGTTCAGATCAATGGCTTGTGCACCAGAACGCTGCCATGACAATAAAAAACACTGGAAAATAAAAAGATCTAAGCGACCCTTTCTAAAGAGATCCTGACAATTTGATCTGAATCCCAGTACAAGTTCTTTATCACAATACCATCTTTCCTGTCTGAAACTGTCACTGTCACTATAGTAACTGCCATATTAAAAAAATTCCCCTGTTAATCTTGAAATATGAACATATACCAAAAATAGTCATGCTTACTGTACCAGGAGTACCACCCAAGGATTCTGTATTGCTTTCAGAGAGATCATAAACATAAAAGTTACAATGAAGAAATGCTTCTTATTTGATGCAGTAAGTCCGCTAGATGTCTTATGTGGAGTTACATGGCTTCATCACTTTAATGAATTAAGATGTACATACTGAGTAAATAACAGAAGTGAAAGAAAAGATGGAAATTGCTTTAGAAGGCAGATATGGCTAGATTGTGAAAGACAAGGTAGAAATTCTTTTCCACTTTACAGCTGCTACAAGAGCAAGTGATAGTCATGGTAACATGCAATCTTTTTTGATATCGCTGTAAGACAACAAAATTAAATTGCCATGAGCAGACACAACTCACCATGTCTTGCTTGCCATTGTTCTCCATGATGAACTCCTCCTGGATTCTGAAAATCACTGGGAAGTACTGTGAAAAATCGCATGTCACGTAGAGACAGCCAAAGGATAAAGCAGATCCCTACCGTACAATATATAGGGATCAGCAAAAATTAGACCTAGCACATGATCTGTCCTTCTGTGTGCAAAGAAGGATTTTCTCCCAGAGTAATTAGGCTTTTTCTGGAAAAAGCATTTTTTTACTTTACTTGTTTGCAGATGCCTGATCAGATGTTAATATCTTTATTGTCTTCTTTAGTTTAAATTTTGTTTCTTTTGTCTGGGATTTTTAGCATGGTGGCTTCCTTAACAATCAACAGATAAAAATATTTTGGATCCATAATTTATATCTCTGCCTTTAATTGTTTCGTTGTAAGTTGAGTTACAATAATTACAGTAAGTTCTCCTTGTTCAGAATACAAACATCTTAAAATGGTTAAAACTGCTCTGTGAAGTACTCAGCTCTGTTTTGAATGTTGCTGAACCTCCTATTGTTAGCCTAAGTACTTATAAAAACTGTGCTGCAGACAATGCATTCCGTGACATTTTTCATTTATTTTTTTCAGCAGTGAAATAGATATATACATAATAGATTGGTAAGTAGATATAATATGTAATCAAATTTCCACATTGTCCCTTGAACTCACTTTACTAGCCCAGGTGAATTCACAGTACTAATTTTATCCTTATCTCCAGCTGCATGAATCCAAGTGGAAGATCACGTGAGTTTTTGTCTGTGGATGGAAGGGGTGTAAGTAAGATCTCTAAATGTACTGCAATTGAAAGAAAGACTTTGTCCCTAGTGATTTTAGGCCCCTCATTTTGTACAAGATCCGACTCATGGACTGAACATATCTGGTGTTCCAAGCTGAGTCTGCTTGCACAGAGGTCAATTGCAAATGGTAATGGGAACAAAGGTTTCAGCAAGCGTCGTAAGAATATGCTCTGCCTCAGTTAAGGAGTGAGCTGAAAGAGAGAAGAAACAAAAATATGAACTGATCTTGGAAACAAACCAAAACTTACCTTCAGATCTCTGACTAGAATATCACTAATGAAATAAAAAGAAAGAAATGAAATAGCCTTAGTTTTAAAATCTAGAAAACTTGAGGAACAGAATGAAGATTTTACAGAATAACAGGACCAAGCAGATGACAGAAACTTCCACAAATTGGTACACATAAAACAAATTTAAGAGTGCCTTGTCTATCTGTTTCAAAATCAAGCTAAAGTTTGTCCTCTCCCCAAAAAGTAGTCTGAAATGTAGTCTTTATCATTACTGAACAATTCATTGCTCATCATAACACCAGCACTTACACTTAATTAAAACTGCTAAATGTCAGGACTCTATCAAGAAACTGAGGGTATTGGCTTGTGTCCCAATTAGTTCTTTTATTAGCTACACTTGTAGAATAATTTTTAATGAACTGGGGATGTATTTGGTCAGGAACTGATTTAAAAGAGCAGGTTATAAGCAGTATATTGTTGCAGGGTAAGAGAACAGGTTATGCCCCGATAGAATTAGCTGAATTAGGGTAAGACACTGTTATAACCTCGTTTTTGTTGACAGCAATATTCTTTCTTATGTGAAGTTTTAAATGGTTGTTTTTCATATGTTTTAAACTGACAGAATAACATCATTTTTAGGATCTTATATATTATAATATACTTTTTGCTTTGCGAGGGAAGAAATAATAACATGTGACAGAGACTGTGTAGGTTTACTTGTAAACTTTACAGATATGGGTTTTACATGGAAGGACTCTAAGAAATTTGGAGCTAATAGAGAGATTTCTTCATCTTTAAACAGAAAAAGCATTAATTATCTATAATGTTATAAATACCTGTAACAACTGCCTACTGGGACAGCATGGCTTGTCAGAGGCCTAGTTCTGTAAGATGCTGATAATGTGGATGGGATGATGAGCAACCCCTGCCCTGCAGCATTCAATGAGTGGGGAGCTCAGGTGTTCCTGATTTCATTTGATGTACATCAGTGGAGGAATCTTTTCTTCTACTTACTTTATCACATAAACTCCAGGAGCAAAACTCACATATACCAACATAGTAGGCCACGCTCAATTCTTATTTTATTTTATATCAAGACTCAAAAGGACCTGTAACACAATTAGAATTAAGTAAGAGTTTAATCGTGTTTCTGTCTCAGGGGCCAAACTGTCTTTGGTTTTTGTTTAATGGCTTTTCTTTTCTTTAACTGTGAACTGAGTTCCATAAATCCAGCTTGGGATCTGAAATCTTACTTAGCTCTGTCTCACAGAAGGAAAGAAACTAATGACTCTGAAGCTTCGTTTCTAATTACCAAGAGTACTGGTAATTAGATGCATGGGACAGGACACAGCCCTCCCTGTCCTACAGATATTCTGGCTCTCCAGTGCTTACAGATGAAAAGGGAACAGGTCTCATAAGAAAAACTGCTCTATATTTTTGCATTAACTCTTTTACTGACCACTTTAAATAAGATTATTGTATTAAAACTGAGTAAATGCTGTACTTATTCCATCAAACTTCAGTGATCCACCATGCTTTGAAGCCTCTTTGGGTATACAGAAAACCTTCGAGAATATTCCTTGGACACTGCCACTTCTTTGATAGCTTGGAGAGCCATCAGGCAGCATTTCTAGTAATGTATACAGGGAACAAATCCACGTAACACTCTCCTTTCATCCACAACATATTCCCATATTTCAGATAGAGCTAATTAATTATTTAATATTGTTACAGAAGAGATCTGCTTTCACTTGATTTACATGACTTAATAATTTTGTGTTATTGCAGGGAAGGGCCTAGAGGGGCCGAGGCCCTGGGTGTACCCAGCCCAGAGCAGAGGAGCTGAGGGGAGGCCTCATGGCGGCTGCAGCTCCTCACAGGGAGCGGAGGGGCAGCGCTGAGCTCTGCTCTGTGTGACAGCGACAGGGCTCGAGGGAACGGCATGGAGCTGTGTCAGGGGAGGGGCAGCTGGGGGTTAGGAAAACGTTCTTCACCAGAGGGTGGTTGTGCACTGGAACAGGCTGCCCAGGGCAGTGGGCACGCAGCACCAAACTGCTGGAGTTCAGGAAGCATTTGGACAACACTCTCAGACATAGGGTTTGAATTTTGGGTGGTCCTGTGTGGAGCCAGGAGATCAACTGGATGATCCTTATTGGGTCCCTTCCAACTTGGGTTGTTCTATGACTCTATGATGATTTATTTGCAGGAAATGTATCCAATTCATAAGAAAATCTGTGAAGCAGCTGAAACACCTCCTTTGCTTCTTGAAATCAGAATCATTCAGTTTATTACCGATCATGTCAGTAATAAAGTCTAATTTGAGGGCAGATGTATTCAAATTTATTTTGTCCTCCTTTGGTGTAGGATTTTTCAGGCTTTGGCAGAGTTTTGCATCTGAGTCAGCTTCAGCATAAAGAGGTATTGTTCTACCTGCATAATGCAGCCTAGTAGTTCCCAATCTTATAAAGCCCTGAAGGAATAATCAAATCACGCTCTTAATAATGCCATGTGGAGATTTCCATCTAATCCTTATCTTCTCCCGAGTGAAATGGGATAAAATACCTGTTTTGCTGAACTCGGCCTAATAGATTCACTTTACGGGGGAAGCTGATGCTAATGTTCATTTCCATGGAAACAGAGCTTGCAGAGGCATCTCATGTGCAGTGCTTTGGGTTAAGTGAAGCAGAGTTTGGGTTCCACTTTCTGCACAACCTAAGCAGTGAGCATACTGTAGATACGCAGTGCTAGTCCCTGCTGCCCACTTCCCCATGGACTGGGCACCCAGTGCACAGCCCACACCAACTCGTGCTCTGTGTTGCCCAGGGCTCTGCCCACCCGTGCTCCCAGTGGAAAGCTGCCTTCAGGCTCCTTTTGAATCAATGAGGTTATTTTCAGTGATATCGTAATGAAGGCATGCTGAACCACAGGCTGCCCTTTGTGTACTGCATTTCCACTGACAGTGTAACAGAGAAAGGCAGAATGCAAGGGCAGGGTATGTTTCAGCCTTTTTTAGCTGCAATTCAGCATTGCAAGCTAGACCACAGAGCACATACCAGCACAGCTCTGCATGCGGTGTTTCAGCACAATAGTTTTTTTGAGCAAAGAATGTCTGCCTTGGGCGTTTGATGCTGCTTATATTCTGTAAGGGCTATAATTTCATTCATATTCCAAAGCCTCTCCAGGTGCAGAGAGCCTAAATACATGAAACTATCACTATAGGCAGCTGCTTGGGAATCTCTTATTTGCTGCCCAAATCGTTACCTTGAAAAAAGAGAAAAATAATAGAATTCTGGTACCTTAATGAATCTAAGTTAGCCAACAAAGACCTTGTGAAAATCCCATTACTCTTCAAATAGAAAACAGAATACATTTTTTATCATGGAAAAAAAAAAAAGTATCTTTCCTGAGTTTATTTCTCCTTTTGTCTGTATGATTTCGTTTACCTAAATTCCTTTAGGCTTTGTTGTTCATTTTTTTCCTCCTGTTTGCGTGCATTATTAGTGAGTCCAGTTTTCATTTATTATTATTTATTTGCACTACTTTAATCCACAAGGACCAACATTCCTTTGTCCTAAGGGCTATATAAATCACCAAACAAAACAAAAGAAAAAGGGGAAAAAAACATCCAATAGGACAAGAAAATGAGAGACAGCAGGCTAATCCAGACAGGCAGGGACATCCTAAGGAATGTCACAACCTTATTTGTCAGCATGCCAGGCAGGGGTCTTAGAGCACCACCAGCCTAAACAGTTAAGCAGGACTACCAGGGAAAATTTGAGAGGGAATTTTGCAGGAAAGACCTGTGTGATAGATTAACACTGACAAACTTTTGAAATGGATTTATATTTGCAAAAGACCAGCATCAGCCCAAAATCTCTCTAAGACAAAAACAAAGAACTACACATGACACCTTTAAGAAAAGTGAGTGTGGGAAAAGGGGGAAGACCACGGACAGCATCATTAAATGCTAGAATAGGACCTTAACCTCCTGATGGTAATAAGATATGTAATGTACATACACATGATCATATACAAAGAAACATATATACATATGCAATTGCAGTCTTGTGAACATATTATTACTTAGAATAATGGGGATGATTCAGTACTTCCTCTTTCTGTGCTGCACAATAACATAAGAAATCCAGATTCATATAAAAATGCTACCAGCATTGTTTTCCCAAACCACATTACACTTCACAAAGACAAATATTTTGAAGGCTGAAAAGGAGTATGATGTATTCTTCCCTGAAGCAATTTGTTGGAGGGGGGGGCTTCCCCTTAAGAGCTCTCTAGCTCTTGGCACTCTGCAGAATACTAAGCATGGCTTCCTCACTGCACTCCTTCCATGTCAGAGAGAACGGACACTGACGTACAAAACATGTTTACAGATTTCAAGGACAATTTATTCTGTCTTTACCATCAAACCTAAGGAAAAATATGCTAAAAATATCTCAGCATGAGAAACTACACTGTAGTCAGTACCTTGGCTTAAGGTATCAGAAAAATATACGTATTTCAAGCTGATAGCTCCATGATCTCTCCATCTGTGGCACATCGGTTATTCCAGTACTGTATAAACTGCATTTATTAATGTAATATTCTTCAAAGTGCATCATAAATGAATGTTAGAGGCATGAACCTAGGGCCATATTTGAATTTGAATCTGGATTGTCAGTATACTCTCCTATCTTTTAAAAAATAACATTTGACGTGGGCATTTTTCAGATTTCCCAACTGACACAAATGCATAGCAGCTATACAAGTGTGAATTTTCCCTAGGATAATGTTTTAAATACCATATACTTATCATCTCTGAGCCTTACATGTTTGTCCCATGAAGTTATCTATAATAGCTGACCATTTAGGTACAAGACTTGAGAAAGAAATTATGGTAGTAGAGTCACTTTAAATAGGATGTTTCTATGCATCCTCCTTGGTTTTGCCCATTGGGAAATTCATTTCACATTGAGTACAAGCAGCCTGGGTGGTTGGTGCATCTACACAAGCGGTTAAAGCAGGGGCACCTGTCTGCTTGCAGGGCTGCTCCAAGGGATCTTCCAATGGGAATTTAGGCTCAGCTGCTGCTACCCTTCTCTCACAGCTTGCAATGTCAAGGAAAGGCTGAAGGAAGAGGAAACCAAAGGTTGTTTTTTTGGCAGGGATATAGAGCAGAGGTGGGACATCTGCTTGCAGAAGTTTTAGTGCTTCCACTTCCCAGCTGCACATCCACCCAGGCCCTCCAGGTTGAAGGCCTTCTCCCCACAAGACACAGGAGGCTGAGGTGTAAAAGGCATGTCTCATGGTGCTTCTAGTCTGCCAGCTGTACACAAATATCCTCTGTTCTCCTTTTCTCCAGTGATAACTTTGATCTTCTCCTCACAAATTGATAAATCTGTGTCACTCCATAGCTACACCTCTTTTCCTACCCTGCTCTTTTCTGCCAAGTACTCCCCTTTCTTCTTTGCATTTGTTACTCTGCTGTGCAATCCACTTGAAAGAAAATGCTTGAAGAGGGCTAAATGGCGTTCAAGCATTACCTTGCTGATTTTCACAGTACACACTTTCCTAATATCTATTTCACTCGTAGGGCTCGTCAATGTTCTGCCTGGAAATGGGCTCCCAAGTCAGTGCTTATATACAGCTGCATCACACATAAATTCCTACCACGTACCACACACCATGCATAAATAACCATATTTGCCAAGGATTGTGAACTGCTCCAGGTTTGTTACTAAGGTACTCCACTGGTGATCATCCAGCTGTATGTATGTCATTCTAGAAATCTTCCCAGGCCTCTGAAAGTCTTTGGCTGACCTCAGTTTGCTGAGCTCCATCTTCAGATATCTAACGCTGCTTGTTCTGCCTCTGAGCTACTCTAGTGTTATAAATACTTCTACTTGTCAGACTCTTGAACTAATTAAATCCATGAGGATGATAAATGATGGTTTGCAAAGTTCTCAAGAGGTTTGAATGATTACTTTGTTGTTGTTTTGTCCTATTTCCTAATTCGTTATGCAAAAGACATTTTTAAACAGGGCTAAATAGAAAGCACCAACATGTTTGAGAAAAGCTGGCAAATGGTGCTTGAGATCTAATGCCCTCACATAACTTGAATCCCATGTAGCAGAGGATATACTTGGCCATTTGGGATATGGAAAAGAATTTTAATTTTCTGAGCCAAAAGTATTATTTACTTCACTTTTAATGCAAGGAAAAATCATGGAACATGCAATAAAAGAAATAAAAGGAAAAGGCTGTACTTGGCATTCTCAAAGCCTTAGGTCTTTGCTGCAGATGTAGTTCAGGTTTGTACTTATGTGTATCTCGAACCTCCATCACTTGTGTGCTGAAAATCAAAGAACTTGAGCTTGACATTGCTCTCTAACTAGGCTGGTCTCCCGGTCCCCAGGGACAGGCTGGAAACTGGCTGCCACATTCAGCTGGTGATAACTGCACACTTTGAAATGGAGATGCAATTCAAACGTATGAGTGCTGATAGCTCTCCAGCCTTTCTCACCCACACCCGCAAAGACAGGTAATTTTCTTCATAATTCACTGAGGAACAAATCTCAGAGCATCTTAACCCGCTGCAGCATACTGTGAGCTCTGCTTCCAAGCAGGCTGGTGACAGACATCTAATTGCAGCATCAGTCAGGCTGCGGTGGAACAGGTAGTGCTGAACTCTTACTCTTCCCCCTCTTACCATAGAAACAGATGTGATTACAAGGAAAAGGAAAGTTTTTCTCAAAGGATTCCAGAAGAAGACAGTCGTCATTCTCTCTAGTGGGAAGACATTTTATCTTTCTTACATTATGGGCCTTAGAGACCTTGAAGTCCCTTAAGGGAAGCTCTGGTCTCTGAAGAAGTTAGGGCCTGAATTGCAAGCCATGAACAGTGTTCTGATAAAGACTTCTCCTCCCTATTTCTTTTGCAGCTGCCAACCACTTACTGCATTAGTGATCTCAAAGTCTATTTTCAAAGTATAGCGCTAGTAGGAGCTTATATTTAAGCATGATTTGCTATATGCCATAAGGTTTACTTTATTATATTTACTATGGCTGAACTAAAACTTCCTCAAAATATCCTTCCTTTTTTTCTGCTCAGCATTCCTACTTTCTTCTTAGGCTGAAATGTTGAGTTCAATTCTCAACAAACAAACAAAATAAATAAATAAGTAAGGAGATATCCTCCAGAAGGAATTGCAAATGAAACATTATTACATAACACGCAGGCCATGGTAATGTGTAGATATCCCAACTAAATATGTTATTTGCCAGTGCTGGAAAATTTAGCAACTCCATATTAAGAACCTGTCCCTTCCCAAAGCTCCATCCAGTCAATAGCAGCAAAATCATTAATATTTTCCTTACATTTCCAGGTTTTTTTTCCTTCTTATTTTGATTTGATACAGATGAGAGAAGAGAGATGACCACTGTGGAACGACCAGAAAAGGAACAAAGAACAGGTCTACACCACTATGACCTTATGGCATTAGAAAAGTGTTTGAGCTTAGACAACTTCTTTGAATAAATTGCCAGCCCAGAATATGACACTAGATTGAAACTGAGTACACTTTTAGGCCTCCTAAATCTAATTCCTCTGGAGGGTGAAAACATATTTCTGGTGACTCATATGCTTCCTCCTCCTCACACTGATTGAGGGGATACACAGGATTAGAAAAATGGCTCAGCTCTATTTCTCAGAAAGATTTGAATTGCATTAGCTGTATCAGGGGAAAAATATTTATACCTCATATCAGTGTGCCTGTGTAAGGGGAACATATACTAAAGCAGGAAGGGAATGCACTTTATTGGTAAAAAAAAAAACCCAAAACATTTTCATATCAATGCTATTGTTTTTAAACCAGGCATTTTAAAGAGGAGATTATCATAAATAAAACTGAACTTGAAACTCAAAAACATTGACTGTCTAATGACTGGTTTATTAGAGGTTATGACAAAACTTTGAGAGACATATATAGCCCAGACAACAACATAAAAGGGCTTTGATTCCTTGGTCTCCTATGGAAAATATTTGACTGGAAGCATACTTGTTCTGTCCTGCCCTTTTCACTAAACTGAAACTAATTGCATCTTGAGCCTTAATCTTCCTTTAGAGATAATAACAAGGGACTAAACTCTGCTTTCAGCTATTGCAGTATTAATCTGGAGTAAGGCCTTTGAAGCGGGATGCGTTTTTGTGCAGCATAGTCTTCAACAAATTCATAAACTATCTGACTGCTCCTAGAAAACGCAAATGATTGCCAGCTCATAGAAAGAGACTGAATTCACAGGACTGTGATGTGAATTAGAAACCACCTCTCTAAAAGCTTTATAGGTACTGCTGCTCCTCTTGGCCGGGGGCTGGGCACTGTGGGAGCTGCTGGGACCTGACCCTGCCTGTGGCACATGTACTGTGCTGATGGTGCTTTGGGTAAGCAGCTAACTGCTGCCGTGATCTCAGAGATCTGTGTTGTGCTTAGCACTCAGGCAGCATTGCTTTCTGTGCCAGGATTTGCTCTTTAAGAACATGCTGTGTGTCCAGAAACCCTGGCTTTTTGGTTTCTCCTGCTTTTTCCCGCTGATCTGAGAGAACAGTGAGGCAGTGCAGCACACTGCCAAGTGAGGTGCCTTATCATTGTCACAGAAGGAGTTTAAAAGCTGGCTGATGTAGAAGCCTACAAGGATTAATACAGTGCAAGATCCTGCTTGAAAGGGCTGGAACAGATAATAGCATATTTTTCATCTCCTGCCCCCACCCTAACCTTTCAAGTGTTTGTTTCTTTGATTTACTTATAGACCTGTGATTTTTCTGGTTTTACACTTTATTCCTTTCATCTTTTCAAGGGTTTGAGGTCTGAAACGAACCCTAATTAACAAAAATTTGCTAAAAAATCTCATTGCTGTAGATAAGATCTGTTTCTTCACCTCTGAAAATAACCTTCACACTTTATGACATGTTTAGCCAGTGCTGTGGCTTCTGACAGCAGCTGCAGTGGTGAGCAAGGCATTTTCTTCTGCTGCCTGCCATCCAGAATGGCTTCAGGCTCTATGCAGGAACAAACCACTTTCTGGCTCTCTGACAAGCCACAAGGCACACCAGTCTTTCTCTGGGGTCTGTCCTGCAGAGGAAGCTGCCTTGAAGCAAAGGGGTGAGTTGACAGAGTAGCCTTCCTACTGTCATCTTCCCACTGGGCCTTGAGACAGCCCAAGCACACAGCAAGGTGAGCTGGGAATTTCCTTGCCCCATGTTGCTTCTTGGCCATTGCAGATAATGTGCCTGGGGATGTGCTTGCAATATGTTCTCGGTTAACACACTCAGAGCTCTGAGATCTCAACTACTGAAGATGATGACAGACAAATAACCCTGAATATGCTTGCCTTCTGTTGAACATGGACCTCTGGTGTGGAAACTTGCTGCACAGTGCTCAGGGGTGAGTAGAATCAGTACTGGGAGAAAGGCTGTTGTATACAGGCATGGGGAGTGGTGGCACAGCTCTGAGAAGTGGTAAACAGCTCAGTATCTGCAGAGTGGTTAAACAGCTGGGTGACTGGACATCCACCGAGCACGTTGAGTTTAGAATAATTTAGGTTGAACGGGACCTCATAGGTCACCTCGTCTAGTCAACTCCTCAAAGCAGGGCCAGACTCAAGTTGTAGCAGGCTGCTCAGTGTCTTCCCCAGCTGAGTGCTGAAAATCTCCAGAAAAGGAGTCAGAACCTTCTCTTGAAGTAATAACATGATCCAATGCTTATCCCTTTTCCATTCTGGAAAGAGAGGAATTTTCCTTCTAGAGGGAGCTGTGTGTTCTCTTCATAATTCATAGGCTCACATGTTCTTGTCCTTCCTTTCTATGAATGGCTTGCTTGGCAGTTCATACTCACCTTGCTGACGTTTACTGTTCTGTGCCATGTGCCTTGTTTCATTTCTACATTACTTAGATAATTTTAGCTCAAAAATCTTTAAGAAAATCTACTGCTGGCTGTTCCACTGCCAGCTGTTAGTTAAAATCCCACGTGACTGCAGATAAAAGTATGATTTTAGAGGATGCTACTTAGACTATTCCTCATATAGTATCTCCAGGGGACTAAGTGAAACATAGCATGAGCTGCTGAATGAATGCAGAAGGCATTAAAATGTATAGACTGCCAGCACAAAGCAGATGTTGAGGATGCTGAGGAATGAGCTGCTGACTGTGGTGTGGAGCAACTGCATACAGGTCAGGCCAACAGCTGGTGTGACAGTGAGGGAAGGAAATGGTGACATGGAGAGGATGGCAATAGCAAGAGAGGGCAGAGATTAAACTCTGTTGAATGAGAAAGGCAGGATGGCTCGTTTAGATAGCTACTAGCCAAGACTGCAGCCAGCACAGCCTCTGGATTGAAAGTCAAGCTTTGCTCTGTCTCCTGTGCACAGTCCCCTGAGATGAGGGCAGCAGTTGTACAGTTCACACTCTGCAATAAGACTGTTGTTTCACACACTTCTTGACCCTCTTCATATTTTATGTTTTTTTAAGTAGAACCAAACTTTTGGATTCTTTATTTGCCTGGGCAGGTGGGATGACTACTATGGTCCCTGCCATCCAGCATGCTTAGACAGCAGTTTCACAGCACAGAGTGCCACACTAGCTCAAGGTAACCTTGTTCTGCTGCTGCTCATTTCCCTCCATCAAATACCGCACTCAGACAATGGCTTGCAGGTCTTCATGCCCTCCAGAAAATTCCAAAACCTCTGTGTCATGAAACCACAGACTTGCTCCCCAGCTCAGAGAAGCAACCTCCAGTCCTTCCTCCTGTTGCTGAGTTTATTTCCAAACCTCTGTGATTTTTACTACAGTGTTGAGGTGTGAAACCTTCCCGCAACATCTGCCAGGTTCTGTAAGAGAGATTTGTCTGCCCATGTGGGGGAACACAGCTGTGATGACAGTATCATTCCTTGTTGACCGGATATACTCAACCTTAGTGGTTGGTAATCACACTGACGCAGATGAAGAGTGTATCAGAGACTTCGTACCTGTCATTTTGTATTTCAGATGATCCCTCTGACAGAATCTTATACATACTGGGAGTTCAGACCTGGTAGTAAGCAATAAACACCTTCTTACCTGTTGCTTATCTCCTCTAGTCTTATAGAGGTGGACACATATTAGTAGATAGAGGCAGGATTGTGATCATTAACTGTAGATGCTTCCTTTGATTCAGAACTTTGGCTACAACAATAGCAACAAAAGAAGCAGAAGGAGCAGCACCGGGAAATGTTCTTAGACTCAGAAACTTGGCTGTCTGCCCTGCAGAACAGAACTGTATGTACAGAATGTAAACCAGAACTCACAAACAGCTCACAGATTTTGAAGTTCTCCCAGGTATGGTTCAGGAACCAGCACAAGCCAGAGATTAATTGCAGTAGGAAATATGTACACCCAAAAAGAAAACAAAAAGAAAGCTAAATCTAGATATTCTCTTCCAGCAAACTAGAAAAGTTTGAAAATATGAAATAGATGGAACCTAGAGATTCAGAAATCTAGAGGCATGCAAAAAGATCTTCCTTTACTTGAATTTTCAAAGACATTGCATTCAGATTTTAGCAACAGGGCAGAGGAACATTTCTGAACCAGGAAGTTCTCACCTGAGTGGGACTTCTGCCCTTTTTTCAGTTGTACTGGTTTTGTACTGTTGTAAATAAGTTCCTTCTAGAGGAGTTAAAAAGCCTGATTCGTACTAGCATCACTGGAGGTAAATGAGGCTGCAGCTGAGGAGACTTGCACTGCAACAAAAACAATGGATTTATACTTTTTTATCTTAGTCTTTTATTCCAGGAAATAATATTCACAAATTAACAATGTTTGGGAGAAACAAAAAGTTGATATCTAACTTGTGGCCAACCGACCACAGAAGTTAACAGTCCAGTTATTTGCTTGTCTCCCAGAAATCACAGAGAAGTATATTCTTTTTGGCAGCTACAAAGTGAAGTGGTTGTACATGACAAACATTTTTAAGTTTTAAACATTTTATCTCCACTTGGAAATTGTCTGTACTCAAATAAGCATTTCCCAGTAACACATCAGCTTCTTCTGTGACCAAGCTGGTCCCAGGAACCAGTCTGTGGGTGCCTTTCCTGTAAACATGTTGGTGATGTATTTCAGTACAGTTGCTGGAAGCCATGCATATTTTACTGTTCTTTTTTTCATAGTAATGATTTTATTAGCTTCAGAGAAAATTAATTCTCCAGTTACTGAAGAGTTTCACATGGCTGGAGTGAGTTGGGATCATCTGCTTACCTGATTAGTACATATACACGTCAACAAACAAGAATTATAAGAAAACCCATTTGATGATTTCATACAACAGAACCAGGACTTCACTCTTCAAAGTGACCTACAGAGTAAGTGTTCTGTGCAGTGTTTGCTGATTTGATTAAAATTTTGGATGAGGTCATTACTTCAAGAGCTACTACAGAACTACTTCCTACTTCATTCTGTTGTCGTTGCTGAGAAACAATCTCAGATTCTCACTAAACAATAGTATCTGCTCACGCCTTGTTTCTTCTGCTTGAAAGAAGAATCTGCAAAGATTAAACTCAACAGTCCTTAAATTCCTCCCAGGCTTTGATATTGTTTTTAATGTTAAACTCAACCTGAAGTTTGCAGAAATCTGATAATCATGTATTCAATACTGTCAACGTGATCTCACTGTTACCCTTGCCTTCCAAATAAGAGATAATGACTACAAGTAAGTAGATCTGCCTTGCTTTCAGAAGACATAAGGAAGTGACAGACTGATACCATGCTCACTGACAATACATAGGAATCACAGAAGGTCAGTTAATTTTTCTACCAGATGCTCTGCAAATGGAGAGAAAAGTACATGTACTTTGTTTGTGCTAAGCCTATTAATGCAGTCATTAATTGCAGCCTTCTGCTCCAACAACACCCTGCATGTAATATAAATGAAATGTTCTCGAAGGAATTGCTCGTAGTCCAACCTGACTTTTGAGCAAAGACATACAGATCTGTCCTTAATGCTCATAGTTCTTACATAGACTAATGTATATGGCACCTAGAGAGAAAGAAAATGAGGAACCACAGCCTAATTCTTTTCTGAAAACACCATTCTGAATTGTTTTCTTTAGAGCAGCTGTAAGTGTAAAACCTCCCAGTGAAAAGCTTCATCAGGCCTATACTACAGTATAGCCAGGGTCAACTGATAGCTCAGGCAGGTACATTTTTCCTTGTCTAGCACGGCGCTCTTGTCTTGAGATATGTTGTCTTGATGCGGATACTGTGCTTTGACAGTCGATACTTGGCATGAAAGAATCAGAAACATAAGCCTTTACTTTTGTGATTTATAGGAGCACCTGGGATCATCCTAGTCTGCAGTGCTGCAACACCTACTTTGCTCAGACTGCTGCACTTTATGGACTAAGATGCTCATATTCATGCCATTCTCCCTTCTGATTATTTGTGCACCAACAGCCATGGCAGGTTGCGTGTAGATCTGCTTTATCAGATGTGGCTCAACAGGGGAGTACTGTTGTGAATACCCAAATAGCTGGCAGAGCACACTCGTGCCAGCTATCTTTTTTCTACAGTACCAAACAGTGACTTCAAACAAGGGCTGTCTTGTGGATCCTCTTCCATTTAGCAATAAGTATTTGCTGGTGCTTCACCCTCTGAGATACAAAACTGACTCAGGGAAGATTGTGGAATCCTGAAATTTTAACTTATTTCTGAGCTAGAAACGTTTCCTCCCTTCAGAAAGTTTGAAACTCTCTCTAGAAGAAATGCATGCAATGACATCAATCATTTCAGTGGAAACAAGTTCTGCTTCAGTTTTGGCTTCTTAAACATCATATTTTGATAAGCAAATAGAAAACTCAGCAGGAAAATATGCTAATAGTAGTATATTTTAAAATTGTTTGAAAGATCATTTTAAAATTTAGAATTGACATGGTTTGTTTCAAGGGGCGCTCCTGGAAATTTTCCCATGTAAATGATATGCTGTCAAAATGGACAGGTTTGCAGTGTGTTTGGCTTTGATGAAACTGAGTTCCACAAGGGAAAACAATTTCGTTGATGTTCCCCTCTAGTGTGAACCTGCTCCTCTCAGGTAGAGAGGCAGACAAATTACGCATGTATCCAGCTTTTATTTTACTGTGTTTACTTGTACAATACGCTGCATCACCTATCAGCTAAAAATGGAAAACAGAACAAAGCCATAATAACACCGCCTATTTGCTTCAGTCAAAGTGCTATTGTCTATGGAAAAAGCCCTGTAGAAAGAAATATCAGCCACAATTATCAGGTCAGTCATACTTCTCATTCCTCTAACTTCCTCAAAAACAGGCCAATCCTTACTTATCTTACAAATCTCTGTCACATCTGGACATCAGCCCTTTTCCAAGATGAGCTACATGATACAGTGGAATAAAAAGAAGTAGGGATTTGTTTCTATAAATGTTAACCCAGAATTAGTTGCATTGCTCCCTGTGGTGCAGAAATACCGCAGATGGCCTTGGTTGTACTGTGCCCAGAACTGCCTGTCTGGAGTTTCACATGGCTAATAATGTGCAGAGGAATCCCTCTTACCCTTCCCTAGGAAGGAATAATTTTGTCTGTCCCAGCACACCTTGGGAATATCTTCTTTCCTTTCTGAGTAACAAAAACAAACTGTGTGCTGGTGATGCAACACTATGACACTGTAAGCAGGTGGTTGGACACAGACTGGAAGTGACTTCTGACAATCCTGGACAAGAAAACTCACAAAATATCATATAGTCAAGCAATACCACACACCCAGTTCCTATTTTGAAATAGGGAGGTTGGTTGCAACCTCAGCATTTCCTACCTGCCCTGGATGGATCCTAATGTCACCTACCACAGTGGTGCATAAGATGTGTATGCTGCCTCCATCTGCAGCCTGACACGCAAATGTCTTTCTGACATGCTGAGAGGTCAGGGAGCAAGCTGGTCTTTCAGCTATGCCTTGTTCCCATCACCTGAAGATTGTTTATAAGTAGTCTCTGGTTTTCTGGCAACAAAATTTCAAGCATCCATGCCACCACAGTAGGGATGAAGAGGACTGTGATATGGTCCAGCTTCCCTTGCAGGAGACAGAGATCAGTCTCTGAGACCTCTCTCACCATCACATACCTCTGAGCAAAGTCACCAGATTAACCAACCCACAGAGCTGTGCAAACAGTGACTACCTTGGCAGAGCTGAGTTGTTTTCAGTGCCTTCAATTCTGTTCTCTCCAGGTGTAATTAGAAGAGCAATCAAAACCAGCCAACTGTCTCCAAGTATTATTCCCTGAGAAAACAGGTCTCAAAATAGGCTATATATACTCACTTACCTCAGCTGTAGCTCAGGGTGGCCTCAAAGCACTCTTACACAGCCTCTGTGTTTCTTTCCCTAACCAGGTAAAACCCTTGGCCCCTCCTTTTCTCTTTTGCTGTTAGTTATAAACTGCATAGTGATGCTTTGAAGTTTTACTTCCCAGGCCTAGCAGCTCTTGGCTTTGGAGGAAGGCCTTCAGTGCAGGTGCCAAATTGCCTTCTCCCTGTTTACTCAGAGGTTTGCTCTCTCCAGCTTGTGTGTTGCTTCACTGTTTTTCTCCCAGCGTAACCACCAATTAAGCTAGAACTATAAACTCATGAAGACTTATGGCCTACACACTTTTACTGATGAGGCCATATACAGTGTTCAGAGAATAAATTCTCTATAATCCTAAGTTATTATGCAAGATTGTGAACAGACAAAAGTTATGCAGCAAACGGCTTGATATGGGCAAAGAAATAAGCAGATGCTTTTACGCTGAACCAGAAGTAGGATAAAACTGGAAATCACTGCATTGAAAAATCAGTTCAAGAAGTGGTGAAGAGTTGGAATATCCAATTGTGTGCATCATTCAGGAATGATGTCCTTTTGAATAATGTCAGCCAAAGCTGGGCACTTTTGCTAAGTAGCCTATAAGAGATACTTTAAATTTCCAAACCACATTGTCAATGCACCTTTGGTGATGTTACAGATTCCCAGAAAAATGAAAAAGCAGATTTTAGTTGAAATTATAGCAAGTCTTCTCGCTTTAATGAACATTAATGGGGAAACATTCTCTGAACGCTGATGAACGCTGAAGTTCCTGACTGACAAACTGGTGACCCTGTGCTACGGAGCACAGATGAGATCCCAAGTGAGCTAAGCCAAGAAAATGCAAAATCCCTTTCTTCCACCCAGGTAGCTGTGAGCTTTTCTGTGTTAACTGAAATGCAAATCCTATTTATCTTATGAATACTTCATGACAGTGATCATGCTCAAACCATCCAGACTCCGAGAAGAACAATGAAAGTCCAGGAGCAAGCTGATTAAAGGGTGTAGTGGACCTAACCACACCAAAAATGGGTAGATGTGCTTTTTTCTTTTTTTTCCAACAGCAGAATGCAGTACCCAAGAAGAGGGAAAATCAGGTGTTTTTGTTTTTGGTCGAAATGGAGGCAGAAATGAAGGCACAGTGCAAGCTTTACAAAAAAAAAACAAAAAACCCTAGAACATTGGCTACATAAAAGGTACATATTGCCATATATGCCTCAAAGATGGAATGATAATTTGTTGATGTCAACAAAGTGACAGAAATAACCTCAGGTAAATTCTCCCCTATCCTCATTACTGTTAAGACAGGGGTAACTTTGGGATATCTGTTCCCTCAGTGATCTCTCTCTGCTCCATGCTCCTGATTCAAGGAAGATTCATTTGTTGAAAGTGTTACACAAATTCATGGGAGCAGACACAATAGATGCGCATTCATGTGGTACTACATCTTAGCTAATAATTCCAGCCTGATTTGTGATGGCCTGTGCAGAACGTCTGGTATGTTAATATTATGCTGCTATAGTTTACTTGTTAATTCTCCCATAGGGACTGATTTTTAATATTTCTCTTTGTGATAATAATTTATGATGCTATAGGTTGGGGAAACAGTAAAGTCATTAATCATAAGAAAATCACCAATGCCAAAAATTCACAGTAACCCCATTAGTCATTTTCTAAATTTTAAGCATTTTTTGCTTTGCTTCCAGCAACCGGAAAATGAGAAATGACCTGGTTAAAAATAATTTTTTTGCTCTTCCCAAAAGACCTTAAGAATACACACCACTAAATTCTTGGATCACAGTGGGAGTATAGCTTACCATTGATCAGGTAGTTACTTTAATTAAGACTTCTAGTGCAGAAGCAGCTACGTTGCAAGATTTTGTCCTACATCCAAGTCTGCGTGCTCTCACTTTGTCATTTTGGAGCTATGTAAAGCAACAGTCATGGAGGCTACATGGGTTTGAACACAATTTGTCCTCTGACAAAGGTTTAAGACAATATGCCCACATATGATAATATGTTATCACTTAGCTACTGACTGGTAGGATTTATTGAGGCCTTGCTTGAAATCTACGTGAGGAAAGTACAGAGTTTATGATGTACATTTCAAAGCTTACGTGTCTCATAGTCACACCCTTATCAATCTTTTTCTCCACTCTTCTGTTTCTCAGTAGGATCTTGTGCACTTCTAGGCTGCATCATCTCTTTTTGACTTATTAAAGACAACTATACTGGTTCTGACTGGGTCGTAAGTCACTGTCACAGTACTGGTGATTGATAATGATATTTTTTCATGAATCAGTGTTTAGCAGTCTATGCTTCATGAAATTCAAATTATTCATGCTTTTTTGTGAATCAGACTCTCCTGTTCCAAATCATTGAGTGTATGTCAGGAAAGGCACAGCTGCTGAGTGGCACCTCTCTCTGTGGCAAGCTGCCTCTGTACTCTCAGGAAAAGTCTATGTGCAAACAGCCTCTGGAGTGGGAATGACTTCATGCACTGCACAAGCCTCTTCGTTTTTTGTTGTTGTTGTTGTTGTTGTTTTTCCTTTTTGTGATATATCCAAACTCCATGATTAAAATCTTCTTACTAGTTTACCTGTCACCTTTTCACTATCTCAGCTTTGGCCTGAATCTACCTTATGTTTTTTTTTTTCAATAGTTACATTAAAAGTAGCTCTAATAGCTCAAAGTACCATAATCTAGGGCAGAACAAAGCTGAACATTGGTTTGTCTGATTGCCTTTCTGTCTTACCACGTGTGACATCTGGCATCACAATGTATTTTGCAAGTCTTGATGCTTGCTATGACAAGTTCTACATGTAGGCTGTGAAGGTTACTCTTTGTGGTAGCCTGTCCTTTTGTATTCCATAGCTTTAAGATAGAAGTTGATGGCTAATCAAGGGTAACAGATGTATATCAGAAAATTATATTAATGATGAGAAGTGGGCAAACACCATGCTGAGAATGTGAAGCACGTATGTGAACTGCAGTAAGCAAGGAGGGATCTCCTGTCTCCTCTTTGAAAGGTCCGTAGCTGGGCAGCTCAGCTGTGTCTTGCAACAGGTTCTATTCTTCCTGAAAGAGGTAGTCTCATGTCTCATTTGGGGCAAACAATGATAATAATAAAGGGGCTAGAAAATTAAAAGGGTCAGAAGGGAAGAAAATAAAGGAAGAAAATGGGGAACTATATAATGATAACATTGGAATGCATGGAAATACGTAAAAGTCTGTTTGAAAGATGGAGATGTCAACTGTCCCGTGTCTGTGGTAGAAATGACAAGGCTGCAACTGATGATTCATATTACATTTCGTGGCAAAAAATAGATTCAATGGGCTGTGGAGCTTGGAAAATACTGTTTGGAAAAGCTGTGCAGTCTGTTATTGTAGAGGTTGTAGAATAGTTCAGACAAGAAATATGTCATAAATAAATATATTTAATCTTCTTATGCTGTACAGGCATGCAAAAGAAAGTACTGATATAAGTCCAGGCCCTGGCTATGCTGTTATGATGTACAAATTACAGAATGACACAACACACACTAGGCAAAGAAAACCTCTAGCTCTTCTATTGAATAAATACACGATTTGTTCTCTTCTCAGACATTATCTATTCAGGAAAAATAGAGGAAAAATAGAAAGAAGGAAGTAGCACAATCCTGATATGAGACAGCTCTTACAGTGATTCCAACCTGCAAGCGCACAGGGTGAGATGTCACTTGCCAGCACTGTTTGAAGGCTGAGAAATCTGGATTATATTAGTAGATAATTTTGTAGATCATTAACTCAATGAATTGTTTGGACTATTTCCATTCTTTGTATACACGTCTTTTTTCCCTCTGCTCACTAGAGATGGAATGGATAGAATGTTCTGGAACTGGAGCATTAACTCTTCAACTCCCAGTGCACTGCATGATGCTATGATGTGGAATACCGATAACCAAAAATCATAAAACCATGACAACTTACTAACCTTTTGCACAGAATTTTTTTTAAAACATATCTTCCTAAACTACATTCTGTAGGTATTTCTTCCGTAGATCTGTGCCACAGCTTTCAAGTTTCCTGCAAATAGATTGCAACTTTACAGTTTTTAGATTCAAAGCAAAAACAACAGGAAAAAAAAAAAAACGAACAACAAAACCTCAAGTGCCTTATACCAGTTATATATGATATGTTTTTTTTTCCTGGTTGCTGAGCAATAGAAAATGTAGGCAGGTGTCTTCCTCCTCCATCTCCCTGCCACCACTTGGAGATGTTTTGTCCTGGCCTTTCTTCTTTTGTTCTTACCTCTCTGTGGGAGTGTCGCTTATGAAAGGGTTTTCAGCCTGATTTTTTTTTCTCTGAATTTTTATCTCCCTGTTTTCTTTTAGAAGCCCACTATAGATAAAGATCTGACAAATGGCTGCTGGGAAAGAAGGGACAGAGTTGTGGGAGATGTATGCTACTTTAGCTTAGGTGTGGAGGTGCTTTAGACACCTGCTTATCTGCAGCATCCTTCTGTCAGTGAGAAGATGAAAACATTACTAGAAGACAATTCAGTGCCTTTGGGACCTGAGTTAGCGGCTGGAACTGTGTTGGTGAGTCCCTCACAGCCACAGGCCTCAGAAGGAGGCCAGGAGAGCAGAAGACAGCTCTTCTTACCAAGGTGAGCATTGAGAGGCAGGTGGGCTCCCCAGCTCAGAAGGGTTGACCACCATCTTGCCCATCTGTACAGAAGCCGGATCTTCAAGTAGATAATGCCAAAGCTTATCGGCATCTTGACATCAGGGCCAAGAGGCCATTCAGTTTTGAGCTGTGGCGTTAGATTAATCTCAATGGGGTCATTTCTACATCTCATGCATCTTGTATGGTTCTTAGTAGAGCTTGGACCAGACTGCTGTTCTTGCCACAGCCATATAGAGAATTTTCGATCGATACCATTTCCCCAGTGAATTTGCCTGTACTTCTGCATACCAAAAGAGTTGTGGGAAGGCAGGTAGGGAGTTATCAGCACCAGTGTGATTGAGCCTGCAACCTCATTGCAAGGTTGATGAATAACCAATGCAGAAAACTCACAATTCTTGGCCTCAGGCTTATACATATGCACTTGTGCCAGCTGGTGAGAAGATCGGGTGGGTGGATGGATGGAAGAGTAGGAGCAACAGCTGAGAAAGAAAAAAACTTCAAACACACTTGAGGCGAGAGGGTTCACTGGAAGTTTTTGACCTCACTTACCCTCTCTGTTGTGGCCATGATTGCCACCAGGCAGCAGCTTCTCATCCGCTGCAGTTTTCAGCCAAAAAATGGAGGTGGGTGAGTTCTCATTTTGGTTTATCCTCATGCACTGTCCTGAGAGTTTTATCGGTGTAAGTGCTGATTCACAAAGCAGATCACACATGCCTTCCTTAACAATGGGAAAAACTTCAGCCGCCCAAATTTAATCCATCCTTATGTCTGTCAGGGTACAAAGTCAGCAGTGGACCACAGCTAAATCTTCACAGAGATACACATCACCAAGCAAGTTAAATCTTCATTGTTTAATCTGTCATGTATAAAAGGTGGTCTTTCACCTCTTCCTGCAGTTGAGAAATGTGAGCAGGCAGATTGCAACATCCTCAGATACGCTCATTATTCAAAACGATTTTCAAATTTGTTTGCAGAATGTTTCTCATGTGCAGAGCCTAAGAGTGTTTTGTAACAAAGAATTGGTTATCTGGGCTTTGTTGGTGGAGTAACTCTTGCATTGCTGGGTTTATCTCAGGACAAGTGAACACAGTGGAATGCAAATGGCAAATTCCCATTGCCATCATCAAGTAGAATTCCTGAAATTTATTGCCAGCTGAAACATCCCTTTAGACCCAGTGTGCAAGCTAATAGCCTGTCTTCATTTAGATGTAAATTTGAAATTGTCATAAACTTAGAACACTGTTTGGGGCTCAGGTTATTATTTGTAAGTGTGTGTTTAGACTGTTCACCCAGCTCTGATACTATATCTGTACAATCACTCAGTTAAGTGGCAGTGCACGTGGCAGAGTGGCAGCTCTGCAGCCTTTATTTATTCACCACCAGGTGCACTGGCTTCACGATCCAGTTTCTGGAGAAATATTTAAACCTCCAGCTGGCTTGATGTAAAGTAAAATTCTAAATAAAAAAGCAACATTTAAAGAAAAAAATAATGAGAGGTCTGGAGAGCAGCTGACTATACACAAAACCTTGGTGTGCTGCAAGAATAAAGAACCTCCCATGTTCCTACATATGGGCAAGACACATGCACAAGAACTGAGGTGACTGAGATCCACAGGCACAGTGCTTCAGTGCAGGCTGCCGAACCCTCTGGTAGAGCACCCTGGGCTGTCCATACTGGAAGAAGGGAAGATGAGGCCCCAGTTTACCACTGTGGTAACAACCATGGATTGCCATTTCCTACTGCTCTGTGCAAGCATGCATGGGCAGTGCAACTTGTCATGGTACCTGCAGTGTCCCAGGATTGCTAGGAGCTATCCCAAACACAGTTATCTGCTATACCTCTAGGCAAAGCCCATCCTAGGGAGAACAGCAGTGGTGTCCAAACAGAAGGGATTTCCTTGAGAATGCATATAGCTGCTTACTTCTCACGGATAGCAGCGCTTTCCCATGCTTCTCTTTCCCCATCCCTGAGGGTATTTTGGGCTTCAGTCTGGTGCTGGGCACATCACAGCACTGATACCACTACTGTCTTCTATTGGGTGACTTTAAGCTAAAGAGGGGCTCATAGCGAACAGTTCCTGGCTGATGAGGCTTGGGCAGAGTCCTGCTATGCATGCAAAGCTTGTCTGCCTGCCTGGGTCCTGGGCTGCCCCTCGGGAAGGTGAGTGAGACTTCTCCACCTCCAGAATCTCCTGTTGGCTATGGTAAAATGTGAGAGCTGTTTGATAAATTTCTACACCTACTTTAAGAAAATAAGGGATAATTATTTCTTCCAGTGAGACAGTAGAAGGTATTTCATTGGCATAACGTATGAATCCAGTTTAGAATTTGGGTATGACCCAGCTGGGATGTGGGGCCTGGCAGAGCAATGACACTGTTACATTGTAAGCAGGGTCATTTCTACCCTGCACTGCAGCCTCCAGAAAATGCCTCCCCAGGACTATATATACTCCCCAGCGCTTTATTTGGCAGAATGTCAAAACCAATTATAAAAGAAGAGCAGCTCTCTCCAGTTCTGCAGCACCATAGGATTGCTATCATCTTCACACCCAGTTCATTATCAGACACTCCTGGCCTTTCTGGCATGGACAGCTACAGAGGAGATGCTCAGTCTATGTGATTAAAGGCTAATCACCGAGACCGCAAAGGTCTGGCGAGGAGCAGATGAACAGTGAGGCAGAGGAGCCCTGGCAACCCAGTGACAGGGAAAAGGGAGCACACTGAATCTGCTGCACCTGAGACTGCCCAAAGGAGTGTTCACACCTATTGTGTGCGGTGCAAAACCACCGAGGTGAGTTATCCAATTAAACCATCTCCCCTGAACACCTCAGAAGCCCTCAGGGGTGGTTGCCTACAGGACTCGCTATGGGATGCTGGGATGAGTATTTGTCTGTTGCATGAAAGTTACTATGACAAGTTTTAAGAAGATTCTGGAAACGTATGAGACTTACGGGATACTCTGGGGATGGGACAAAGGTGGGGAAAAGGAGGCGGTCAAGGCGGACTGGGGGGAAACAAGCTTGAGAAAACTGAGGTAAGAAGGGAAAAAAGGGCCTAGCCATGTGTAAGCGGGTTAGCAGGCAGTGTGCTTGTCTGATTGAGCTCTGTGCTGGATCACCGCAGCCTAACTGATATTCTGGTTAAATCCTATTTATAGCCATCTTCTGTTCTGAGTAGGAATGTGTGAATGCCAGTGTGCTTCAAGCTGGACGTGTAGGCATGTAGGATAAGAGATGGGCATACGAGAAAGACTTTGAACCTTCATACATAGTATGTCTAACGGGCTGAGGAAACTGAGGAACCTGGGACCAGCTACTGGAATTAATCCAGGTAAGGCACTGTGTCCATCCCTGATGCTAGCTGTGTGTGGGTGTTCCTGCCTGGAATCACCTCCCCACTGTCCAGGCCTGGGGACACAGTACTGCAGCAGCCTCTGAGATACTGTCATCTATTTAATTAATAGTGGAGTATGTCCAGAATTAAATCAAACTTCAGCAGAGAATATGAGAAACACAATTGTTTTTCCCCAGAAACAAATTGCAAGCCTTCTGGTCCCACCCTTGCCTCTCCACCTGCCATTCAGCTCTGCTGTCATGTTGTCTGGGCTTTTCATAACCCTCAACATCAAGAAGAAAAATCACATTTCGTTTGCAGAATGGATCTCAAATCCAGCTCTGAAGTTTAGCCCCCATCACCTCTCCATGAGCATTAGTGGCACCAGCCCTGTGTAACCTTTCCCAGTGTTTGTTTCACACATATGAAAGTACACAGATGGCCAATTATGCCAGTGACTGCACTGAATTATGATGTATAATTAGAGATGGGAGCAAGTTTCCAAGTTGGGAAAAAGTCAGGTCTGATTCTTTTAGACTTTTGGATTTATGGGATTTGGGGAGGCAGCTGGCTTGGTCCTCTTTTATCTGAACATTTAGTGCTTTACCTTCATTCAGGATCAGGAGTTGTGCTCAATGATCCTCATGATTACTTTCCAACTCGAGGTATCTCATGGATCTATGACTCAAGGTATAGATTTTTCAGCTTCTTGCAAAATACTTCAGATTGAGAGAGGAAATACACCACAAGAAGAGGGAGGTAGCAGTATTATTTATATAAATAACTTAGCTGAGGAGTAAGCCCACTCCTCCTCCTACCCAAGCCTAAGATGAATTAGTGGCATTCATTTCTACCCTGCTATGTTCCACAAGAAACACAAGATTGTACTTTTCACTTCAAGCTTGAGTAGAAAGACTTGACTGTGACAAATCAAAGCTTTTGGACAACCACAAAGTCAGAATTAATACTAAAAGAATTACATGCAGCCTGGTGTTTTGTTCCCTTCTTTCAAGTTTATTCTGGTAGAAAAGTAATTAGCTCTTGAAGCACAGTTGAACCTTGCCTACTTTATACTAAAATCTGACTCACTGGAAGTCGCTACATTTTTCAAATTCATGTGCATGAAATGAAAGCAATGAACTGCGAAAATTCATACTTCTCAAAGCATACTTACTTTCATTTGATATCTTTTGTTTAATGTCATTTCAGATAATATGGAGTTGCTGATCAGTCACTAAAATACAATGATGGTATGTTTTGTGAGAAATGACATCTTAATAGGAAAGCTTCCTCACCCCTCAAAAAATGACTGCTGTGATCCACTACTGGAGTGAGAGGGGAAGAGATGTTTGATTTCTTGAACCATCCAGTGAGTGGGTGTAAGGCACTTGGCAACTATTTTTTCAGTATAATTGAAATATAATTGACTATTGTTTACTTCCATACATTTAGCAATAATGAAACCTATTTTTAAGGTAGCAAAGTGTTAAATGCCTGACAAATCTACCAGAAGAATTTTGCTGAATATACTTATTAAATTTCTGGCAAGAATGTAAATACATTGCTCTGTGCATTATTTTTTACAGCTTTTTGTTACATCTCCACTTGGCCAAATACAATATTTTTCAGCCAACAGATCCACCAGAACATTTATCAGTTTCCAAACCTCCTTTCCAGTTTTGAGGTTCAGCTTTGAAGAGTTATTACAAACACTTTAACGCTGTATCTATGAAAAATACATACAGTGCAAAATAAATGGTAAGGGATGTGCTCGTGGCAATTTTCAGGTTGTCAAGTTAAAAAATGTTTATGAAAAGAAAGGCAAACTCCAAAAAAGCAACAGTGTGGCATGCAATATTTTGTAGTAAATCTTTTTAATAAGCAGCTACGTGTATGAACTCTTCCTCCTGTGACAAACTAAAGAGCAAAAATCAAACATTTAACATTTACCATCTCCTTATGTAATAAGCCCCACAAGTAAAATATGTCTCCACCCCGCCTTTCCCCCCCAAAAAAAAGAACAAACAAACAAACAAAAAAAGCTCCACAACATCAGCATTGTTTTTACATGAGTTTAATGCTTCTCATGTGCATCCTGGACTGCTACTGTTGCTGAATATTATAGTGAGCTCCATTAACACGTGTTTCTGCCTGCATATTAACAAATATCAATTACAGCTTTACTATTTTAATGGCTCACAGTTTTCTCATTTTCTCTCTCCCTTTCTGAGGTTATGAGCATGGACTGCAGTACCTACTGTATGACAATGTCTGAAGTAACTGTCTGTTGCCAAAACAGTTAGGTCAGCTAAATGGGAGAGTGACCAAAACAGCTCAATACCACCTCCCAAATACTGCCTGGCTCAAGGTTCTGCTTTCACACAGTGCTGCAGAGCAGCTCATCCAAGCTCTCACTGTGATCCAGAGAAGTCATTTAAATTCTCTGTGGGTTGGCTCTTTGTCCAGAGATAGAAACTCAGCCTCAATTTCCAAGAGAGCCTAATACTTCTGATTCCCAGTTCAAGGTATCCTGGTGTGTACCAAGGTATGACCTGAGAGGGGAATAATAAAATAACTAGGGCTGACCAGATGACTGTCTTTTCTTCAATGTCTTATTTATTTATTTGTAAGAGAAGAAATGCTGTGCTGAACTGGGAGCAAAAGCTAACAATCAAAATGTTTTTGTGGGAGACAAATCTTGAAATAATCCCACTCTGGAAAGATGGAGACATTTTTTCTTGTTTCCTGGGCTTCCCAGCTCCTCTGGCTGCATGCTGGGTAGGCGATCCCCCACAGAGCTAAAGGCAGAAAGGGACAGCTAGAGAGTGTGAAGGAGAAACTCTAGAACCTTCAACTACCTTGAAAAGAGACCAACTGAGAGACCACCATTCTCTCCCATCCTGGGCTGACATGGAGATCCTGGACAGCAGACACCCAGCTGACCAGCACACATAGTCTAGGGCTGGGTGATAGATCAGTATGTGTATACCTGGGGGAAAAAATGAGCTTTTCTAAGGAAAGCAAATGCAGTGGAGTGAGCAGTGAGATTGAAGCAGGAATACACCATTGCCCTGCTCTCTTCTTAGTGGAGGTGCCATGGCATCAAGAATTAAAATTCTGGATTGACCAGTTTTGTCCATTAGGAATCTAACAGATTATGGAAGTTATCTTAGCTGGTAGCTGCCTCAGTTGGAGGCAGTTAATTTAAAAAATGCATCTGCTGAGAAAAAAAAGGAGATGACTGGCAAGCTAGTTTCTGTGTAAACTAGATTAGCTGCACCTGGACATTTCAAGCATTGTTTTTTGATGTTACTAACTACCCAAACGTGGCCCATGACAAAAACTAAACTCTAGAATCATTAGATTTGTTGCCCTACAAGAAGTGGTCATTTATAAACTTACCTAGCACTGAAGATATATTTAGCAGCACCTGGCACCCTTCTCCTACTACTAATAGCTTTCTATTAGGCTACAAGAGACCTCATATCCCTTATTTCTTACTTTATCTCTTTTATATCTATTTTTATGCTTTTGTTTATTTGCTTTTCCTCTCAAAAGGCTATGACAAGCATACTCAACAAATGTATTTTTAGCTTGGGCCTCTTGTTGCATTCCTGCAGGACAAAGGAATTGTAGATCTGCTTGCAAATATTATGTTACTTCTTTTAGTTGCCTTTATGCAATTTTGGATTAGGCTTTCAGTATCTACCTGCAGGGAATTCATGCTGAGCCATAAAAGCCTATTACAGCAGTGACTGGTGAGGCACTAAAAATACCTTAGTCAGAAACAGCTTGTTTCAGCTCTTTATCAGGCACTAAGAAAAGTGTGATGCGTAATGCCTTGCTGGAGAAGGATGATTTCCAGAGGAGAAGCACAATACTCCTGGAAGTTCAGAAGGAGTAAAAAAGAGATTGTGACAATCTAGGCACTGGATGTTCCCTTCTACATAAGAGAAAAGTCTTCTCAAAGCAGCTCAGAATACTTAAGAGAAGCTACCCTGAAAAAAGGTAGTTCTAGTCCCAGCTCAGTGCTCTTACTCATAGCAACCATTGCTCTTACTCCTTTCTCTAAGTCATCTTCAGGTAACTCCTTCCTCCCTCTGCATCTTATCTTTTCAGCTCTCCGTAATTTCCAACGCATTTTATTTGCTATTTCATCTGTTTTCTCTCACCTTCCAACCCTCTTTCTTACTAATTGATCAGTGATGAATCAGGTTTCACTCTCTGGCCTTGTTTCATTTGTCCTTCCCTCCCATTATAAGACCCTTCCCTACTAACTCTTTCTTTCTGATACCATCCTGATGAATGTCCCTAAGACTGGAGTATCTTTCTCCACATGAATTTTGCTCAACCTCTTTTTTATTTTAGTGCTCTGTCTATTTCTGTTTCTCTAATATAGTCAATAGCTGAGCTGATAGTTCTCTTTCTCCCTTTGTGTAATTGTTAGACACTCACATTTGCACTCTGCCATGAGTCTTTGTCTCATGATATTTATGCAGCGTCAATAGCAGATTATTTGTAGAGACTGAGGTGCTGTGAATCACAAGATGACTGGGAACTCAAGATGCTCTTCCACACCAGCAATCCTGTTGCCTGAAACACAGCTGTAGTTTTCTGAATCTTCTTTGCCATTCACAACCCCCTCTTTACATAGAAATGTTGTGTGTTTTCTTTGCTTCAACATTTACTAAATCTTGAAGTCTATGTGTGAGTACTGATGCAACATACAGTCATAGGGTCACCATCAAAAATAACGCTTTAAAGTTTTAGCCATTTAGGAATTATAACAATTCCTGTCTATAATTTTAATTCAG
This sequence comes from Gallus gallus, assembly GCF_016699485.2. NCBI lineage: Eukaryota > Metazoa > Chordata > Aves > Galliformes > Phasianidae > Gallus > Gallus gallus. Next base: position 24,557,761 of record NC_052532.1, on the reverse strand, counting down.
GTCTTGAGCTTGGGCTTGGAACAAGATTAAATAGCAATCTATCTATGTATTTCTGCCATTATTCCTTCCAGATGTCAAGTAGTGAATAAAAAATAATACCAGCCATGAAGATCAATAATTCTGATACAGCATCATTTTTACCTGTTATTACATTGCGTGACATGATTTAAACCTGAGTTTCTGGCTATGCAGAAACTATTCTCCTCATTTTTTTCCTATAGTGTGATGTTCCTACACTTCAGAGGCAATGCATTATGTAACTGATTTTTCACAAGGAAATAAAACAGCGAAAAGGGTATCTGATGCATTGACTGTAATAAGTACTCAGGAAGACTATTTTAAGCTACCTAAATCAGCGAGCACTGAAGGACTGACGCTCTAGCACATGCCTACTCATAGGAAGAGCTGCCACGGCGAGTTGTAGGCCTTCCATTGAGAAAAGAGAAAGTTCTGTAATCAACACACTTCTTATGCAATTATTATCAGTAATTATTTGCCTAAGTATTTCTGGTCAGACGAGTGTCTGGAAGATCAAGTTAGTCTGCTTGCTGTCAGATTTCCCTGCAGCTCAAGCTGTGATTTCTGGCTGCTCCCTTGTGGTCAGTCCTCCAGCAGTGGGGCAGCTGCCTATTAGCCTTTCATATGCCCCATCTTGAGTAACTCTCAATTGCACTTGAGTTAGCAGGACTTCAAGGGAAGAGGGATTCCTGAGGGTCCATGACATCATGCTTTTAAAGATATGTCTACATGCTGAAGAGAGGCCTTAAGCAACTTGTCCTTTGGATATTGCTGAAGGCCTTTGTGGAGGGTGACTGACCCTGGACTGAAAGAAAGAATAATAATATGAGGATCAGGAGTTTCTTAATGCTCCAAGTTCCATGAACTGGAAGCTATTAAAAATCATAAGAAAGGAAATGCCTGAGCCCCACACAAGGTCCACACAGAGTTCAGAATATACAAGCTAAGAATTGTGGAACACCAACAGCACGGTCAGTACATCTTATTTGAATGAAGTGTAAATAGAGTTAGTTCATTTATTAAGTGGAGCCTTCCTTCTCTATTATGTTTATGTGGAAACATCTTGTTTTCTTTATAAATGAAAAAATAAACTACAAACCCTCTATCACTTCCTTACAATTATTTTTCCCTCTTCCAAGAAGCAACTCCTGAATGCAGACCAATTCAATAGAGCAGCTCCATATGAAGCATATTTATTTAATGCAGTAAACCAGTTACATGGTGCTAGCATGGGGCAATAGTGGAAACTCTGATATCAGTAAGTAAGTTTTACATTATCCATAAAAGAGCTCAGTAAAATGCAGAGACTCAGACTCCTTTGTTCCCGCTTATAAGGTGACAACCCCAGAACTATCTATATTTAATGCTGCTTCTAACTGAAGTGAGTGGAAAATCAAATTTGAGAGGTTTGAGTGAACATCAGAACTGGAAAAATAAGGCAGGAAAAGAGCTGACTGGCATTCTGCCACTGGCCTGGAAGCCCAAGATATTATATAGTCCTTAACAAAATAACTGAAGAAGAAAAAATATCGTATAATATTTTATCAATGTTGATAAATATTTATCTCCTCTTTGCGTACTTCTACACTGCAACCTTTACACCTATGAACACAATTAAAGCAAGTTGGAAAGCCAGCAGCATCCAGAAAAGCATGAGATTTTGCAGAGCCCTGCTGAACCTAATGGCAATGACCATGTTATCATCTGATACCGGTATTAAACAGGCCATTACCACAAGACCACAATGAGCATTTTAAAAATGATCAATATTGTCCTCAACAATCTTCTCCACATTTTTAATGTGAAGATATCTAAAGGTATCCTTGTGACTGATCTTACATGTAATAGTTGTCATTTGAAAAAAAAGGGTTCCTGGAGTTGAGTCTGACTTCTCTGACACACTTCTTCCAGTACAAGTTCTTGTCACTGATGTTTAACTGAATCACTGGACACTCAGTCCTGCTTGGCAGTGACTGATGTCATTCACTCTTAGGAAATTCCCATAAGCTTGCTTTAGCACATCTCAGGCTTTGCCAGTTGATCAGATAAAGAATCCCTGGATGTCACAATCTCTGTGAAGGCAAGAGACTTTGGGTTGCTGAACAGCTGTGGAAACGAAAAATCAACCCTTGTTCAGAAGCTGATCAGAGTCAAATCTCAAGCTGCAGAGTTCAAATGAGTCCAAGAATTCCCAAGATGTTTATTGGACTGAGAAAAATGAGCCTACACATTTGAGGATCTAGGGGTTTCTTCTGCTCACTGAGTCCTGTTTGGTTTCAGGAGCATTATAAAAAATGATTTGGTTATAAACTGACAAGTGGTGCTAAACCATGGTCGCTTGGCAAAGCCTCCCTGAACAAATAGCTAAATATCTAACTAGTTCCTAACTAGGAACTCTAAATTTGAGTGTATATATCATGAATGATTCCTGGAGGAGGAGGATTTGTCAAAACTCTGAGCCATAGCTGACAAGGACACTGAAATCTTGATAAAAACTCCTTCAGAAACTGTTTTGCCAGAACTGCTGTGCAATTCAAGAAACTACTCTGAGAATAAGAATTTACTGTTGCAAACATCTCTAGCAGCTACCATTCAGTTTAAACTGGCAAGTAACCATACATTTTGTCTCAGACCTTCTCCTTAGCATTATATACTACATCTTTTGCTTCATCTCATGATGAAAAACTTCGTAGAATATCCTTAGCCGAAAATGACTTATTTTACTTGCATTGGTCAGTGCTATCACTTGTGTCTGGCCATCTTCCATGTATGGCTTGTTCAGAAGATGATAACTGATCTTTTGTGAAAATTATCAACCACATGAAGTGTCTTCAGGATAAGATAATCCAAAAGAACTGCCTACAGATATCGGGCCTTTCATCTTTCTGACTTTTTTCTTATCATTTTGTTTTTGTTTTAAGCACATATTGTGGAGCCCCAGCTAGCCAGTTGCCAACAAGTTCCCTGAAAACTGAGGAAAAGATGAACAAGACAACAAGAACTGTTGACCTGGCATTGCTGGCAAACTGTGCCACATTTCACGCAATGGTTTCAGCCTATCTAGAGTACTGGTGGTGGACCATAGAAAACAGCTCTAATAAGGCCATTGCAGATTACATGTTGAACAGCCACTTTTTCCAAGAAAATAAAGGAAACCATTAAGAAGAAAAAAGAAAAATGCAAGAGCTTTCTCAACTCTGAGCCAGTCACGCTGCAGCCATTACATATACTCATGGACTGGTCAGAGAGATGCTCTTATCTCTGAGACTGTCTTCTGCTGATTTACTGTCTTCTCTATAGAAACCGTGTGTTACCATGTTTTTCATCAAACAGCTGAGGGGACAATCGAAAGCACTGAGCACAAAGCTGGTGATATATTACACAGGTTCCTTGTTCGAGCTCTGAAACCAGCTTTTACTGCAGCACTTCAGTGAAAAGGGCTTGTTTATGCTTTTCCTGCTATAAGCTGAATTAAGAGTGATCATTTGAGAGACTGAATCCTGTAAGCCTTAATTAATTAACTTCAAGTTGCAGGCAATTATAGATGGGGATCCTTAACTCTTGGTAAGCTATAGAAGAGATACGCTGTAAGGCAGTTTGTGAACACTGCATCAGAATAATGTAAACTACTAATGTGGGAGAAGAGAGAAGAACAGAAGACCTATGTGTGTATTTATTTTATTCACCCTACCTATACAGGTTATCTTTGCAAAAAAGAGGGAAATGCTGCAGGAGCCATGTGTCAAAAAAGAAGCTAGAAATGCAAGACTAGAATGAATGTGATTGTTTTTGCCTCTGGTTATATATGACAGCTTTGAAAGATCCAGTTGGGCTGACATCTTCTCAAAAATGATGTGCTCTGGATCTTTTGAATCTACTACAGAAAAAGAGAAGGGGTTCTTTCAAGCCAAGGAATGATCTGAAACCACAAGCCATCTGGTTCTTTCTCTGATCTCCTTATTAAGTAGTAGAATTTTCAATTAGAAAAAATAAGACTGAAACCTTTGTCTGCATTTATCTGACCTTATTACAGAAGATACAGAAAGATTCCAGTACTGCACAAAGACACAGCCACTATGTATTTGGCAAAACTGAGCTGACTGTCTATCTCACAATTCCGTAAGGACAAGCTCCAAGAGAAACACTTATGAGTTTAAAGAACTATTCAAGCAGAAGGTGTGAAGGTCCAAGACAGTGATTCAAAATGAAAAAAATCTTACCTCCCTCCCCTCCTCTGATGCCTGGAATCTGTCTGTACCTAGCCTTATCCAGAAGACTTATTTGGGAGCCAAACATCATGCTGTCCCAAATGGCTGGAGGTACTCTTTTCTTGCTTGAACTGAACATCTGATATGAACATATCTCCCATCTCAGATTCCTTGGAACTCACAAAACAGGTATCCAAAAAGACCCATATGCAGGCCTGATCTGTGCACATTGCACAGTCACTGAATTTAATGAAAAGCACAGTGGCAGTGGTAACTGTGGTGACAGGGATCGCTGTTTATACAAAGCCTTAATGATTAGGGCAGTTGCCAAGTTAGGAGGAGGCCAAGGACACAGCATCGTATTTTGCCTCCAGGAGCAACTCGTAGGTCAAGCACTCCATTGCATCCTGCCAGCAGATTCCTGGGGGAATGCAACCTGGAGCAGAGGTAGCTCAGGAGAGAACACAGCTGGTGAAAGCTCTCAGGCTACAGCATGTTTTCACCTGTAAACTCTTTCTTTGTTTTCGTCTTACGATCGCTACCAGAACTTTGAGTTTTGGAGTTACTCAGAAAAGATGTGCGGAGCTATGGCCATGGCCAGCTGCTGTGGTACCACAAAGGACAGTTCTGTAGCAACAGGAGATATGAAATGAGCCTTAAGTTTCTTACGTTAGCAGAACTGTGCTGCCAGAAACAACAGGCCTGTGAAAGCCCTGGTGGAATTAATGTGTCAGGAACCATGGCACTTTCAATATTTCTGATTTAAAAAAAATATAGTCGGAGGAAATAATACAGAAATTGCCAAATATTTCAGGCCTAGTCATGTTTCCATAAAAGTCAGCAGGAGTCTTGCCATGGACTTTTAAAAGACAAGGATTAGACTCTAAATAGCTCGTTTATGAGGAACAAGCGATATTTTAATGTACCAGTATTTTTCCAAACTGTTTTAGGAAACTTATTAACAACTGAAAAAATCTGAATAACCCCAAATCTTGAAAAATGCTTAATTACCATAGCAACGCCTCTACTGCGTACTGTCAGATATCATAACTCCAATGAGACACAGAGCTGCCATGAGCAGACGGCTCCTTCTAAAATTCCCTGATTACTAAAATCAAAGAATTGCACTGCATAATCCTCTTTAAACACAATAACAAAATTGGCTTCTTTTGCCATTAGTCACAGTTAGCAAACAGGTTTCCACACCTTTCCATAAACAGAGATCACCTTTACTTAATGCTCTTAGAGATCTTTTAACTACAAAACTAAATATGGAATTGCATTAAAATGAATGATATTGCAACATCTGTAGGGAACCTTTCCTCACATAACTCACTGTCACTGAGGGAGGCAAACAGTCTGACTCCTGTCAGCATAAAAATTCAACATGCTTAGTTTGAAAGACATTGACTTGTTGCATAAACACTACTCTTCCCCTCTCTTAATAGGAAATAAATTTATCATACTGTTATTAGTAGTGGTTATAGGTTCAAAAGCTGATCATCTGCTTCTTTTACCTCTGTGTTGCCTCCGTTTAGCAAAATACCTGACAGCTTTTGGTTCACAAAGGTATTGCTGGTATGGTAGAGGCTGATGCGGTATTGCAGTATGGTAGAGGACACCATTCAGCCTTTCAAAGGGAAAGGCTTACCTCTGGCCTCAGCAAGCTTTAGATCAGGCTCTAAAATTGCTGATCTGGAGGATCTGTGGTCAGAAGGGCCCAGGTAGCCAGAGAGGAGCTGACTGGCAGATGTGCATTGTGCAGAGTCACAGCTTCTGTTCCCTGTCCCTGTCTTTGGGTTGTTATTAAGGTCCATTGTGAATGTTCATCCTAAGAAACTTGGAAGACAATTCAAAGTGGTCAGATCCATTACAGTGGACAAGATTCACACATTTATGGTCTTAACACTGATTTCTTACAACTGCTGATAATTTTGTGTAAGGTCAGAAAATTTGTCTACTTGGTGTTGGCATGCCTGACCAGCATCACTGTTCGAGGGGGAAGACCACAAGAAATCCTTGTGTTCATATACAGCATACATGTGTCTGTTTGCCAACACCAGTCCAACTGAAGCTGAGGGCACACACTGCATTTGACAGTGGAGAGTGAAGGTAGCCGGTGGGCTCAGGGGAAGCCACATGGCCATGATGGAGCAGGGACATGTTTGCACAGCGTGCTCTCCCATCTCAATTCTTTCCAGTTGTTTTTAACTGCTGAAGAGCAGAGACCCTGTTATAACAAAGGAATCTCCTGATAAACACAAAGTACCATAGGGAACAAGTATGCAACTTTGTGGAGGAAGCAAGCCATACACTTGTTTTACTTTATTTCTGGCTATTTATAGCTTACTTGAACATTCTGACAACTGCAAACAATGCTGTAGGCTAGCTATTTAAACCCCCTGCTGAATGTATCCCGGCAGGAATGAGAAGGGTTTATTAATTTTCTAGCCAGAGAGAATTAAGCTTGTGATTCACTGCAGAATATGCCAAAACAAGTCAGCCACTCAATTTTTAAACTTTTACTTTTTAAATATGAACTTGTAGACTGTTACCCCAATCACTTCTTGCCTTTTTGTGTATGAGTCAATCATTCTATATGAAAAAAAAAAGTCCAAATAAACACCAAAACATCCCAAAGTTCTCACCATTTCAGCAAAGAAAGTAATGTATAATTGCAGAGGGGAAAAAGAAAAAAATTGCAATGCTGAGCTATTGGATCTTTGCTTCACTGGATATCTATGGGCTCTTGAGCAGCAGGTTAAAAGAAATAATGCTTTGGAGGGATGACACCACGGAATCATAGAATCATAGAATCCTTAGAGTTGGAAAGGACCTCTGAAGGCCATCTAGTCCAACTCTCCTGCAGTGAACAGGGACACCACAGCTAGATCAGGTTGCCCAGGGCCTGTTCCAGCCTCACCTTGAAAGTCCCCAGGGATGGGCCATCAACTGTATCACTGGGCAACTTATTTCAGTGCCTCACCACCCTCACTGTAAAAGATTTTATATCCAACCTAAATCTGCCCTCTTTGAGCTTGAAGCCATTTCTCCTTGTTTTATCACCACAGACCCTGCTAAAGAGTCTGTCCCCTTCCTTCCTGTAGCACCAACTTCATCACGCTACAGGGAAACTTTAATTCTGCCATTTCTGTAACCAGGGAAATTGAAGTTAATTCTAGCTACCACCTTCTCAGACTTCTGGTAAAAATGGTATAGCCTATTTTTGAAACCTCTGTAAATACATCTAATGACTTTTACTGCTGCCTATATCAATTTCCTGACTAGCACACTCTAGATAGCCTGAATTAAAATATGTTCGATATTATGTGTCATTAGTAAGTGAGCACTTTTACCTTTTTATATACAAGACATCTTTGCATCATTTGCATTTGAAAGGAATGAGCTATTTTCAGCTCTGAGAGAATTTATTCCACATTATTTCTTCGTAATTTTGCATTCACCTTAAAAATTCTCCTTCTCCTGCCACACCTTTCCTATCTCTTGCACTGCCAGTTGGTCCACATCTCTCATGAGTACTGCCTGGGAGCTCCAAAAAGGGAGAGGAAAGCTCAGTTCTGATCTGTTTTAAATTAAAGCACTTCAACAATGTCTGCTGGGGTTACCCGTGGATAATAATTCAAGCAAAGAATATATTTACTACATACAAATGAAAGACAAAATAAAATTGGTCTTCTGCTAGATTAATATTAGTGCTAACTTAGCACTCAAAATTTTTCTTTCAATCAAATTTTCATCCCCCATCTTTTACAGAGCTCCTTGCAACAACAGCAAATTTTCCTAGACCTTCTCATGTTCATTTTCCTTTTTGTAGTAGATCTATCGTCTGCTTCTTCTTCATCAATAAAAATCAACACAGAAAAAGTAGAAACCAGCCATCTCTTCTGTGGGAGTAAATATAAGTTGCTTTTGAAGAACTTAGGTCATCTCATATATCTTTTACCAGTGCAAGGATGATCCCTGTTCTATGTACAGGATCTAAAGGATATATTCTGCTACTGAAATTTCTTCCCTCTCCTTTTTCAGTCTGTATGTAATGTCCTATGGCAAATAAAGGCAATGTGTACGATCCGACAGTGAACATATTTGCAGTCCTATCTTTATAATTATTTGCACTGGTGAGCTTTTCATTGTTTACGTAAATGACATATATGTTCATTTTTCTCAAATTTCCCAACTGTAATTCTTCCTGATTTCTCAGGACTTCATATGAATTGTTAAAGAACAAGCTATGATTTGAAATCACCAGAAATATAAGTATACAGCACTCAAGGCCTTTGAAGGATTGTTTTCATTACTTTGAGGAACAAAAGGCACAATTCAACCCAATTGCTTGGGCAGCTCTGTGCCTCTAAGGGTCTCACAGTTTGATTCCACTGAGTCACGTTCAGGGTTCCTTTCCAAACCGTGCCTCCAGCTTCCATGCACATGTATGCAGTGTAAGCACACACGGAGCCTGCTCCTGGTTAAGCCACCCCACTACCATCATGTTTAGCCCCATGCTACCATGAGAACACTTCTGCAGATGGTAGCAGTCACAGCTCATCTCTGTCCTCATTGTCTCACAGCATCAACTTGTTTTTTTTTGTTAAGACTGAAGAAAGCTTTACAGTGATTCTTAGCATCATATTCCTCTTAAAATTTCCTGCAAGTTACACCTCCCAGTAAAGAAAAAAGAGCTCAAATTCATACATTCTATCAGGCGTGTGCAACCTGCAGCATATTGGCTGCGTGCAGCCCAGTTCAGCTCACACCACAGTCATTCTCTGCCATGCACAGTCATAGCGGCAGCTCTTCCTACTGAGCAGCCTGGCCCAAGATATGCAACCATCAGTCAGCACCAACCAAATATTGGTGTGCCATTTCCCCCATCTGAAACCAGGGCACGGGGTGCAATGTGGTGCTAACTCAAATGGTGGCAAATAAGGTCATGGATTTTGATGCATTTGCTAAGCACAGTCTTTTGAACTGCAAAAAAGATGCAGTTGTGCTTTCTGTTTTGATAACGTAATTTGTTGTTTAGTTAATACACATTAACTATAACATATATTTAATGAGGGCCGCTCAGAAAATTATGCCTCCTATTTTATGACATTGGCCCACTGTGTCTGAGGCAGATGTTGGTGGTATGGCAGCAGAGGTTGAACCTTCCCACCAACATCCCATTACATTCTGTTGTCATGGGACAGATGGCAGCAGAGGGGCACTCTGACACAATGGTGTCTGACATGGAAGTGCATATGAAACATCTGTGTATCACTGAATTCCTCCATGTGGAAAAAATGGCATGCATTGACAATCACTGTCGCTTACCAAACATTTTTGGAGACCAAACAGTGGATGTGAGCACAGTGAGGCAGTGGGAGGTGTGTTACAGCAGTGGTGACAGCAACATGGGTTACCTCCACTGATTGTTCCTGAGCTCAGCATGCAGGCTCTTGTTCATCACTGCCAAAAATGCACAGCTACTGGTGGTGACTGTGTTGAAAAAGAGTGTTTCGTAGCTGAGAATTTGCTCTATCAAATGGTGTCATTGTGCTCTTTGTATCAATTGTAGTTTCCATTGAAATAATTAGGAGGTGTTACTTTCAGTGCAACCTTCATAGACGCAGCCCTAGGCAATTCCTCTTCACTCAGTGTAACCCAGGCAAGCCAAAAGGCTGGACAACCACTGCTTTAGTTTCTAAGGTTCAGGATACATAAACTGGACTTGCGCCTGGCTAATCTTTCACATCCCCTTCACTACTATAAAGTTAACTAGATTACCAGCTTAGTTGGTAGGCTGATATTTGATTGTATGTCACAGCTCCTGTCACGCATAGGAACACCTAGCACTCAGAAGGAACAAGAAGGACTACTCCTGGATTGATTACTTCTAATAGTATTTTGATTTTATAAAAAAAGGTGTGACAATGGAGTCAAATACTATCAATTCCACAGCAATTCTGACACGTTCAGTTCATGAGGTCAGCGTTGTCCTATGTTAAATGAAGGCTGTGCTACTCCAGACACCTGCCTGTTTTCTTCCAAATCTGAATGTGGACAGGGGGATCTGGGATTCTGTCCCTGCCTCTCTATTCAAGTTCTGTCTGATGCTGAGAATGTCACCCAAACCACAGTTTTCAAAATGTGACCACAAGTTATGCATTCCTTATTGTTTGGGTATCTAGTATGAAACATCTGGGGATGATTTGCAGGCATAGTGAGTACTCCAGCTGGAGCCAGTTCCCATTGCATTAAATTTTATAAAAAGGTTAAGTGCTCTGAAATACGAATTCCAAGCTGGCCGTCTAAAAGCAGTGGGTATTTCTGACAACGGGATACTAACACAAACCATTCCTACGGGAATTCAATGACAACTTCACTAACATTTGTGAACCATGAACAGCAAATCTACAGAGATTCGGGTAGTGCAACAGAAAGATTCCAGGTGCCCTATCATAGTGCAGGATCCACAACTCTGAGTTAGCAAAAGGTTTTGCATAAAGCGAGGGTAAAAATTGAACTCCTTCTCCTACCACACATATACACGTTATGCACACAGATAAATGAGAACTGAGAAAAATGCAGGAGTAAACAAATAATCCAGCCTACAAGTTTGGTGTTTCTTCAGTTCCAAAAGCTCATGAGGCTCTGCCTCCCACAGAACATGAGGAAAGAGAGGCATCTTCCAGCATACCCAGGTTACCTAATGCCAGCATCCAAACCATCGAAACAGGGACCACTTGCACATTTCTGGGTCTGAGTCCTACTTTAGCGCCTGTGTCCTACACAGACGAGATAAGAGGTCCAGCTCTTTGCACCCTGATTTCCATTGAAAGGAAACCCAGCTGAGCACCACAGAGGCAACCATGGTATGTTCTCATAAATGTCCGGTGTTAGTAAAGGGATCAGCAGTTAGACGTAGACATAAGACCTATCTATCTCAACCACAATGTGGCAGGTCTGCACTAAATTCCTTCTACTGCTGCCTGAGGGAATCTGACCTGACATCTCCCACATCTAGGTGAATATGCTGATCACTAGGTCAGCTATTTTAAGGCACATAGGTGAGGAGTCCCATTATTTCTGTTCCAACTGTTCCACTCTGCATGCAATGAATATTCATTAGGCTCACCAGGGAATGAAAGCATATACGTATGTCTCTAACTGGCTTGTTAGGATTCTCAGCAGGGAAGGTGGGTGAGCAATATGAAGGGATACAAAAAGGGAGGAAAAGTGAGTCTAGTCCTCGCTTGAATTCTTGCAACAAAAGCAAAAAGCCATTCTCTTGAGCAGGAGCACTCCCCTAGGTGACTGCACGAACCATTAGCTGTCTCTTCTTTTTTCTTTCTTATCTAATCAGTTGTTAGTTCTTGTGTGCCCAGAAGAACTATTTCACCAATATAAGCTTGTACTATGACATGGTGAACACCTTCACCTCCTGCTATCACTGCTGGAGTATTGGGCAGTGGACATGTGCAGGAAGAAAGGCTACTCATTCCCCCACTGTGCGTGTTAAATAAGCAATACAGCTTAAATGTGTCCTGCATTACCTAGTTATACAATAGCAAGGAGTTTTGGTGATCAGTGTTTTTGCCTGTGATGCTCATGCTGGCAGTAAGATAGAGCTTGCATGCTTGAATCTGATTGTGGCAGCAGCCCTCATAGTACTGACACAGCTTCATCAAAGTTAATAGCTGTGTATTTAGTGCTGGATAATGTGAGGAAAATGCAGTGTGAAGCTAGTCACAAAATGATGAGAGTGATACTCACAGTGAGAATCAAAATTCTCCTTCTGTACTACCTTTATATATAGATCTAGGAATAAAAAATGATCCTGATATAGAAGTAATTAAATGGAATGACTGCAAAGGTCTGGTGATAGATCGTCCTAACTTCAGTGTGAAGCCCTTCATCTAGATGCACTGAAAATTAGATTAAATAACCACTCATAGGAACTCATCCATGAAGGTATTTTTTGCCTTTAGACTTCTGCTTTAATGACTATGTAATTATTGGAATGAATTGAGTTTGAAGGAACATTAGCACTTTTAACACAGCTTTTATCAGGCAGCAAGAGTATGTTTTGCCTTACCGTAAATTTTATTTTGACCCTGTGACACCTTACTGCTGAATCAAACTTTTCATTTGTGAAGAAGGTGATAAATTCATCCCTGGTGGAAAACGATTCATTTCAGATGGCTTGCAAGGGCTGCTCCGAAAATAATGCCTCCCATTATGTTCTGTTGGCCAGTGACGTCAGAGGTGGATGTTGGTGGTACAGCAGTAGAGGTTGAACCTTCCTGCCAATATCCCGTTACATGTTGTTGCCGTGTGACAGATGGCAGCAGAAAGGCAGTCTGACAAAATGGGATCTGACATGGAAGGGCGTATGAAGCAGAGGTGTGTCACTGAATTCCTCCATGCAAGAAGAACGGTACCCACTGACATTCACTGATGCTTGCTGCATGCTTACGGAGACCAGACAGTGGATGAGAGCACAGTGAGGCAGTGGGTGATGTGTTTTGGCAGTGGTGACAGAGACAGTGGGTCACCTCCACTGGTGCAGATTGCTATGAGCATGGCATGCAGGCTCTTGTTCATCGCTGGCAAAAATGTACAGATAATGTGGTGACTGAGTTGAAGCTGTAGCAGTGTGTGTGTCATTCCAGTTCAGTCAAAATTTATTTCAGATCTTCTGGCTACCAAAACCCTGTAGATTTTCTTACATTTGCATGTTAGTAGCTGATTTGGGACTGCAACTTCCTTTTACATATGGCGGAGAGGTTTGGTGGTAGTTTTTTGGTGTTTGTTTCTAAAGAATGCACAGATTTCCAAGGAATAGAATGCAACCAGCAATTAGAGGAAGAGCAACAGTAGCAGCATCTGTCTTCACATGAACTTTGCTGTTTTTTAAGCTTTACCAATAAGGATTGGATGCATCAATCAACTCAATAACTTCTTATTTATCTTGCAGACTGGTAAATAAGAGTTGCGTTTCTTACATTTTAAAAAAAGTTGCTAGACCCAGATCACTGTTTTGATGCCTTTAATATACCTACAGAACTTTTATGCCATTCATCTTCCACAAACTGTACCTTTAGGCTAATGGTGATGTGCTGATTTACACCAGCCTATGATCTGGGGAGTGTGTAGGAAGAATTTAGGTTGTATTTTTCCAGGATACTTGAGAATAAATATCTGGGTCTTGGTATACTCTCATATTCCAAAAGAAATATTTTGAATGCTCAGAGAGAACACATCTCTAGCAAGAATTATTTAAGAAGATTCAGAAAGAAAGGATTACATCAGAGGAGGGAGATCACTCAAAGTTTTCCATTTGCTGCCAGAAGTCTGGTCTACCTCAGGCACTGTCTGTGACTGACTTCAGTGCAGCATTAGCAGGTTTTATGAAGTGCAATTATACATTAAGAAGTATTTCCTCTGTTCCTGCTTATAGATCTTTATCCCATGTAGAGGCTGGTGAATGTGAACTTTTCTCTCTTCAGAGAGAACCAGGAACCAGAACTTCTATTTGTCTAAGCTATGAAGAGGATGCACTTATTTCACTGTAGAGGTTCCTCGTCCTAAAAATACAGCAATAAGAATCTGGAGAGGACTGCAGGAAGCTACCCTGCCATGGCTCTGCATTAGCCTTAACAGGTATTGGTATGAACTGGCATTAAACATACTCAATAAAAGACATTCAGCTGTATTCTTAAGAGCTAAATCCAGTATTTCAGCAATCAGAATATTCCTTCTTGGAAGGTTTGTAGTAAATATTCTCTGTCCTAAATTGTATTGATTTCTTCTTGTCCTTCCTTATTGCTCTTGAAAAACTGATCATTATTCTTTCTATAATTGTCTGCTTTACATACTAGAAGACTTATCCCTTTTAATCTTGTCTTTTCTAGCCTAAAGGAACAGAGAAACCCTTCTTTATGGATTGCGTTTTCTAAACCTGTTAGCATTCTTTTCACCCTCCTCTGGATCTTCACCAAGTTATCATCTTTTTTAAAATTCAGTGGACGCACCAGTCTGAGATCCATTTGGCTTCCAAGTAGAGCAGAATAATTACTTCTCAAGGCTTGCATACAGTATTCCTATAAACACGTCTTAGACTAAGTCTTTTTTTTTTAAATATAGTGTTGTTACTCATAGTTTGTGATTCACTACAACCTCCAGATCTTTTTCTGTATAAAGTAACTCATGTCACATTTGCCTGTTTGCGTTTGCCTTTGTTGAATTTCATCTGCTTTTAATTTCAGATAATATCTGACTTTTCAGACTCATTTGCCATCTAATTCTGAGCTTGTCACCAAAGTAGGTGCAGCTTCTCCCTTCATATTTTCTGTGGATTTTCTAAACATATTAATTTAATTTCATTATTTGATGATTAATAATAATACTTAGAAGAAATGAGTCTCCATGTGAGGTGCCACTCCAGCTTAACATTAATCACTGAAAATTATTCTTGGCACTCACTCATAACAGTGACATGCAGAGGACATTGTTTAGCACTTACTTTGCTCAGGTGTGGGCAAACCACCCTGGTTGCTGTGGTAGTTCCCAGCTCTTTTGCAGAGCAGTGACGTTTATCTAAACATCAAAGTCTGTGAACTCTTTTTCCCAACATATACCTTTCCAGGAAATTTACACAGTGGAAGAGATGGAGCCAGACTCTTCTCACTGCTACACAGTGACTGTCAGAGAGGCAATGTGCATAAAATGAAATATGGGAAATTCCATTTAAACATCAGGGGAAAAAAAAAACATTTTATTTTGTGAGTGCTCAAAATTGTAATAATTTTTCTGGAAGCTTTGTGCAATTTTCATCTAGAGGACACTTAAATTCTGAATGGACACAGCCCTCAATAACCTGCTCCAACCAACCTTGTTTGAGCAGGGGGATTGGATAGAGTCCTTTTGAAGTCTCATTTAACATCAATCATTCTGTGATTATATGAACTTATGAGAAAACCTTTTTTTTTGTTGTTGTTGTCTTTTTGTTTTTAATTCTGTACATTCTTTCATGAATTTGAACACTGACTTTTACAAGCAGTTTTCACTTCTTAAAATAGTAATTTTCAGTAGTCATTGGTTTAATCTGTAGCCATTCTGTTGAAAAAAAGCTGGAGGTGAGCTGAGGATTAGATTATATATTTTGCCTGTCTCTGTGGTACTCTGAATAAGTTATAATATTTCAAACAGCATTTGAAACTATAACTGACTCCTCTGGAGACTGAATACATGTCCTTTTTAACTCCAGATCTAAGGCTTTCTCCCAGAATTTGAGCACTGGTATCAGACAGCTTCTCATGCAGTATCCCTCATCCCACCATTCCACCTTTAAAAAGCAGTATGTTATTTTTAAGGAAGCTGAAGCCCAGTGCCAACACTATTAGTGAAAATCTACATTCATCTTTGTGACTCATATGACCCAGCATAGGCCTCTACAGTCAACTGGGAGTATTGGCAAGTATTACTCGTGACCTGGACTCCGTCCCCTGTGTTCCCAGAACCTCATAGTCATTTCATTAGTGCCCACATGGATGAGTAACATGAATAGCATGAGTCACAGTCAGGGACTGGATATGCCCCAACAGTCTTTCCACTGTGCCTAAGGTTTTGGATTAGACAAGAAGCCCAAGTCCTGGCAGGAAGGTCAGACTGGCAGATGGGTGTCTTTGGCCCCATTACAAGAGTCTCTTCTAATCATCCGCTGAGAAGTTTATCACCAGAGCAGAGAACACAGTAGATAACATGACTGTACCTTACCAAAGAGCTGGGCCAAAATGTATTTGTCTTGAAACTGATTTTTTTCAATGTTTATCCCTCCTGAAATATGTTTATTTTTCATCCCTAGTGTGGTGGGGAACCTCAGGCTTCTGACTTCATTAGGTAAAGAATCTGACACATAATGAACTAAAAGTTTTTGTGATTACTGATTTACAAAACTCATGGACTGGTCACACAATACTTTCACCTTCTCTTGTAACTTGATTTTGATATCTGGCAGAAATTTAAGAAGTATTTTTACTTCTTGCTTTTCTATTTACCAGATTGTTTTTCAGCACTTTTTCACATCAAGTTTTCTGATTGTGAAGTATAATGGAGAGTTTTAAACAATCTGTTCAGGCAGGTTTCTAAAATGTAAAACAAGCACATGTTCCTGAATACCAGTGCATGGTGGTGGTAAACCAATATGTTTTTAGGCAGCTGGTACAATCAAACGGTCTACCAATAGCACGGTGTGGCGAAACAACATTCAGCGCATCTCCCTGTGTAGTTGTCTTAGTTACACAGTTGAAATCCACACCATGTCAGCTACGATATAACACTGTAAAAGTGCCTCTTCTTTTTCTCATTTGCATATATTTTGAACACCATTGTTTTCTCACTTATTGGTAAAGTTGACTAATCATTACCTAAAACAGATAATTAGAGTTTTCTAAATCCACTGGGATTTAGGTATTCCTAAATACATTTCTTCTACTGACAGAATTTCACATTTCCTTACCCCAGATGAATGCTCCTCCCCAGAAAATTGTTGTATGTAAAGGCATCAGTACTTCTTTCCTCCAGGTGAGATACAGATGGGAAGGCCTCATTTGAAAGTCTTGCCAGAGCTAGGTTTGAGACACAGGCTGGAAGGCTGAGCATCAATTTTTTTCTTTGGAAAAGTAGGAATTTTCCATTACTACTGAGGTACCAAGGGACTGTAGACACTCATGAGAAACTCATAAGAGTTTTGGGAAACTCTTAATGATACATGATTTGGGCACCTTGAAGGGTAGTTAGGTAACAAGTCCTCCAGTGAATCCAGCCTTTTGTCCCAGGTATTTTATCATACCAGAAAATCTTAAGATATGTGAGGAAATGGTGAGGCAGAAGCCCCACCTGTGAGGAGAGGCAGAAACGATGCAGCATTCAAACATAGCACTGGTTATCTCTTCTAAGAATTAATTCTGATCTTATCATCTAACACCACTAAAACTCCTATGTTTCTTGTCAAAGACTCATGAAATTTTGGCTTCAGCAAAGAATTGGCTGCCTAGAGGTTTTTTTTTTTTTTGTATGGCAGAATGACCCTGTAGCTAGACTGATTCATGTGACCCCTAGCTGACCTTAGGGTACATAGATTCACATTTCTAATTAATATCATACACATGGCTAGGTTACTAGGAGCTAAAAATTTCAAACCTGCAAAGACAAACACAAGAGCAAGTGCATTTGTTGTCCTTTCCCTGACAAAACTCACAGTAACCATGCAGATAGAAGGATACAACCCACATGTTTGTGTGAAATAACATAAAGAAAATAGATTAAAAATCTAATAGTAATTCCTGGAAATTTCCTGCTTTCTGCCTTAGTGCAGTAACATATACTGATACCTCCCTCCTGCTTCCAAAAAGAGCAAGCAGTTTTGCACATTTATAACAGCAAGTCATGATTTCCATCAGCCATGTCAGCTCGAATGCTCGTACTCTATTGGCTTCTTAGAAGTTATATTGGGCCAGAGTATTTGCACATTTCTAAGACAAATCTACTGTTACAGCACTAAGGACACATCCCCATTACAACATAGTTCATAGCTATTTCAGGAATGAAGAGTTTTAAGAGCTTCCCAAGGTTAAATACAGCATCCTATGTGCAAGCTGAGTTGCTATGGTAACATTGCTTCATACTTGCATCACTCACTTGTTTAATATGGGCCGATGGCCTTCTGTTTTCTAATTGTTGATAAACTATCAAACTGACTTAGATTAACTGCACAAAGGTGATATGAAACGTATTTCAGAGCTCCAAACTGAATTAAATCTGAGGAAAATTTAGCACCATAAACAAAACTCTGTTAAGATAAATTGTTGGTTAAAGCTGCACGATAGAAGCGACCTTTGCAATCTAACTGACACAAAATATCTTCTGAGAGGTAAAGCTGGAATTAGGAGCCCCAGTTACAAAAGTGAACCATTACATATCAGGAAATTATATTTTTGTCATTAAAAAATCCTATCATGAGAAAGTCTGGAGATTTCTAAGCTTCTGATGTCAGTCCTTCATATTGTTTTGTCTCCATTCACCAGCAGTTGAAGCTCACTGCCTACCCGTTGGAAACAAAAACAGTCCCATCAGATATGGAAATTATTAGTAATCATTTCATTTGTTTGCACATTGTTTGTTTATATTTTTATTTACAATTCAAATTCAGTAACAACACTGTTACAGAAAGCTTTCTTAGCAAGCAATATATGAAGCATAGCCTGTAGCTCTGATAGTGATCTTATGAAACAGCAATTAATTTTAGGCATTAAATAAGTACATGGTTTCTTGGCTGGGATCTTGACAGGGATCACAGCTCTTTGCCCAGGTGTAACTTTAGCTTTGTTTCACTTCTAGTTAGAAATAATCAAAATATATGTGAAAAGTTAAAGTTTTAAGTGAAACTGTTGCGTCTTTTATCATTTTATTTTAGGAATAGTACTGAAATATTTATGTTGTGCTGGGGAGACAGAATGTTTTTAGGCAGCTGGTACAATCAAATGGCCTTGGCGCATCGTTAACAGGCTACATATAACCGATTGGATTTCTTACAAGCTCCAGAATATGCTGGAAATGAAAACTTTTTTGTTTCCTCTTCTCAGCATTTGGGCTTTTCCCTTAAGATTCTGTGTCACTGAGCATCCTTTGCTAACCACTGACTTCTGGACAAACACAGATTGAAAGGCACAATCTGAGATGCATACTTTGTTTCCTGTCACTGGATGAAAATTCTTCTGGGGGCGACACTTTTAAGTGGTAAGATATGTTGCAGTACAGCTCCCTCAACACCAGCATGTAGAACCATTTTGTGTGTGTTTTCTTTGGTTTTTGGGTGTATTTTTTTTTCTTTATCTGATTAAATATATCCAGGCAAGTTTTTTATTGTAGCAACAGGCATAAATAGCAATGCTAAATACTTTCCAAACAATCATTACCTTTCTTCTCAGGAAGTCAGAATTTAGGCCTGGAACAATACATCTCAATCATTGGCAGAGGAATGAAAAAGAGATAATTTACTCACACAAACAAATCTTCAAAGCTCTCTGAAGTGAGAAGGACCCTTAAGTGGGGATGAAGTCAATGTATTCTTGTTACTTTCACTGGAAATATTAAGCTAAAGGTAACTTTTTCTTTCCTTTCAAAATTTCTACAGCTAATAAAAGAATAACCTAATACTCTCTGTTCTGTTATGCTGTTGAAAAAGTCTCTAATGTATTCAGAATGTAAAGTTCCTATGCAGTAAGTGCAGAATGGATAGACTGAGATATGTGATTCACAATAGACTGAGAAGTGTATTTATGGAAAGGCATTCTTTAAAAAACTGCAGATTTCAGCTTTCACAAGAACATCTAGTTCCATCCTTTAATGCATGTTCCTCTGGAGACCCAGGGAGCCTGTAGTTCAGAGACTAAGATAAAATGCCTTCTCTGAAATATGTAGATGTATATCCTAATCAGAAATTAAGGAGCAATTATGATATGAGATAGGAATAAAAATTACAGTTATAATTTTAAGCTGTTGCCTTCATTGATGCTTACTTGTCACATGCTGAAATCTAATAGCCAGATTTTTGAAAAAATGATTCATAACCTTGGTTGCATGTATCTTGCAGCAAGTCAAAAGGGGTTCTTAAGAGAATTAAGGCTAATTAGCAGAGAACTGTGGCTATTTGCTGGGGAGGGAGGGAGGACATGTATGCAAATGAAGTAGTATCACTGTACTCTCTAAGGACAAGGTTTGCGGATCAGCCATTTCCCAATTAGACCTGTTGATTCCCAAGCCTTTGATTCCCAAGAAGAGCTGGTATCTAGCTAGCTCTAATCCCATGTTTGCAGTAAAAATAAGATGTTCCACATAAAGAGGCTTCGGAATGAATTCTACACATTGCCAGTGAAGAAAGAGCATTTTATCTCACTACATTAAAGATATGCTAGTGGTTTAGACAGGCCATGACAAACAAGATATGTATTCCTCTGACAGAGAGAATGGCCATAGAAAGTATTAACATTTCCACATGTGGGAAAGAAACCTATGAGGATAAGCCTTTGTCTTGAACAACTGTGGGATCAGTACTCAGGAAAAGGAGTAAAAATCTCAATGAAAACCCCAGAGCCAGTCCTTCCCCAGCCTCTTTGGACAGGATTAAGCAGAAATGCATTTACACTTCACTACTCTATCATTACTGTCTGATCTGCCATGAATGCAACCTGGTTTTAGCATATACAGTGCTTGTGAAGTGTGCTGCTGACTGTGTGGATTAGATAACCATCAGTGTATACAGCTTATTAGCTAAATGCCTCAGATATAGGCCTAGGGTCAACTGATGTTACTGTTTAGTTTTTGTCAGCAGATTTTTATTGAACACTTAATGACAGTGTTCACTGGGAATTTTATAAGTGATTATTTTTATTTGCTTTGAATTTAATCTGGCTTGGACTATATATTCAGCATAGCTAAGTAAAATTAAAATATAACAATCCTGTAAGATATACTACAAATCAGTGTCAATATTCTGGATGATTCTCAGAGAAATCCAAATATTTTGCTCTACAACATCCAAGAAATATCAATGGATGAGATGTTTTAGGAGCTGAAACAAGGAAAGTATTCTCAAGATATGCATTATCCACACTTTTCTGTTGTATAGAAGTTTCCTGGTAAGAGAACTAGAGACTTGAGGACTTCGGAGAATGTCAGGGAGTAATGCACTTATAGGGCTTGTAGGGATAGTGGAATGAGCTACAAGTCTACTGTACACTACCTTAGGCACTTTAATGAGGGATAAAGAGTGACAGCATGGATTTGCAGCGTCTTACATCAGTTAACTTTGAGATGCTGTTCTGAATTTTCCTCTGGCAGAATTGACCATTATCTATTAACGTCAAGACAAAGAAAAAATATAAAAAATAAAAAGAAAAGAAAAAAAGCAGGGAGAAAATCTCATATTTCAGTGGACTTAGTTACCATCTCCACTGGTACCAGTCAAGGCTGAGAAGAAAATGAGTGTAATGACTTGAGCGCCATTTTGGTAGAGGGTTTTGGTATTGAGGAGCCAAACTGCAGAAAGGTTACTGCTTTTCAATATGAAGTCATGCTCTCTTTTTAAGAATGGTTCTTCTACACCTGGCTGGAATAGACTGCAAAGAGATACAGGGTGAGATGTCACTGATGGATAAATACAGGATGGCAACCTCCAGAGTTGTCAGCCTTATAACTTTCAAAAGCATTTCAGTCCCTGACAAAAATTACAAGAAAACAGAATTCTTTAGGTTACTGTCAGGAATCTTGCATCATGGTGAAGCTAGTACTAAAATCAGACTCCCTGCTGCCTTCCAGTGTAAAAATAACTCAGTACTTCTGAGTACACTAGAGAAGACAAAGCATCCTAACAGTTTTTTAGAGCTAATGAGGCAATTACTGAAGGTAGAAAAGATGTGTTCTTAACAGTGCATTTAGAAGATAAGCCGTGGGATGGATGTGTACCTGTTCTACATCTTATGTTTCACAAGAACTGCTTCTAAAAATTATGTGGACCTAGATGATAAAGTCCTCCGCACTATAATTAATTAGACAGATACATCTTAAGACAAACAAATAATGCTGTTTAAAATTTATGAATTAAATTATCACCAACACAGTGCATTAAGATTCTATAGTGGGACTGTGTTTCATGAAGTCTGAAAGACAACGACTTGTTTGTCATTTCTACCTTCTCATTTACTGAAGCTTAAGTAAAAGTAGGTTCTTCTAAACTGCTTATGTTGGGGAAAACTTTGGAGGCTGATTCAAAGGCACCAAGAAGCATCTTTGAAGAATACTGTCAGAAAAGCAGCACTTTGTAGTAACTACTGTGTACAGAGATAGTCATTGCTAGAAACAATTCCTCTCCCAATAAACCTGAAACAGGAAGACAGATTAACAGTATTTACAGTGAAATTTGCTGAGGTCACAGAAGAAGGCTGGTAAAGAGCTGGGAATGAAACTTCATTTGAAACTTCACCACCCTTCATTTGTGATTGTAAGTTTCTGCTGAGAAATGGCTGTTCTAAAATGAATTATGAGTTAATTAGCTTTCAGAAGGCTGACTCATATAGTTCAGAAGCTGTAGACCACCAATTTGAAAAAGAGCTCTTTGACACTGCGTATTAATAGTAATAGAGAAAGGAGAAAAAACAAAACAAACAAACAAACAAAAAAACCACAAAAAAAACCAAACCAAAAAAACCAGATTCTTCTCTGTCTCTTTTTTTGAAAGAATAATAATTTACAAATCAAGACATGTAAGTTGTTTCCAAAGCAACAGTAACTAAGAGAAACCAGTCATGTTTTTCTGCTAGTTGTTTGACAATAGAGTTAATACATTTAGGTGTGAAATATCCTACCCAAATGCATAGCAGCATTGTTAAGATTGTTAATTAAATGTTTTGTATTAAAGAGAGAATTGCAAGAATGTCATTAGCATAAGAAGATGCAAAGAGCATCATGCGAAATACCTCCCAATTGAAACAAACGTTAAAAATATATATATATAATGTATATTTTCCTTTGTAGAAGAAATAAATGGTGAATTTGGGGATCAATTATATATTAATATTGACAGTAATATCTTGTTAATGAAGTATAAATGGCTTCTTATTACCTAAATGAGAGATTAGCCAAATGGAAAATTAAAAGCTGGAAGCAGATCCCAGACACTGCCAGTGACTAATAGTTCGAGGGACTGACACATTGCATGGAGACCAACTTTTGCTGAAACTGGTGTCTTCAGAAAATATCTAACAATCCATGCACAGCACTATGTTCAATCGGCAAGGGGGCTTATGCTTTTAACAGCTTGATGAAAATATTGCTATTAAAGCTGTCTTTTTTGCAGAAAACTGGGGCTTTGTTTAATTTTTTGATGTCTGCTTTTCATGCTCTACTTATTTTTCCTATGAAATATGAAGACCTGAAAGACAAAACATTTTCTCTGAAACTTCAAAATTTTATGTTTTGAAATGCAAGTAGGTGTCCTCTGAATTTCATTTTCTCCCCATCTCCACCATCTTTTCGGGTTCCTCTCATGAGCTTCTCTCTCCTGGTGCACTGTCATCAGGGACTCCGAGGAATTTGGCAAGATGTGGATGTTCAGGCACAGAATAAATAGAGAAACTGGACTTGAAAGAGAATTAACTATGACTTGTAAAGTATAGATGGTGGTAGCAATCCCAAATACATTTAATTTTTAGTCAAATACGCACATAGGTATCAGTCTTAAGCATTTCTGACAAATGCAATAATTATACTTCACTCAACTAGCTGTAATGTTCATCATTGGCTTCAGCTGACCTATGAAGTCACCTAATTACTGGGCACGCAGCTATTAAAATACATATGTTTAACATTGATGATAGAAACTTTTGTACAGAATACTTCAAAATTACAGAATCTGAAGAGAGAGCTTTACTCAAATCACCTGTGAAATTCCAGCAGCTACAGTGTCAAGCCATATAACCATGCAGTACCCTGCACATTACAGATCTAGCTCCTTAGAAAAACACTAGCTATGTGACTGTCCATCAAATAAATGACTCAGTCCTGCAGAGGCTAACCAATACCAATAGGCTCATCTGTGTTTTGTGCTAGATTTTATGAGCTGCCTGGTCTTGGATGCCAAGATACCTCACAGGCACTTCAACCACCACGTGCAGGATTTCATCAGCAAGTGACTGAGGGTGTCTCAGATTTTCACAAGGAAAAGCCACTAGAGTGGGATCCCTCTTTCCCCCTCCTGAATCATACACATGATGCCCCCATCTGAACTTCTTGCCTGTGGTACACTGATGGCTCAACTGTTACCGATAGCTGGTTTAGCTCAGTGACCAGCAGCAAGAGAAAAGACAAATGGGATAAAAACCATCTCCACGGCCCACCGTGTCATGAAAGACAGTGTCTGACATTCACCTGTGCTTAAACAGCTCCCAACTGCATTTTGTCAAGCGCCAGGGATATCACTTTGATGGGAATGGGACCTCATGCATGTCCCTGGGAGGAGCTGTAGCCACTCCTGTGCTGTGTGTGATCTGCTTGGCCTTAAAGGCTTCATCCTGGAGCTTTTCTGAGACCTGAGCCATGCTCACAAGGGACCATCTTCTCAAATGGCCAACGGAGTGTAGAAAGTTGATCATCCTGGTGTCAGTCACTCACTGTATGGCATTGCAGAGCGGATGGCCATGGGGCCCAGCTGGGTAGAGCGGGGCAGGCAAGGCCTGCACACAGTAACCCATCGAACATGGAAATCTAGTGTTTTTGGGCCTAGCACATTAGGCTGGAGATTTTAAGGGTGTCTGTGTAGGAGACAAGCTGACCCAGTCATGCAGAATTAGACGAGATCTTTAGGGTGTTTCGTCAGGATGAAGGCATCAAAATCACCAAAACCTGTGTTGAAACTCAGATTTTCTCTTCACAGATATCTTCAGTAGAATATGTAAGTCTGATCTGACCCAGGAGAATACTCCAGGGCCTTGTGCTTGAACTTGCTCTGAGGAGCAAGCTGAGCTGAGGCTCTCCTCCAGGCATAGGGGCTGACTCTCCTTAGACCTGGGTCCTGGAGCAGTCCTGAGACTCATGTGAAGACATGGAAAATCTGGGCTCTCAAAAGGCTGGATAAGTTCAACCTAGTGCCTTTGTTCTCTTAACAGTTCTATTTTCCCAAGGTTTAATGCTCACTTCTTGCAGTAGGAAATCTCTTTATAACATATCAACTGGCTGTATGTCTGACAAAGCGTGTTCAGAAAATTGTAAAACAAAGAATGCTGCTTTTTAAAAAGTGCTATCACAATTATGTATACTTGTGGGACAAAATTAAAGACAAACGATTGAGGGTTGAGGCCACAGCAACATGGTAATTGAAATGTTATCCACAGCGTCCTTTAAACAATAAGCCAGATGCTAGAGACCTTATTCCAAACTCTATTATTTCCTTTGAAGTTTTATGGAAGTAATGTTTAGTATAAAAATGAGCTTGTAATTTAGGATTTTTCCCACTCTTTGTATACAATTTTCTTCTTTAAAATATAAAGAGAAAAGGAAACAAAGGTTTCATGGTAAGAATAAACTGAAATACAAGAACTTCTGTGGGAGACTGAAATAGCAGCAGGATTAAAAGCAGAAAATACACACATCCCACAGGTTCCTTTCTTGCCTTGGAGGCCTCCCATTCAAGTACTGACCAGGACAAATGTAGCTTAGTTTATGATATCTGACAAGCTCAAAGCCTCTCCGACTGAGACAGCATTAAGTAATTTTTAAAACACACTTTGAAGCTCTAGGCAACAATAAAACAGTATTAGGAATCAAGTTGAGCTCTTCTACGTTTGCTCAGCACTTCATCTATACTGCCAATGTAGAGGTAAATTTTAATCTGTGTGTATGTTGAAGGCATGGACATGTGTATACAAACAAATGTTGAAGTATTTTATTAACTATCACAGAATTGGAAAGATCTGCTGTTTATTTTGGAGAACTTCAGATAATTTCAGAAGGATGTATTATATGATACTTCTATTTTCTTATTTTATATAGCGGATTGATAATATACATCATCTTTGTTAAGTACTTTTAACAATTATTTACAGCGTCTTAGCTTAAATTAAAGAGATTCTTCTTAATTTTTAAAGATTTGGGGGAAATTCCAACTATGCGTGGAAGAGAATGGATTTTATGGCTTGTTTCAGCACTGCTAGAGTCAATAATTTCTCATTAACCTCAATGTCTGCAGGACCAAAGCCCTAAAATCCAAATGGCTAACAGCTGTCATCTTGCCCTCTAGTGGCATCACTGAATAGAAACCACATGACTGCAGTATTCTAAATCTATGAAAAAAATAAAATTGAGTCACGTTGAACCTGGAGAAGAAAACAGATAGAAAAAAATGCCCAACTATTCTAATTTCCTCTAGCATGGAAGGCAAGATAAAGCTATTACAAAAGGTCTGAAAAGTTCACAGGAAGGTTTGCAATAGAAGATCAGGCAATTTGGAGAGCTTGGTTTATTTTATTGGTAAACAAAAACCCACATTTTTTTCAGTTTCTTCTGAAGCTTCCCATTCAGGGGCTATGATGTCAGACTTTTTGATCACTGGATATCTCCCAGTTTTCTAAGGACTGTGAGCTAATGATTAAAAAAAACCATCATGACCGCAGGATTTCTGCCTCCAATTTTTGCTGGCAACTCTAGGGTTTGTTTATAGGATGCAGAGTTATTACACACAGAGACTTGGGAAGCTGATCTAGCAGAAAAGCAAGCCAGCACAAGGAGGGATTTATTTCCAGCTAGATCAGCTCTCCTAACCAGTTCACCAGGTGAATCCTAACACTAGATCATGAGAAGGAAGAGCTTCCTAGGGAAACTGGACTTTGATCAGATTTATCTGCAAAGGCGCTGACTGAGGAATGTCAGAGATTTGGGGCAGACACAAGAAGAGGGCACAAGAACACTACTATATAGGACCTCTGTGTACCTCAGCCAGGTCTTCTATGTGCTATACAGATTCATGGAGAAGAACTGCCCAGTCTCAGAGTCAAAACCAGCTTTCTCCATGGAACCTTTAATGGATAGTTCAGTTCTGGAGACCATTCAAGATCTAACCTCCACCAGTTTTCACCTGTTTTTGTTTTTCTCACTTGAGAGGGAATCTGAGGCTCTTTAAGTAGTCTAGATTTTTTAAGTAGTCCATGGAAAAGGACTCTGTCAGAGGTACCTCACTGAAACTGTATAAGGAAGAACAGACACTGCTTCCCTGGCAAAGTAAATGATAAGAGACTTGAGGCTCTTTCACTACTAAATGACACAATCAGAACTGCAATATTCATAACTAGGAAAATTCATAAAGATAAATCATGCCCAGTGAGGAAACGTCATTGTCTCTCCCATTAATGACCACCTCCATTGAAAAAGTCTGCTCACAAACACTTCTAAAAGCAATAAAAGGTATCATTTCAATAAGGCATTCCTTTGTAATGTTGCAAGAGTTTCTATTTCGCTCTGCAGAAGTTACCAAATAGCGATGAATATCTTTCTAATTTTCCACTAGGCCTTAGTCTTGAAATCCTTAGCTGGCATTTAATCATACTGACTCTGGCATACACCCATACACCCGTAAGAGTACAAGTGCACAGTTTCATACCAGTAAGAACATTTTTCATTTCAGTAGGAATTTTTCTGTGTCACACACACACACACACACACAAAAAGGGAAAAACATTACTATTGATGATCCTAAGCCACAAAATCTTGATGTATAAGTAAAATTGGTTCTCAGTATGTATTTTGACTCATTTTGCAGCAGAGATTGTCTGTCAAGGAGTCAATAACATGAAGAAACAGAAACCAATATAAATGTATATTGATACAAAAACCATAGAGGTTTGGATTCAAGCTGCCCTCCAGCTCTTCATTCTGTGATCATAATTTACCTGAGTTTTCTGTTTATGTTCTTAGTGACTCTATCAGTGATGTCAGCGGTGAGTCATGCACTATAATTCATACACTCTTTTTCTGAAAGCAGAATGGTATTTTCTTTTTATATAAAATAAAACTATTTCTAAGTGCAGGCTGTCAAAGTAATGTTAAAATGTTCAGACTTTGTTGTCTGAAGAAGAATAAGGAAGACTCAGTTGTCTTCCTTATTTCCCTTTTGAGTGTCTCGCTATAGGCCACTTTTTTCTGAAGGTTACTTGAATCAAATACTTCTAACTTGATTCAAACATTGGAAAAGCCTATTGGTTTATTGGCTACAGGTGAAGCTCAGAGAGATAAGCCCCCTACTTTAATTTCTCTGATTTCCTTAAAAATCAGATGAAATAAAGCAGCAATTTCATTTTTAACCTAAAGCTTTATTAAAATTATCATTTTAAAGATAGCGCTTTA
The DNA here is from genome assembly GCF_016699485.2 of Gallus gallus. Lineage (NCBI taxonomy): Eukaryota > Metazoa > Chordata > Aves > Galliformes > Phasianidae > Gallus > Gallus gallus. The sequence continues at coordinate 24,529,580 of NC_052532.1, read as the reverse complement.
ATCTAGAGAGGTGCACTAGGGCTGTTCTGGTACTGGAACACCTATTCTGACCTGATCCTACTAAAAATGCTCCCACAGATGCTAGGGATTTACAAGCAGTGCAGACAGGAGAGAAAAATCTTTATTTAATTTCCTAATAATTTTTGAACAAATGGACTGAACAATTAACTCAGTTTAAACAATTAACATTTTCTCACTTAAAGAATCATAGAACCCCCTGAGGGGGGTTGAAACTCGATGATCATTGTGGTCCTTTTCAACCCAGGCCATTCTATGATTCTATGATTCTTTAAGTGAGAAAATGAGTTAATTGTTCAGTCCATTTGTTCAAAAATTATTGAGAACAGTTTACTCCAGAAAATGGGATTCAGATCTGTTCAAAGCATCAGCAAAGCTACCAAACTGATAGATGACTTATTGAGTATGAAACTTAACCACTATATTTCTGTAGGTGACTCTGGAAACAAAAGCTTTGATATAATACCTGATCAAACAGATAATATTCTTATAAATTCCAATGAATTTCTATGTATGTCCTACCTAACCTAACATATGTTCACTTCAGAACACAAGTTTAAACAGCCCATGCTTTCAGAATCAAAATTTACAAGAGGAACACTTTTGAAAGTGTCTAATGATCTATGATATTTCCATTTTTACAGACTGAACTCAGGATCATTAAATTTTGATCTTTACAGCGCTTTAAGCATGCATGCACAAAATGTCTCTGTGCTGGCAACTTAAATCACGAACCTTTCCTAAAATCTTTTTAAAATTTTGTATAGAGTGCATCTGAAATACGTTTCTGTTGGAGGCAATGATGATGTAGGAGGTTTATATATACGTACGTGCATTCCTTTTTTATGTATAAGGAATTTATGTGCATGTATATATATTTAATATATAAATGAGCAGTTTCTTCAGATGTGGCAGAGATGAACTATGAGAAGGTTCAGGTTCACTGTTAGTTTCTGAGTAGTGGTAGGACATTCAGAACATTTTCAAAGACCCATCCAAATATCCCTCCTGCTGTGTAGCTGGGACCAGTAGTATAAATGGAGAATAACAGTTCCCACTGCTAGCAATGTGGACACTGTCTTGATCAGAGATTTTCTTGCTCATACTCTGAATGCACTTATGTGGTGCTAGTGCTAATTATACTAAGAGATAGGAAGCTATCCCACAGTTAGGCAGAGATTCAAGATGAGAAATACTCTTGATCAAACAAGCACGGACAGAACTTTATATTAACAGGGAAAGAGAGAAGAAAAAGGAATGGGAGCACTAAGCTTAAAATGGAAGATGCAAAAAGGAGATTTACAAAAGGCTATAGTTATGCATAATTGACTTCAGGAGGTACCTTAGTGATGGATGTATTTTCTGAAAGATCTTCAATGAGCTGAAAGTGCTTAGCATATTTCATTTTACATGCATTGGCTGTGTAAGTCTTTCTTGATTCCAGCTTGACCCTGGCAAAGTCCTCGGAGTCAGGTGGAGCTCAGATCTCCATGGCAAGCTCTGTGGCTCCAAAGGTGAAAGCCAAGGCTAAAAGGCAGACTCAGGCTTAGTCTGAGCCACAGGGCTGAAAGGGCAGCAGTGAGTTTCACATATCCTGGCCTGAAAAGAGGAGACAGATATAACCTTTGGCAAATTGAATTCTTCAGGGACCTTTGCTTCAACTTTGTGGGCTGTATTTCTATGAGCAGTAGAGGACATTATACAGCACAGAAATATAGGACAAGTGATTACAGTGTGCCAGATCTGTGGAGAGCGGGTGGGAAGTGTTCATCTGCATATGCTGTAACAGTTCATTAAATGCAGTAAACTGCCTGCAGAATTTACATAGTGGAAAGAGGGCATTTCATTTCTTCCTCCTTGTTTGAGGGAGACAAAGCATGCTTTGTGTATCTCATCAGTCATAATCTTAAAAAGATTCTGTTCACTACAGGGGAAGTACCTGGTATCACTTTGGTGGGGCTACGATTTCACCTTGAGCTCATCAGTTGCCCCAGTACTCTTAATATTGGAGAACAATAAAATGCATTCCCAGATTTGGAACACATTTCTTCCAATATTTTATGCTAATCTTAGTCACTACATTGGCTCTATGTATGTTAAACTTTTGCAGAATCACTTAATTGCATGAGAAAATATCAGAACAGAGAACTTCCATGTGATTGTGAAAGGAATGTTTTAATTCAATTGTCAAAATGCAAGATTTCATTATAAATCTATATCGTAAAATAAAGCTTTGCCATCTAACTTGGGTGATCCTAGGTCACCTGTCCTTAAACATTTAAACTATGTCAGAAAATGGAAAGATATGTCTATTTCCACTAGAAGTTACTTCTCCAAAAAGGTTGTTAAGAAATATGCTTTCTCTTGCATGTATTTACAGTATATAACTATTCTAAAGCAGAAAGAATTCTAGTGCCTTTGCACATCCCCTTTTGACAGCAGTCATCTTGGATTTTAGTAGCAATTACTCAGAATGAAAGGGATGTGTTATTGTAATTGACTCCTATTTATATGCCCCAAAATATCATTTGGTGTGGGTGGCAGAGGAACCTCCACCAACATGCTGATTTGTTCCGTTACTACGTGTTCTTTGAGATTATCAACAGCGTGAAAAAAAATGAACCCGCCATATGTCTATACTCAGCCATTCTCCTTTTGGTTGAATGTACGATGCCCATTTTATGGAGCTCTGGCTTTTACACTCTTGAATCACGCTGAATGGAGACTCAGAACCCAGGTAAATCCAATGATCTAAGGCCAAGCAGACCAATTATGATCATACATCTGATCTTCTGCACCACACACAGTTCTATCTTGTCAAGCCCAATCAATTCCTGGTTAAAACAGGCTACGTACGCATTTTAGGAAGACGTCAGCCATTTGAGTCAGCAGCAGAATGCCTGAGAGGATGGGGCAAACTATCAACTGCTTTTCTAAAAATAACACGTAGCTACACAGTCTTATCAATAGAAAATTACACTTCCGGAGAAAGTTGAGATGAATCAAAATGTTTGCAGCCATTAGAAGTATATCCTTGTATATGGTGAGAAACTACTGGGAAAATTCATGTCCTCCGCATGTCTTCTTTCCCCTTTCCTGCAATCACATGAAGATGTAAGTTTTCCTACAAAGTAAAGGAAATAATGAGTACGGTGATAGTGTGTCACATCCACTTGTGTGGCACGTCAGCTGAGGCCAACTGACACTCAGCAGCCAACTTGTCTGCCTATAGGAATAATTTTGCTCCATTCACCAAGTTCTTGGGGAGAATCCCTACAGTCAGAGTGACTATCTCTTCTGGTTGGACATATTATATCAAAGCACAAATAAAAACACCACGGTTATCAACAGCTACTGGATACATCACATTAACTCTGTTTCTTATCAAATAAGAAAAGCTATAGCCAGGTAAGATTTTACCAGGTCTTAAGCACAGCCACAGTGGGAAATCCAGGTTCTGGCACTATTTCTCAGGTTCTGGTGCAATTCTTCAATTACATTACGTTTTCTTTCCTACTGTTTTTCTTCTCTTCCTTTGTACCCCATCAGTCACTACGTGCTATGAAATTAGTTTCTTCTATCAGTTTGAGACTTTATCACAGTGCTGCTGTCACTTTGCATTCTCTGCTGCTCACTCGTGTCAGAACCATCTCACCCTAGTTCATATTGTCACTAGACTATTTCAAGGCAAGCAGTATTCTTGGTTACAGCATCAGCTTCTCTTTGTTCTTCTCCTCACAAACATTATTAGCCTTCCTTATTACCTGAATAACAACGCCTACCCCTGCTCTCATGAAGTGCTTTTGTAACTCACAAAATGCTCCAAATATTTCATGAACCTCCACCTACAGCAAGAGACACGTGGACCAGGGGGCTTCATCTTGATTTGGACCATGGTCTATGGGAACAGTGGCTGCTATTTAACTGTGCAAAGCTTTCCTTGAATTTTCTCCTTACCTAATGTCTCAGGTATGTACAGTGCAGCTTATATCAGCTCCAGGAGCAGTGCTTCTTCCATGATGCCTATGACAGAGCAGGTCCCCAGGTAATGAGCTGGGGGCAGCCAGGAGTAGGGGAAGAGATAGGTGGTTCCTCTTGGGGAGTGTGTAAAGCACAGAAATGGGGCCCCAAGGAGGGACAATGACACCTGAATTACAGGGAACCTGTAGGAGGAAGTCTGCTGGTGTAAAATGCTAGTCAGGCAGCGATAGGCACAAGAAAGTAAAAGCTGAATATAAGAAGGGAAAAGTTAGACCTTTCACACCTCAATTGGCTGGAGTGGGAGGAGTTTTTGAGAGGAAGAGGCAGAGGAATCATTCTGACAGACAATAGACAATGTAGGTTTTGTGCGGGTCAAAACATATGCCAGTCTAAATTATTACAGCAAAGTAGGGTATGGAAACCTGAGAACTGATAGTTCTTATACATCACTGTGTGTAATGGCCACAGAGTAAGATTTTGACGTACTTGAGCTTTAATCTTGGCTTAAATATTGACACAGTCTATTGCCTTGGGCAAGAAATTGGTTAGACTGGATTATGTCTATCTACCTATTTCAAAGGGCTGCTCTGAGGATTAATTAGTCATTGTTAGTACATTTCTTTGCAGATGCAAATGTAGAACTGTATAATTAAATGAAATAATTACACATAAGGTTATGTGGCTTTGATCTTTTCCTAAAATACATAAATTAATAGCCTCACATCTACTTCTATTTTATTTTCAGGGATAATCATAATCCTGGATAACAGTGCCTGTAAAATGTGCCTACACAGTGATTGTATCAATGAAGTCCATCAAGTAAAGATTAAAGCAATAAAAATTAGGTTTACGTATCATTTCCTGTTGATATCCAAAGACTTGTGAATCTGAGTACTGACAAACATTATACCTATGGCAGCCAACAGATTTTGGTGACAAGTCTTAACGTAAATCCTGACAAGTTGCAGTGGAAAGTTTCTAGACTAGACTTGTTATTAAGAGATTTTGTATTTTCTTTAGTGAAATTTTATTAAACGTTCCTGAAAGGACACAACAGCTCCACCACCACACAGTCTGCTTCTTTGTAGCTGTCACTTGGCATTTATATAACAACAAAATTAAGTTTTATTTTAAACTGATTGTTTTTCAAACAGCGTTTTTGTGCTCACTTATTGAATGTGGTGGGGAGGGGGAAATGCGAGGAAGTGTTAGATTCCTTTAAGGTCCAATCATCACACCGGCTTTTTCACAACTCCTAACACCCATACTACCCCTGGTGGGACCCTTCTGCTGGCAGGAAATGGTGCCTAGGGCCTTCTATTTCTCATCTAAAGTTTCTGAATAGAAACAAAGGTTGACAAAATGGCTGAACAGAAGACGACTATGTTAATATTTACCTACCTTCAGATTCCATTCAGAAAGCTTCTATATACTATTAAATCCTCAAGCCAGTGCCTTTACTGTGGAGCTCACAGTGCTGTCCTTAGGCCAGCTCATCATATCCTGCAAAAGCAAACCTAAAGACCTCAACCAGGGGATGCATGCTTCCTCCCTCCTTTATTATTTGCTTATAATTGCTTGGGTTAATTCTTTCCTCTATAGCCTCTTTTGCTTTGTTCTTCTCATCTTCACTCTAACCCCTGCTCATCCTCTCTCAAGAGAATTATTAATTCATAATATATTCCGGAGGTGATGTCAACTCTCATTCCCCCAGTCTCTTCACTTTCACCACCACAGAAAAGGTCTGTGCCTCTGTTGATGCCAGCTGCAGGCATCCCTCTCCAGACTGCAAGCAGCGCCTGTTAATGAGGCCCCCCCAGACTCAACTGGATGTTAAAAATATCATTAGCTCACCTTAAGATAGAATATTCTTTCTCACTTTGTAAGGGACAGCTCAGATCTCATCAGGAAGCCTTCCTGTATATTGAAAGTTGCATTACATGTGAGTGTATAGATATGCCTATATTCTCTGCCACACCTTGCACAAATATATCTATGTATTACTGGCTTTTATGTGAGATTTGGCATGGCAGCAATTAATCATGTGGAAGCGGTGAGGTTTGGTGTGGCAAAGCTTGAAGGGACACTGTGATTGACTTATTGTTTGCAAGATGCATATTTCATAAAACTCTTTGCTTTCATCCTACAACTCTTTATGAAGGGGGTTTTCCTCAGGAGCCTGGTGAAGAAACCAGGCAGCACCTCCTCTCCTCATCCAGACTGCTTAGTTACAGTTCATGTGCTTGTTTCCCAAACCCAATGTATTATAGACAATCTCAGTTCAGAGATTTCATGGTCAGACAACCACAGCAAGAGAACTAGATGCAGAAAAGGTCTGTTTTTTAGAACAGATATACAAGGGGGATGCTGAGTATTCCAAACACAAAGTGTCTGGTTTTCCATCATGTTGTGAGCTTAGAGTGAGAAAAAATGTAAAAAGCTGGCAGATGAAAATTCCGTATTTAGTTGTACATCATGCACAATCTCTGCAACTCACTCTCCACACCTTCACTGCAAATGCAGAACACTGAACCATGTCTCTGTGGAGGCTGAGGAGAATGGATGGCTAAACTGAAACACTGACTTTACAGAATCAGAATCAGGCCTACCCTGCATAGATGCAAACTGCCAAGCAAAATGGAAAGAATTGGCTTTAGCTGAGTCTAGGGTTTGGGCTCCACTTGATCCCTCCAGTAGCTGTCCAGAGGTTCTCTTTTCCCCATTTGTTTCCCTCACAGACAAACATACAAATGGGTCTGGTCTCCAACCAGTTCTACAGTAACTTTTGTGTAAACCCCAAATGTTCTTCTGCAATCCATGATTGTGTCCCATACTCCTAGACAGAGTTCCTTCTCTGTCTATGAGACACTATAGAGACCCACTCCCATTTTGTGGACAACACTGTGTTACACAGCAGACTGTGGATCCTGATGAAATCCAGGAGGAAATGGAAGCCTCTGCCCTCTTGCAGATTCCTCAGTCAAGACAGCAACATCCTGACAGCTAAGCTGCTGCATCCCTGTTCTCAGTTGCTCTATGGATCTTGCATTACAGCACTTGCTTGCATCTGACATATTGTAATACACTGTTTTGCAATCCTTGCTAATGATGTGGGGAAAAAAAGCTAAAGAACTGCATGAGGAAAAAAATACCAGATCTGATATAATACATCAGGGTTCTACTCCACCCATCTCCTAAATCTAACCTGCTAGCATTGTTCAAATGCATTAGCTGGTGTAACCTTGTTGCCAGCTTCCTTCACGCTCTTTTTATTTCTGTGTTCAAATATTTGCCTTTGGAATCCTTGCATTGCACAGAGGCCTCTTGCTGGACAATGTCTAAACCCAGAGCAGCAATTGTACCCTTCTGAACTCAGGCTTTCTTCAGCTGGAACATTACAGATTAATCACCAGTTTAGCACAATAATGCTTTAAACTGAAAAATAGACCTGCTTCAGAAAACCTAGCATAATGCCTGGCATTGTGTGTTACAATATATATAAACACGGTCCCAGGATGTACAGTTGCTAAACCTAGGCATTGTCCTGGAAAGATTTTATCCCTGATATATAAGTAACGCATGTTTCAAGAGTTTATCCTACCTTTCAGCTAGGTATGTATACCCCAGACATAAACCCTCCTGCAGAAGTAATTCAGGAGTGGTACAACAGAAAAAGTCTGTATTCAAGTCTCTAAGTGAGCTTTCTTCCAGTGATTGGAGATAAGTTACCAGCTTGGCTTTCTCTGGGAATAGAAGACAATTAGGTGTCCCTCACCAAACACATTTTCAGAATACAAACACATCATGTTTGTATTTCAAGATTTTCAGAAAGTCTTGAAATGCATTTAAAAAACAGCCACCGGGCTAAATCTTTGAAAGGCATTTTGTTTTTAATCCAAAGCAATGTGATGCTTGTCATACTGAGTGCATTTTGGGTATTAACAATATCATGAAGTTTTATAAAAAGGTCTCCATTATTTACAATAGTTCCTACTCAAGTGGTACTGCTCATTTCATCTCAGTAAGCACAGCTCTTAGGTTGAAACAGGGGACCAGTATTATATAGAAGCTACAAAAGAAACAGACAAACCTATATATATATGTGTAAAAGCTTTCCAATTTAATATTATGCTTGCAGTTCTAACGTAGTGATAATGCTCCCCAGGTAGAGACCAGAAATCAGATTCCAATCACCATAGATTTGTACTGAAAATAAAGAACATTGGGTATATTCTTTGAAAACAGTCATAACACCCTCTTGCCAAAACCCAGCAACACTTTATTATTTCCTCTGTAACACAGCCCCTTTTCCATGTGCAGAACAGATCACCTCCTGTTTAAATACCACAATCGTGACTACAAAATACTGGAGTCAGCCAATACTGAAAACACTTAAGTGCTGTATATGTTCATAATAAAGAACAAAAGTATGAAATCATTTGCAAAAACAGATTGTGCTCATTAGCTCCAGGGCAGCAGAGACTTGCACAGTGACAGTCTTATCTTGATCTTGTGCTTCAGTTTGTGACGGCCTGTTTTGCCCAGGGGACAGCTAACTTCCACACCTGCCTCATCACTTACCTGGCATAAGAGAAGACAGACCACTTTCTAAAAGATATATAAACACGCTAATATATCACGTAAGTGTCATCAAGAATGGCAATGAGTACTCTTTCCATTCTAATGATATTGTTTCAAGTGCATTTAATTCTCCATTTCTTTTTCCATCCTATTATTATTTTTTATTTAATTCAAAGACAAGCACGTGAGGCAGATGATAACAGTGCTTTACCTCATGTGTGGTGGTGTACTGAGGTCCACATCCCACTCTGGAACTTCTCCTCAGGGATTGAAAGAGAATGAAATGAATGTGGATATCAAAGGAAATGGAGTCTCTGGAAAGTGTAAGAGGCCAGAGGGGAGTTGTTCATACATGTTCATTATCACATACAGATATACAGCAGAGGGGAACCAGGAAAACCTTCCTGAAGCATCAAAAGTGTGCTGTAAAATAAAATATGACAAATGGCATACAGTCTAGAAATCTGAATTTAGTTTCTGCTGCTGGTACACAGCAGCCTTAGCAAACCAATTTGTTTTGCTTCCTCTCTGTAGTGAATATCTCCTTCATTCAGCACTGTGTCTTGGCTATTCACTACGTAAATTCCTTGCAGCCAGGACTTTTTGTCTTTCTTTGTATGTAACTATACAGAGTTCAGCATAATGAGGCCCTGATACCGACTGAAGTCTTTTGGTGTTATTTACATTACTAATATTTACAAATTAGCTAATTTCTACTTGCAGTTCCATCACTGACTTTAGAAGAAATCCTGCAATTTCAGTGAATGTCTGTGATTCAACTTATAGATTTAGTAATTGATTGGAGTAATGCTTTACCAATCATACTGAGATATGGTAATACTTTAGATGTACATAAAAATTTTAGTCCCTACGGTAAGTGTAGCATGTAAGTCCAGAGCAACATTAGGAGTAGCAGCATTTCTAGCATTAGTTGAATAAAATATTAACAAGTCAGGATTGTATCTGGAAATTTGATGCCTTCAGGATGCTTTCAATATTCAATGACATATAGACTTTTGCCAATGACTATAAAGGGAAGGAGTGCTGATGAATGACATTTCACTCACTCTTCCTGCTATTCAATTAGATGTGGCTGATACGTTAAGTGGTTTTCAGTACGAACATAAGGGACCAGCAGGAATAGCTTCCAACAGCATTAATCAATAATGCAATAGCACAGTGGTTGATAATGAAAAGACATCAGTTACCAATGGATAGCACTGTGCTCTCTGCGACACAGCTCTTCTCTCAGGTGCAGTGCTGGCGAGTGGTGGTATCTCTTCCACATCCCAGCTACTTATGCATGCATTCCAACACAAGGACATGTCTGAAGGCCTTTTATACTTTTCCTCACCACTTCTGAAGCACTGTTAACTTGCTTGCAAAACTAACCTGAACATGCAGACATTAGACATACTCGCCCAAGTCCTAAGCTAGAAATGATAACAAAACAGACAGCCCTCTTCAAGGCTGTGAAGACAGCATAGCATCTGCCATCCTCATGTGTCACATCTTCTCACTGCTGTTGGTGCAATTGGTTGCTTATGTTCGAGTTTTGCCTTTCAGAGCACAGTCTAGTGATAAAAAATAGCTTCCTCCATGCCCTTTGTTCTTACATCTTTTATTAGATAAAACACAGTTCGGTGCCTGTTAAAGGAACGCCATCTTCTCCTATTTATCCTCCTCTTGATCGTTTTTCATTTACATGTTTCTAACAAGAAGGATTTCAGCACCTGCTCTGTGCAACATCAAATCCACAGAATGTTTTTTCTCCATTTCCATAATTGCTTCAAAGGTCCTGGTACCAGAAGACTGCTCTGTGGTACAGTGAATAACCTTACCTCACAAAATAATGATACCATCTAAGTTACAAAGCAGAATTATACTGAATTTTTGGTCCGACCTACATTATGTCCGGCAGTAGGCAGTGTGTAAGGCACCCCTCAGCATGAAACAAGAAGTAGAATGCGGTCAGATAGGTCACCACAGAGAGCGTTAAGATAAAGAACCTTAAAACTGGAAGATCTAGTAATCTGAACGGAGGCTAAGGATTAAGATCAGTGTTTTTACAAGAAGACGAATTATACTTTGAGAAGGAGGGAATCCATCAGAATGAAAAGCCTGCTTCACAAGAGCAATTTAGCAAATGCAATTTCAGCTACGACTGTAAAAATGATGAACTTGACATGCTGGTAAATGTCAGTTACTTGAAGCATATTACTCATTTTATGTACAATAGCATTGTCTTAGTACTCTGCTTAGAGTAGGTGAAAACAACAGTCTACTTGCTCTATAATGCTGTAGCTGTAGGTACATGACCCATTAGCAATCACATTTTCTCGACTAATAGTTCACAAGATCCCCTGAAATTACCATCTAAATGGAAAATAGTACTGATTTTCTACAGATGATTTCAGTTTCTTCAGGGTAAAAAAAAAAAAAAAAAAGGAAAGCAGATAAGAGTTTGTTTTCTTGCAAACAGAAACATTCGCTGTTATTTTTTATGCTAGCATATCAAGTGGGGATGCTGTAAAGTCATTAAGACTGGTATCGTATTTTGTGTGCTAGCAAAAATTGCTGGAAAAATACACACTTTCTAATATAAAGGAGATCTGAGTAAAATTAGGTTTTTTTTTGTAATGTTTCCTATGAGAGCAGCAGTTGCTATCACAACAAACAAAGTTTATATCAGGTGCTTGCTAACTGCTTGTGAAGATAAACAAAAAGCACTTTGGGACTGCTCATGTGACAGGTTTGCTTCTGAAGAATTGTAACTTACATTCTGTGTCTACTGGCAATTTTCAGGCTGAGATCCTTTTATAATATTTTCCAGTTGTCTTGTTGCAAAAACCAGCCATTTGATATAGCAGTATACAACATGAAGCATGTCTTGACTTAGATCACAGCTAGTCATGCATGAGGTAAGCAAGATCTTTCTAGTTTTCTCCAGCCAACAGCTACAATCTGTGTCCTTGCACTGCTGATGTTGTATCCCCAGTGTTTCTACAGACTCAGAGGAACAAAGCCAAGGTGAAGGGATGTCTCTGTTTACCCTGAAGACACAAGTGGGCATCAATCATGTTTAGTCAGCTTGGGTGTGTATAAACTAAAGAAGAACTAAAGGGTTAGGCCAGGAACATTCTGGGAATGTAGATAAAAATCAAAGAGGTTTAAACCTTTGGGTCCCAGAATGTACAAGAAAGGCTGTCAAATGTATTAAGTAATGAAATGCATGAGATTTGGGGACGCTTAGTTTTCTTCTGCAGGATGTGCTGTCTGCTTCCTCTTCTCCAGTATGCACCACTCCCTTATTTCCAGCCTTACGTGCAATTTTTTTTCTGGATGCAATTAGTGCTGAGCAGATGGACAGATGTTGCCAATTTGGGAGGATTTGTTACAAGAAATTTCATAGATCTCCTCACAGTCTGAGCATTACATTAGAGGTTCAGCTTTCCAGGAAGCCTGAAGAGTAGGCGTTGCACCTTTCTCCACCAGATCTGACAAGGTTAGAGTTTGGTAGAGTGGTACTGGACAAGCCTTTCATCCCCCAACAACTCCACAAAGCCATTTCAGCCTTTAGCATGGCTAGGTCTATAAAACATACCTATTTCTTGATAACTAAGGAAAGCAAAGCCACAAGAAGATGTCGTGTTTGAGGAAATGTAAAATGGATAAACAATACACAGTGGCAGCAGCAACACATCATCCACTCATCTGTTCTGCCAGCTCGAGGCTAGATAACAAGTTTACACACAGTAACTGCTTGCAAATACACCCTACAACTATCACTGCAGGCTTTCCTTCCTGCCCTGGCAGAATATGAGGAAGCAGGAAAGTAAGCAGAGACACTCCAGGGCATGATTAGTTGGTTATATTTTCTGTGGAAAGCACAAAATACAGCAATCGCTTGCCACGGAAACCTTAAAGTACAGAGAGTCAATTGCAGAAAAAAAAAATGGCTTTAACTACAGGAATAAATGTTATTATAAAGCAATACGCTAGACAAAGGAAAGGGAAAGCCTCTCTACAAAGATGTTTTGTTTCTTCAACTACCTGAGAGCATAATGGCCATTATGCTGATATTAAGTTATTTGCTATGTCCTAATTGTCAGTCTGCAGCAACTCAGTGGAAGAAACAGGCAAAAGGGTAGCAAGATTGATGTTTCTCATCCTAACACCAATGTTGTGTTGGCAGCTATGGCCAACAGGATTAAAATTTGTGTGGCTTAATCTAAGTGCTGACCTGTGAAATTCCTGTGTCTAAACTAGTTACCTAGGTTCCTTTTATAGCCACTGGAGAGAGCTTCAGTGCAAAATGCATCTCAACCGATGGTAGAAAACAAATTGTTTTTCTCTGTAAAGAAGACTAGAATGACACGCTAAGACACAGGTACCAAATTTCTACACCTGAAATCACGACTCAAAGGATCCTGACCAGTGAGAGAAAACAGATGGTCAAGGCTGCTTATTCATTGCATCTTAAAGCCACTGGATTTCTGCTCTGAAAGAGCTTGTAATACAGCCAGAGGCTACGACTTCCCTCTGCTGGACAAACACTTAAACCACAGTTTCAGTCTCGGTGGTCTCATACTAGCTAAATGAATTATGTGTCTTCTGTTTGTGGCACAGCTTCAACCACAGAGCCAGGTTATAACGTAATGTCAAAACTTGCTACTAAGAGAGGTGAGGAACCTCTGATTTCTTCAAAAAGATGATGGAGTCAGATCAGATCTTTCCACTCCCGTGTGGAGGATTATTATGCAGGAGGCTGACAATAAGCAGCGGTTTCAAGCAGAAGGCTGACCTGGGTGAGAACTTTGAGAAGACAGGCACAGCTGCTTATCTGCAGGGAAAATCTGACAAGAGCCTGGGCAGGCAAAGTCAGGACTTCTGTTTCCCCCTCCTGTTCATAAGCTCCCCTCAAGTACTGGAGAGCCACAGCAAGGTCTCTGTGCCTGAACACGGCGTAAGAGAACAGCTTGTCTTCTTTAAAGAAAACAACGCACCTACTTAAAAATCAAAGCCACGGCACATTTTTACTGCTGGAAGGCAGGTGTGCAGAAGTCAGGAAACACATGCTAAACTATGCTGACTTCTCCCAGTTCGTGCCTGCACCTTTTGCTCCAGAATCTTTCTTTTTAATAGGGTTATATCGCTCTGTGAGAACAAAGGACGGTGCTCTGTTATTCAGAGCTTCATCTACAGAAAGGGGAATAAACCAGGCAACTCTGAATATCCAGTATGTCTTTCAAACACTTGACAATACTTTCCAATTATTAACAGATGAGATTGTATTGCAGTTAAAGATTTACGAAGCGCAGAAATGAAACCACCAAAAATCAACGTAATCAGAAATAGCGATGCTTCAGGAGGGACATTCGACACCCGAGCCCACCACACGCACTCAGGCGCCGAGGACGCAAAACTCCCGCCTCAGCCGAGGCAAGAAGCTCGCCTGAGCGCGCAGACGCAGTAGCACTGCTCCGCTCCCACCCGCCTCTCTACGGAGAGGGGGGTGGACACCCAGGCCCCCCTCAGCGCGCTGCACTTGGTACAGCCCACTCGCCCCTCCCCGCCGCTCGCCGTTTGAAACCCAGTCCCGCCGCGGCGCCGCGCGTGCGCAGTGGCCAGACAGGGCTCTTCCCGCCGTCCTGCAGGGATCATGCGGCTGCGCAGCAGGCGGAGCGTCATCGGAGCACGACGGAAGCGGTGCCGGAAGTAGTTCTGCAAGCGGTGCCGGAAGTAGTTCTGCAAGCGGTGCCGGAAGTAGTTCTGCAAGCGGTGCCGGAAGTAGTTCTGTGAGCGGTGCCGGGAACGTCGCTGCTGGTGTGAGGCGAAGCGCGGGAGACGCCGCCATGACGTCGGCTCTGGAGAACTACATCAACCGTATCCTTCTGCCTAGCGGATGGCCCAGGGGTGGCGGGGAAGAGCCTTTCTTCTCCTTCGCGCTCACTGATATGAGGGCAGGCTGGGTGCAGGTTGGCGGCACCGCGCGGCCATGCCGTATCGCGCTGCTTGGGTCTCCTGTGGTTGTTCGTGGCGGACAGAATTAGGTGTCTGAGAGGGCTCAGTAGCCTCTGGTGCTGCCTGCTTGTTTGTTACTTTAATGCCGTGGTGAGGAGCGGGATCCGCAATGGGCCCATCCCCTCATGGGGCACATAGTGGGTATTTAGCTGCCAGCTTCACATCGCTTCCTCAATTGCCATGTGCTGTTGTTCCTAGAATCCTTATCTTGCAAGGCTTTTCTTGTTTGTTTGTTTTAGCAACCTGTCTCTTCCAGTTTTATTCACAAACAATAAAATGCTAAAGCAGCATCATTTAGAAGAATGAATGGGTAATGATCAGACTGGGGAAATTAGAGCTTCAGAATGAGGGGTGTGGAGTGCCACAGTCAGGATCTGTGCTGCTGTACTGTTTTCAAGCTCCTTGTCTGAAATAGCTGTCCGTCTTGTTAATAAAACTGTTAATTCCTGTTCTGGGGCAGCACAGTTAGTAATGGGAAGAGAGTTGAACTCTAAGCTGTAGTTTCTTGAGAGCAGCTCTGCAGAGAAGGACCTGGGGGTCCTGATGGATGACAAACTTAAGATGAGCCAGCAGTGTGCTCTTGCAGCTCAGAAAGCAAATGGTATCCTGGGCTCCATCATGAGAGGGGTGGCCAGCAGGGACAGGGAGGTGATTGTCCCTCTCTACTCTGCTCTTGTGAGGCCCCATCTGGAGTACTGTGTCCAGGTATGGAGCCCCCAGTACAAGAAAGACAGAGAGCTGTTGGAGAGGGTCCAGAGGAGGGCCACAAAGATGATCAGGGGGCTGGAGAACCTCCACTACAAGGACAGGCTGAGGGAGCTGGGCTTATTCAGCCTGGAGAAGAGAAGGCTGAGGGATGACCTCATTGCAGCCTTTCAGTACCTGAAGGGAGCCTATAAACAGGAAGGGAGTAAACTCTTTGAAAGGGTAGATAACAGCTGAACAAGGGGGGACGGTTTTAAGTTGAAAGCGGGAAGATTTAGGTTGGATGTCAGGGGAAAGTTCTTTACCAGGAGAGTGGTGAGGTGCTGGAACGGGCTGCCCAGAGAGGTTGTGGATACCCCCGTCCCTGGAGGTGTTCAAGGCCAGGTTGGATGGGGCCCTGGGCAGCCTGGTCTAGTAAATGGGGAGGTTGGTGGCCCTGCCTGGCAGGGGGGTTGGAGATTCATGATCCATGAGGTCCCTTCCGACCCAGGCCATTCCGTGATTCTATGATTCCTTTTGTAATATTCATGTTTGTATGCAATTCTATGTATCTGGGGGAGTTGAAACTTTAAATTAGGTTGTCAAGACTTATTGTCAGATGTTTATATTAAATGTAGAGTGGTGATGTTATCTGTTTTTAAAAGCCTGTGGCAGGCTTGTCTGACTCTTTTGAGCTTATTACACGTGGATGCTACAGAAGATGTTAATGATTCTATTTCAGATATCTCTAAATGCTTCCTTAATGAACTCTGTCAGGTACTGTCGCAGTAATAACTTCTGATGGAAGAATGATTGTGGTGAGACATTTATTTTTGGGGGGAAAGCAGGATCTCTGGACACTTAGCAGTTTCTTGGGAGGACAGACAATTTCACAACAAAAGCCTTCCTTCTCTTGCCCTTTCCCCAGCTTCTGTGGCTGAGCGTAATGTCACATGGTGTGGGATACGCCGTGGTCAGTTTGGTTCAGTGCTGTGTTCCCTCCTGTGCCTTGCTGCCCCTGTCCTGCTGGCCTAGGGTGGCTTGGATGCTGCTTTGGTGCGACATTAGTGCTGCTCAGCCACAGCCAGAGCATTAAGGTGGTATCAACACTGTCACAGTTCCAAGTGCAGCTTTTGTGTGTCTTCCATTTTTGTTGAGTAGTGTTGTGGAACCACGCTAACCTTCTTTAAAGAGATGCTACTTAAAATTGCATGTTAAAAATGGTTTCAGTACTGTTTAGCATGTAAGAATTTAAGCTTTCTGTTCTGTGACTTTATTTTTAACATTGGATTACTGGAGGTTTTGGGGCTGTGGATGCCTCATCCCTGGAAGCATTCAAGGCCAGGCTGGATGTGGCTCTGGGCAGCCTGGTCTGGTGGTTGGTGACCATGCACATAGCAGGGGGGTTGAAACTAGATGATTGTGGTCCTTTTCAATCCAGGCTATTCTATGATTCTATGAGATTTCCATACAAGGAAGACTAAAAGCTGTGAAATCAGTTATCTAGAGGACCTAAATAAAACTTTATCTCTTATACTAAATAATGTAGCTGTTAGTGTGAACCCTCAGTAATAAATATAGATACTTTTTGCTTAAATTGATTACCATTTTCAAAGTTTTCTTCTCCAGCTGTTTGTGTTTAAAGACTAACATTAAAACCTAAATAGAGCATCTGTTCCTTAGTACCTTAATATTGTCACTTTGCTGTTTAAGATATCAGTGGGAGTGAAGATACAAATTTAAAAGGCAGTTGGAAAACTTTATTATTGTGTGCTTATTTTTTTCCCCTCAGGGAACCCTCAAAGGTTTTGATCAGACCATTAACCTGATTTTGGATGAAAGCCATGAACGAGTGTTCAGTTCTTCACAAGGAGTTGAGCAAGTAGTGCTGGGATTATACATCGTAAGAGGTGATAATGTGTAAGTAGAGCATGTTTTTGTTTAAACCAATAAACAAATTCAGCGTGTGCATATATATGTATGTATTTTTACATGCATATGCAGTCATGTATCTTGCATCTTTCTATCTGAGGATAGCTCTGATAGAGCTATCAAAGCTGAGGCATCTGAAGTAGCAAATAGCTATGCTTCTGTTGCAAAAGTGATTGCATTGTAATGTTAAGATATTGTTGGTCTAGAATATCTAAGCTATAAATTAACCAGATCACATACCAGGTCAATAAGAAGCTCAGCATTTTTGTTTTTTAAGTCTAGGCATTGCGTAGATGTACTTTATTCCAGTCTGTGTATGGCAGGGTCATACAGAGGAAGAGAGAGAAGAGTGAACATATGATAAGGCAGAACTTGTGTGCAACAAATTAGCAATCTGGTACACAAAGTTAACTATTAATAGGATTTATTTAGGGACACTGAGGGAGAATTAAGATAAGCATTAAGGGAAAAGGGAATGCTTCATATTCTAAAAAATGCTCAGATTTTCAGACTGGACAATGTAGCAACTGATAGTTAAAGCTGATGTAGCAGCAGATTGAGGGGGGAAGTTGACATTTGATGTCAAATGCCACAACACAATGAGCAGAAAAGCTGATTAAATGCAGAGCTGATGATATGGGGAGGCCACGAGAGCAGTAGAAAGAAGCACCGGTAAATGGGCCTGCTAGGAAGATGAATTTTGCAGCAGCATTCTGAAAACATATCTGTATGTACATAGTTTCATTTATTTATTTATTTTCTGGTCATGCCAGCACAGGTAAGAGTTTTCATTTCTAATTCTAAGGGATATTCATGGGAAGTGTTGGGACTGAGATTTATATCTAGATGTGTTTATCTAGTGTCATTGAGAAAACAGATTATTCTGGAAGGTCCATGGCATTTTTGACTTTACCCTTATAACAAAAAAAGCTCAGAGAGGGAAGGTTTAGATTGGATGTCAGGGGAAGCTCTTTACCAAGAGAGTGGTGAGGCACTGGCACAGGCTGCCCAGGGAGGCTGTGGATGGCCCATCCCTGGAGGTTTTCAAGGGCAGGTTGGATGGAACCCTGGGCAGCCTGGTCTAGTACCAGATCTGAAGGTTGGTGGTCCTACTTGTGGGAAGCGGGATGGAACTTGGTGATCCGTGGGGTCCCTTCCAGCTCAAGTTGTTCTATGATTCTATGAAAAAACATGAATATATTCATTAGAAGGAATATTTCTGTATTCCTGCAAATATTAACACACCAATGTTTGCCCTCTGTAAAGAGGAGAGTGGGAAACTTTAGCTTCAAAAAAAGAGACTCTGAGAAGGTGGGGAAGCTATTGAAAAATAAACAATCAAGGGATAAAATGTTTCCAGGCATTCTAGTGTGGTTAAAGTTGCATACTAGAGGCCTGCTATGAGTATGCACCATCAATCAGAAAAACTCAGTATGTTTCAAAAGCAAGTGAAGATTGTTGGAGGGAGAAGGACTACTGAATAAAGTCAAAGGGAAAAATAGGGAATATATTTATGCTATGAAGTTATGCATCCTTAAAAAAACAAACACAACTTTATTAAAGATTGTGAACAAAAACTGTTTTAAAAACAAACATCTTAAGTGCATATGTGTTTTCTCTACAAAAACTATGAAGCAGACCTCAAAAACGGCAGATTTTATTTCTTCTACATCTAGGAGAATGAGATCTGATGAAAAATCTCTGTTTGTTGACATGAAATTTATGCTGTGATAAAACAGCCAGTTTTTAATCTAAGGAAATGTTTTAAATTGAAAAGTTGTTTTGAAAAAAGCCGTTAATAGTGATGTTGATCCAGGATGAGGTTTTCTTCATCCAAGAGTTCTAAAGGGATTCAAATATGAAATTAGCATTCATGCTGTCAGTTCTTGAACATTCAGCTGAGAAACACAGTTTGTGTTGTCTGAGTTGCCAACATAGTGAAGATCAAGTCAGTGATAGCATTGAGAAAGCTGCTTGGCATTCTGATCTGCCAATCATCATGAGAATCTCAGTACCCTTATGGAGATGTGTTACTCTTGAACTCAGTCTCGTCCTGTCTGTGGCTAATTCTTTGTAAGTACTGATGCATCAGGAAGGAAAAATACTTGGGATTTGGGATATATTGGGATAAGGAAGAATAATAGAACAGCAGACATCATTGTATCACTGCGTAAACACCTGGTATGCCATGACTTTTAGAGGGCTGCAGTAGGAAAATGCACAATGAGCAGAAGTCAGAATAACCAGAGGTATTAAATGTTATATGTCACAGAAAATCTGAATAGACAGAGGCTTTTCAGTGTGGAAAAGGCACAGCTGTAGAGTCAGCTGATTGCTGAAATGGTATAATGAGGTGGGAGATTACCCTGAAAATTTGATGTTTAAGTGATAGAGCTCTACAATTACATTTAAACAAAAGAACAAAGTCTTCACTTTCCAGGTTTGCATCGGAGGAGTTTAACAAATGATAACTTGTTCTTTTATTACAGTGCTGTCATTGGTGAGATTGATGAAGAGACAGATTCAGCTCTTGACTTAGGGAATATTCGAGCAGAACCCTTAAATTCAGTTGTGCATTGAAAAGAAGAGAATGCACAGGGACTTTGTAAATCTTTGGTTGTACAGACCTATTTAACAATGTTCAACAGTTTTTACAAATTGTGCGTAATTTGTTTAGTCATCAGTTTTTTTTTATTATGAATATGTTGTAGTTTCACATGTAAATTAAAGTTTCTACATTTTACTAAGTATGTTTCTTGTTGAACTTACTTTGGAGATTTCATGCTGTGTGATTTCACTGCAAAATATATATTGGGAAATTCAAGTAATATTGGGATAGGGGGCTCTGCTATAGAGTTCAAAGAAGGTAATGTGTCTCTGCTTACAGGGTGGCATAAATGTGGGTGCTCACGCATTCTTGGAGAAGGTGAGAAAGGTGATTTCAACCTCCCTTTCAGAAAAGATTGCTGATGAAAGCCAGCAGCACAAAGTCCAAATAGGTTGATAGGCTGTGCATTGCTGAGCTGAATCTTCTCCAGCGAGGTAGGCAAAGAATGGCCTGCTCACGGGTCTGGTTAGGATTGTAAACGGCAACTCAGTGCTGCCAGGAGGGAGCCTACTCAGAAGTGAAGTTCTGTCTGACAACTTAAACTGTCAGCTGTGAAGTTTGGTTACCTACACACGTGGACAGCAGCAATGTTAAGATTATTTTTTACTTGTGGCTTACATTCAAATTTTGTTTCTGTCTCAACACCAGATTTTATTTCCATTTGGTGCTCTTGGTTTTGGTCTGGATTTGACCGAAGAGTGTGCTGGGTATGTACGGTACGCTGGTGAAGAAATCAAAGACAGGAGAACTGGTCAGAATGGGGTTCTTTAAATCAAACCAAAGGCCTGCTACCCTTCTAAAAACTACACAGATGAAATTGTAGCCTAGTAAAATTAGGCTTTACAATGGATTGTCAGGTCCCTGCAAGGGCATGGTGCAGAGGAAGCTCTCAAGAAAACTGTATTAGATGCAGGAAGTTGAATTGTAACCAGTCTGATACAGCATTTTTATTTAATCAAACCTGTGCTTTGAGTAAGCTATGAATAGGTCACCAGTGGAAGTTAATGATTTCTTGAAAAATTATTATGAAGTGGATCACTGGCAAAAATAAATGGGTTTGAAAGCAGAAAATGGATATCAAAATATGACCTCACATTTCTTATTCTTAAAAATGCTAGAGAATTAATTCCCAAAGGATGAGCAGGCTGAAAATTCAAGTGTGATGTTTGTGTGTATGTCAACTAGATAAAACTATGTGGCAGCTAACAGCAAAATTGTTGAAGGTAGTGAGGAGAGAAAAGACGAGAATAAAATAATTGGAGCTTAATTTTGAGAGGAAAAGTTATGTCCTCAGATGTTGGAAGAAGTCTGGAAGAGGAAAAAGAGAACCACCAACCATTATTGTGTTGGACAGGGCTATGCCCGCTGCTGTGTGCCACTTGGCTAGCTGCTAAGGTTCCTGTGGTTTCTCATTCTGTACAGATGTAGAAAAGAAAATGTTTCCTAGGTGGTAGATGGTATTTTCTGCACAAGAAGTCTTTTTTTCTCACCAGAGGAAAAAGTACTCAACAAAGAAGAACAATCCGTTTCTCAGGCTTGAAGGTACTCTCAGTGAGTACTGACTGCTGGTCTTATGACTGTCAGATGGTTCCTCAGAGTACATGGAGAGTCCTACTGAAATACAAAAGAAGGTGTCTATTCACAGTGTTCTTGAAAATGGGCTTTTCCTGCCAAGAGCCAAAATCAAGAGTCTGATAAATAACAAATAACTGAGTAAAATTCAATGTGTCCTTGCAAATTAACAAAGTGATTTTACAAAAATGAGCAGGATGGAGGAAGATGATGCTGAGGACAAAAGGAAGTAACACTGAATTGGAGGTAATCGTCATAATCCATTACGTTTCCTGCGTTGTCTGACGTTGGTCACTTCCTCCTTTTGTTTATTTGAAAGACATCTTGGAATTAAAGGACAGATCTTGGCTAGTACTGGAAAAGGATGTCTCCAGTGAAATGACTGAGCTGGCTTCTAGAAAGATGTGTTGAATTCATTTGGTGTGCCTGAAGCAAAACAGAAGCCATCTTCATGGTCGAAGGGCAAGCTCCCTAATTGCAATCTGTGTGCAGAGCCTCCGTGTCCACATCTCTGCAAAATTCTTCAAACATTACATGGTATATGGGTTGAAAGAATGTGGATTCTGTTTTGAGGACTTACTCTGATAAGGGAGGCCTTCTGTCCAGCTCATCCCGTGCTGTCAACTATGGCCTGTTATCCTTAGGCCTTGGGCTTGATCTGTATCAAACATGCTGAGCTAGATCTGGAGATAAAACAGGTTGTATGATATACCTAGTACAATTCCATCAGTATACTACCTTCCCAACAAACATACCAGTTCTGTATGAGTGAATAGATGCTTTTCCACCTATTACCATCTGATGGGTGAAGCTGTGCTCCACTGAGAATTTTACTCTGCAGGTTCATATAGAAATGATCCTCTGAATACCAGGTTGGTGTTCTCAATGCCTTGGTGAGAGTGGATTTAGTTGATTCCATGGCTGACAGTTCATGGCTTGGCATTTGTCATGTTCCTTTAGGAATTAAATCACAGTGACCTTGAAGGCACTTCTCAACACAGTAAAAGCCTCTTAGAAGAGACTTGGAAACTCCGAATGGGAGTAATGCCAATGAAATGACATGGTTTGTGCTTGCAAGATTTATGTGGTCTATAGTATTTGTGAACACATTGCCTCTTTTGCATCTTTCAGGCTGTGGGTTTAAGGAGCCACAGTGCCAACCAAAGGAAGCGCAAGCCAAGGAGCATTGCAAGCCAAGCACCATTGCAGCTCTGCCTCCGTGTCTGGCAGCAGTGTATGCAACTTGGCTCATTCTTAGTAATTGTATTTTTATTCCTGCTTTCCAGTTGTGTGCACTGCGTAGGGATTAGAACCATGAAAAAATATCCATGAGTTTACTTTGAGTGGAAGAGGGTTCCTCAGTCTCAGTTGCTGTGATATTGATGAGCCTCAGCTGTCCATTCCTTAAAGAAGGCATGCTTTGTGTACCAGTATTCACAAGCAAAAAATACACAAAGAGCCGTATATGTCAGAAAGTGGTACCTATACAAAGCTTTGAGCTGAGGTAGGGGAAACTTGTACCAGGTTTAGTTTAACTACATGTGGCAGAAGGTGATAATGAGTCGCGTGTTTGCCTTGAAAATCCCACACCTGCATGTAATACTGTCTTGAGGATTTTTTTTTTTTTACAGTAATATTTACAGTAATTACATAAATGGTGACATTTCTTCCAGTAGTAGCATCTTCCCTGAAGAAAATAAAAGCTCTGCTGAGGAAGGTAGAAACCAAAGGTGAAAACAAGAGCATTCAGACTTCTGCCAAGAGCCGCTTGCCTGCACTGCAAGCCTGACCTTATCCAGACGGTAATATCTTCCTTCCTGGACCTCGCAGCACGTTCCAGGAACTCGGGGACTTGTGGTGAACGTGTTGCTGCTGTTAGTCTGACATCAGTAACGCTGCCCCTGAGCGGGTGCCAAGAAATGTCACTCCACACTGAACTCAGTGCACTTTGACATAAACGGTGTTGGTTACTCATGGGGACATAAGGGCAGGAGGAGGGCAGTCCTTGTACAGTTTTTGTTCCCTGAAGCATCAATTAATGGTCGTTCCCCCCCACCTCCTCGCTATCATTGTTTTGTTTTCTACTCTAGCTTTATCTTTTCTTGACATCAGTGTAAATTCTGCCAATAGCGATGATGACAATGCATTACATGGAAACGGGAATGGAAATTGTACAGGTGGAAAAATCAGAGAAACAGAAGTCCATCAAAAAGAAGGAAGAAGTGGGACAGCAGCCTGTTGGAGGCGGACAGGATTCAGCTGTACGGCAGCACTCATCAGAGCTAAGTTCTCGTGAACAGACGCAACGTGCTCAGCTTACGATGCAGACAGAAAGCTGTATGCAGATACGTGCTGAGGTGTTTCTGCTAACCGTGCAACCAGAGATTCTGGTGGGTTATGGTGAGCGTCTGCACTGATGGAGCGTGCAGGTGACATAACGTCCTCAGTGACAGGTGCCCAAAATTGCTTAAAAAGCAACATGAGTGCAGAAGACCAGCAAAAACACATAGCTATATGTAAAGGGGAAAAAAAAAAAAACCAAAACGCTATTATTTCATTTCATGCTGAGGTTTCCATTTTCATTTCCGGTAATTAAGAACTCTTCTTATCAACTGCAACCCAAGTGCCATTTTATCTATAGCACTGCACTGACACGTGCAGCCCATGGAGGCTCTGTTCTGCAGTGAGACACCGTGCAGTGCTGAGCAGAAGCCAAGGAGGAAGTGATTATGGCCGAGGAGTTGATGCTGATTGAAAACGTGCGATGCTACAGAGGAAATATCACACAATAGAACTTCAGCTCGTTTGGAACTCGATTTCAAAAACAGGGCACATGAAGATGTAAACAGTCAATAGGAGCGGGTCCCACCTTTCTGCTAACAATCAGCTCATTAGTGGTAGAAGCACACAGAATGATTTCCATGATTAAACCCCAAGTGCAAAGCGTGCGCTCATCAAATACACGGAAACTGCCTTCTTGCTTCTCACCGTGTTTCTTCTACGGCTTGTCCCACCTCATCCTGGATGCACATCAGGCACAAATGCAGCTTAAGTTAGGAGCTGGAAATGCTTGAGGTCTTTGTAAAGGCAGCTTTATGATTCTTTAAGTTAAAATTGTTAGGATCGGAGTGCAAGCAGTCTTTGATGTGAAATGAATTAAAACAGTTGATGGAGTTAACTACTGTTATAAAAGTAGTTAAAAAATAACCAGAAGGGAGTCTACAGGTGCACTGGTCAGAAGAAACAGACCAGGGAGAGTGTACTCCCTCTGATAAATGGGGAGGGAGAACTGGCTTTAACAGACATAGAGAAGTGTGTGGTACAGTGTTTTGTTGTCTTTACCATCAGTCAGGTTTCCCAGGTTCCCGAACCTCTAGGCTGGGCTTGGGGGAGCAAAATCTCTCCTACTGTAAGAGAAAAGCAAGTCTGAGACTGCCTCATGAGACTGAATGTGTACAAGTCTCTAGGGCTGGACAACATGCCATCCCGGGGTTCTGAAGGAATGGGCCGACGTGGCCGCCAAGCTACTCTCCATCATATTTGAAGAGTCCCTAGTGATTGGAAAAGGGAATCACAGAATCATTACTCTCATTTTTAAGAACGGGAGAAAGGTGTAAAGGAGTACTTTGGGGTTCTGGTGGACGTGAGCCAACAACGTGTGCTTGCAGCCCAGAAGGCCAGCTGTATACTGGGCTGCAACTGAAGAGGGGAGGCCAGTAAGGTGAGGGATTGTTCTGCTATACTCTGACCTCGTGTGGCCGCATTTGGAGTAGCTTCCAGGGCGCAGTGGCTGGAATTGCTGAAAGTTGCCAGAGAAAGACCCCAAGGGCTTCGGCCACTGATGAATCTCATGGCTTCTCCTTCCAACGAGTGTCTTCCAAGTACAGTGGACTCTGCTGCAGGTATTCTTCCACCTGGCTCCTGTCCCAGCTGGAGAGAGCACAAAGGGCCACCTGAGGCCGTCTCATGAAGGGATGGCCAACCTTCTGCAGAAAAGGCCCCAGAGATCCCCACAAACATGGCCAGGTTTACAACAAAGACTTTATCCTTGGCTTCCTATTAATGAATCATCACTGAAAACTAGAAAGTGGTTCAGCACACCCGTTAAAATCACACCTCTCCACACTTGTTTCAAGCATACATCCCTTAGTTTCTATGACAACAAACCTTATGACATCAAAGATCATACTAGTAGCTGGTTGCCCCACTGTAGCTGCTCCCAACTCCTGTTATGCTAGGTGCCAACACTGAGTTTCTGTGCTGCTAGGCAAGAATCTTTCCCTCTTACTGACAACCAACAGCACAGAAGCATATTAGGAAAAAAAAAAAAAAACAAACTTAAAACAGGTCATATATGAGTTTGCTAAAATAACAAAGTGAAGGCCATGACTTTCTGCACCTGCTTTCTCTGTGGAGAGATGCTAAAATGTACCAAGATGTGAGCTCCTCTTTGATTGCTGTGGTGCAGTCCAGACAAAATTCTTAACACCTTTGCCATAAGCAGGCTACAAATTGTTCAGATCCTCATGAGATCCAAAGCTGTGGGATTCACTAGCCTTTCATGACTACCAGAAGCTCGCCCACCACCTTCTGCTCAGACCACAGAAAGAATTACTCTAAAATGTAGGAGTCTGGAAAGTGATTGTTAGCAAAACCTCTACTCTTGTCCCCTATCTTTACACAATCATGCTTCAAGTACCCCAGGAGGAAAAGGACACAAATGCATGCTGGCCATTTACCTGATCTCAGATCAGGCTGAAGGCACCAGAAGCAGAGATGAAGTGAGCAGAGGAGAGCTGTAGCAAGTCACAGAGGCAAGGAATGAGGTGGAAGGCAAAGTCAAGAAGGTTAACAGAATAAAACAAAGACATACTAGATATGAAAGTTTATTAAATACCAAGTTGGAACATAATACCTGGGATTAAATACAGTGTATTATTGTCACAAAACTGTGTTCATATAAAAAGGAGCGGAGAGTTGCAGCAACATTCATTTCATCTCCTCACTGCTTGTTAACTCAAGTTGTCAAATTAGTGGGTAAAAATCTTTTCTTCCAGTTTCTGTTTGCCTCAGTATAGCCATTCTCATGTCTCTGGAATGTTGACTTTATTTGTTGTGTAATATTTTAGCAAATTTTGTAGACAAGGAATGACTACTGCAGATCTTCAGTAACACATAACTTCCTGACATTAGCGAAACTGCTTGTCTTATAGACATGAAGTCCCACAGCATTACCCTTCACCTGAGTTGCAGCTACCGTATCACCAGCTGTTAGCAGCAACAAAAAGTTGTCTCATCCCACAAATAGTGTTAAGTACCAATTGGATGGAAGGTTGAAATATTACTTTTCCTTCTTCCCCGTATGAACAGCTTCAGGTTCATCACGGGTTGATCTAGCAGCTATGAATGTCTTAAGTTGAATCAAATTCTAATGCAAAATCCAACATGGATACCAAACCAAAGATATCAAAAAGATCACATTAAAGCTTTCTTGGCACTACTACACACTCACAGTATTTTTAAACCCAAGGTGCGTAACAGTGACAGCAATGTAAAGTGCATTCTTCTCCAGCTTAAACACTGGTAAAACTTTCACTTAATCAGCAGAAATATTCATAGCATCAGGACTGAAACAGCTGGCAGAAAGCCAAACAAATAACCTCCTGTGCACTAAAATAACACTGGAAACACTAACACAAACAGTGAAAGGGTTAAACAGAACAAAGGGAATGCTTTTGTTAAAACATGGAACACGAGCGGAGCAAAATAATGCATCAAAAACATTTTGACAGTTCTGTCAAGCTCAAGAATCAACATTACTCAATCTGATAGTAACAAAAAATAGATATGGTTCTTATTCTGAGTGCAAAATAAACCAACTATACCTCAGTGACCAACAGGTAAGTGCAGAGTGCTTGACACCTATTTAATACATTTAGAATTTATATTCAAACTGCAATAAAGATGTTTCCACATCTAAGCTGCAGGATGGGAAATCATAGACATCCTATGTAAACAAAATGATTTCCAGTACTTCTCCCTTTGAATTTTTGTTTAGATCAGATAATTTTTGGTTAAAACATCACGGTACTCCTGTATTGCTCTGCAAAGGGGATCCTGGTCAACATTGAGATTTCTTGAAGATCCATCAGTAGATACCATTGGAGAAGCTCCAGCAGATCCAGTTTCAAGTTCAGCAGTGGCTGGAGAGAAAAGAAACAAGATTCATGATACTACTTTTACAGTAGATTGAGTCAAACAAGTCACTATAAAAACATTACTGGTAACTGAACAGGCTACACTCTGGAGACAGATTTAAAAACTTCCAAGGAAAACAAAAATCAAAAGGATAGGCACAAAGGAAGAAACATTTTTTGAAATTCAATTATCAGTCAACACAACTTCTAAATCTAGACAAAGAAATTCCAGAGGTCATAGAATCATAGAATGGTTTGGGCTGGAAGGGACCTTTTAAGATTGTCTAGTTCCACTCCCCCTGCTATATGCAGGGACACCTCCCTCTAGACCAGGCTGCTCAAAGCCCCATCTAGCCTGGCCCTGAATGCCTGCAAGGTGGGGGCACGCACAGCCTCTCTAGGCAACCTGTTCCAGTGTCTCACCACCCTTAAATTAGGAAGTAAAGAATTTCTTCCTAGTATCTTGTCTGAATCTACCCTCTTCCAGTTTAAAGACATTTCCCTCATGCTGTCACTACATGCCATCATAAAAAGACCCTCCCCAGCTTTCCTGTAGGCCCCTGCAGGTACTGGAAGGCCACTAAAAGGCCCCTCTGAGCCTTCTCTTCTCCAGACTGAAGAGCCCCAGCTCTCCCCGCCTGACCCCACAGAGGAGGTGCTCCAGCCCTCTGATCATCTTCGTAGCCCTTCTCTGGACCCACTCCAACAGCTCCATGTCCTTGCATTGGGGGCCCCAGAACTGGATGCAATACTCCAGGTGGGGTCTCATGAGAGCAGAGTAGAGGGGCAGAATCACCTCCCTTGACCTGCTGGTCACACTTCTCTTGATGTGACCCAGGATACAGTTGGCCTTCTGGGCTGAAAGCGCAAACTGCTGGTTCATGTTGAGTTTTTCATCAAGCGACAGCTGTAAATCCTTTTCCTCAGGGCTGCTTTCAAGCCTTTGCCCACCCAACTTGTATCTGTGCTTGGGATTGCCCTGACCCAGCTGTAGAACCTTGCACTTGGCCTTACTGAACTTCATGAA
The DNA here is from genome assembly GCF_016699485.2 of Gallus gallus. Lineage (NCBI taxonomy): Eukaryota > Metazoa > Chordata > Aves > Galliformes > Phasianidae > Gallus > Gallus gallus. The sequence goes on along the minus strand of NC_052532.1, from coordinate 24,500,956 downwards.
GTTGGCAATGCCCACCTCTCAAGCCTGTCCAGGTCCCTCTGGATAGCATCCCTTCCTTCTAGCGTGTCAACTGCACCACTCAGCTTGGTGTTATCTGCAAACTTGATGGGATGCACTTGATCCCACTGTCCATATCGCTTACAAAGATGTTAAATAGCACCAATCCCAGCACAGATCCCTGAGGAACACCACTTGCCACTGGTCACCACTTGGACACTGAGCCATTGACCACAACTCTCCTCTTCAGGGAATCCACAAACAACACTTGCTCAAACCAGTGGTAAATTTAGCCCCATGCTGACCTGAGAACACTACTCCTAAAAAACAGCTTCCACATTCATTGTGATCAGATCAAAAGTGACAGGATTTGGAAAATACAAACACCTTTGTACTATAGTCCAGCCACAAGTCGCTCAGCCTAACACAGCCATCTGTAGGACATCTTCTTAACTTTCCCTGGCTAAACCCTCTTTCCTCCAAGGGAACATGTCTTCAGTGAAAGCAGAAAAAGATTTTCTGTACTTCCATCCATCAACCTTTTTCAGACAAGATCCCCCGACCAAACAAATACTACAGCTCCTCCTAGACATGTAATTATGTGAAAATGCAAATGGATACAGGGCAATGGGTTTCTGTCTATTCAGGCAAATTGGAAGAGCTGTGAAGCAACAGCTGGACTCTCAAGGGCTCCCTGCTTCAAAATAGCTCTAGGCACAGCAGCAGTGACTCTGGCAGAATGATAATTATGAAACAGGTGGAATTCCTCTCTGAAGACCTGGCCTTGTCTTACAGAACATGCTTTACACTGTATATTAAAAGCAATCAATTCACGCCGTGTTTGCCTGAATATTACTGAATGATTTTTACCTAAAGAAAGGCTATCTTTTCTACTAATTCTTGTTTATCCAAAGATGACTACAACAACAACATGTGAGGTACAAACAAAAGCAATGAAAAAGAGATAGCAAGAATCAAGAACACCAGAAAATGTATATGGTATTCTTGAAGTGTTGAATGCAGTGAATGTATGCAGAAAGAGATGTGGTGACCAAAGTCTATAAAAAGCTTATTTCAGGGCTTTTTTTACATTTGATGTTTGTGCCTGAGGATGAAAGGTGACTTCAGCTTAGGCCAAATGTATCTGTGTGGGGGAGATGGTTTGTTCTCCTTGCTTTTTCTCAAAAGTAACTGCAGAACATTCTGAACAGTATATTGGTAAGCAGGAAGTTTTCCATTAAAACTCTAAATTAGATAGATTAAAAAAACACCATGCTTCCAATAGGATCTTAACAACTTTTGAAAATAATTACATAGAAGTTAAGAACAGTCATCATCTTCCTTAAAAACACTGATATCAGAGTAGCACATTACCTTGTTCAAGTTCTTTAGTGATTTTTTCATCCAGTTCCTTCCGTATCTAGAATTATACATAACACATAATTAGATTTCAAGTTCCATTTTTGCAACATTAAACTTCTTAAACAACTTTTAAACCCACACATAATGTGTGTTAGAAACCAAAACCGCCATCCCAAATGGGGACATCTTAGTCTGGGGTTTGATTTTTCACAACGACAATCTCTTGATCAGTGAGGCTGTAGCCTTCTCATTGCTGAGCAGCATTAACTTTAGCACAGGACAATCTATAATTCACCAGCTGGATCATAAAAAATACAGGAAGAAAGCACAGTGGTTTTATAAAAATGTATACATGGTTAATGTCTACCTTCAAATACACATAAAAATATAAAAACACATTATTCCTTTGTTCACTTTCTTGTTTACTTGGTTACAAAGCAAGTGCTGCACATTTTATTATGTAACAGAAACCAGCTTGGATCACTAGAAAGGAGCATTTACCCCTTGCTCTCCCAGGAGCTGTTTATTTACTGGTATTTATTCTGAATGCAAAGTCTTCATAAGGAGAAATCAGACCTTTTAAAGGGCCACAGTCCAAACACTGTCTGCTATTGTTAACATTTGATGATATTTGTGTCTCCTGCATTATTTTCCATCAGGTCTGTAACACATAGAAGTCACTGTCGAAACAGACAGCATACAGCTTCCAGACTCATGCCATTAGCAAATACAGTTAACTGCTTGAAGCACGTGGCTTATGTGGAGAGGCTGAGAGCACCAGGACTGTTCAGCCTGGAGAAGAGAAGGCTCAGGGTTTCACCTACGGGTGTAATTATCTGATTGTGGGATGGAGTATAAAGACGAGAAAGCTTGACTCTTCTCAGTGGTGCCAAGTAAAAGAACAAGAGCAGCAGGCAGAAGTCAAAAGAGAGGAAAATCATACGACTGCTACAAAACAGGAGTGCGGACAGGAAATAAAGTCAGAAAGGGAACAGAAACTGAGAGATGGAATGGGAAGGTGTTCCGTTTCTTATGCTACCAGTAGGAAAACTGGTTTCATGAATCCAAGCACTCACACAGGCTGCAGCTAGCAGAGCTCACCATTATTTTCTGTGCCCACTTTTCAGAGCAGCATTTCTTTCTCGTTTGTAATCAGCACAGTTTGTTTCTTCACAGTTCTTCAACAGTTGCATGGACAAAATAATTGATACCAGCATTTTGAATGATGGCAGTGTGAAGTATTTTCAGCTTCTTGTCCTTGAAGCTATTTCAAAGCTTTTGCACAAATCAAAGTCAAAATCTACACAAGCCTCCTCCTCCCAAGAGGTGCATACACCCTATTTCATATAACCTCCCTTTGAAAAACACCAAATGTGCACAGAGCTTTAAATAAAAACACAAGTGCAAGATGACTACGTGAGGCAAACTGCAATTTAAGCTCCTTAACTCCCTGTCATTATGAGCTTTACTGTCAGGAGTACTTGTAATCTCCTCCATCCAAGAAGGCAGCACTTAGCTTGAATTTAATGGCAATACAGAGGTGTTTTTTCATTTGTTCTTTTTTTTTCCCCCAATAGAATGGAACAGGTTATTGAAAAATCTGAGGTATAATGAAGCAAAGAAAAGGCTCAGAGTCAGATAAACTCTTGTCTTTTTAAGTAGTCTGGTGAACAGGCAAAGTACTAAGCAGTACAACTGGTAAAGTACCTCAGAGCTATTGAAGAGGTTGCAATCATATACCAATTGCTGCAAAATATTAGAAAGGTGTGAAGGCTTCCTGAACAGTAGGCTGTTCTTTTCTCAGGTAATAATACATAGCAGAAAGCACAAAGAGAAATGTTTCCTAGGCACAGCATGCATCCCACAATAGACTGTATAGTAAGAAGCAAAGCAATCATATCATCCTAGTTTTGAAGCATGTCTTTGTTAGTATTAATGTACTAAAAGGAAGTAAAAATGAAGATCAGTAAGGAAAGAAAAAGTGGAATGACCAGAGATGTCAGATAGTCAAAGATGTCAAAGTTATTCATTTTATGTATGTCATACACTTATTTAACTCTTAATGTATAGTACGTGTATAAATAGCTTAGCTGGGAACTTCCAATGCCACAGCACTGCTTATTAAATTTTCTCTTATTAAAAAAAGAAAAAACACAAAAGACTTATATATGTATATAGTTACGTATATATATAGTTAGTTCATTGTTTAGATGCCAGTATTTTTGGTGTCTGAGCACTCTTGTAATTCTGTACAATCTCAATGACCAGAAGTCTTCACCACTGAAAAGTATTTCACTATGCTTACCTTAGCCATGTAGGCTTCAACCTTGTTTCTTGATGATAACGCATTCCCAGCTGTGCCTAGGAAGCTTCCTCCTAGGCTGAGACTTCTGTTCAGTGCCAAATTGTTGCCAAGATGTCCCAGTTCAGTTGAATACAGAACTGGATTTGCAGACAGACCTCCAGTGACAATGCTACTTGCAATTAAAGATTTGCTTCTGTGGCGCTCCTGAAGGAGCTTAGCATTGGCTTCTGCTAGTCTCTCATTGGCTCTGAAATATTTAAAAACATGCAAAGAATTATCTTTGGTAATATTTTTGCAGAGTCGCTTCTTCCAGGTCTTTGACTACTCTTCAGCTTTTGAAAACTGAAGGCATTAAGAGTTCAAAATGAGAGGGACCCAAAGGCCACCTGTTAAAATGCTATCAACTTCAAACATGCGCTAGTGATGCCACGACTAGTGGTGTGACTGCTAGAACACTGAAGTGAAATGATGGCGGTTCCAAAAATAAAGGGGAAGGGTTTTAGAGGGCTCTTTTATAAAAATGTAATCTTAGGTTTACATCCATAATGCTGACAAGACATAAAAGAGGGATTTTAGGAGGAAACAGTACAAGGTTTTTCATGCAAGCTACTGCTACTTCACATCTTGTTATCACTCCAAAAAAGCATGGACTTACCTTTCCAGCTTATTTGCTAGGCTTCTTCTAATTTTCATTTCTTCCAGATACATTTCTTTGTATTTTTCCACTTCAGCCTGCGTGGATTCTTTTTGAAAAATACTGTCCTGTTGAGTATTTTTTATTCTGTCCAACTCACATTCGAGATCTTTAATTCTGTGCTTTAGTTGGTTTCTCAGTGAGGCATGATGATTGGCTCTGATTTGTTCTAACCTGTCCTGGGAGGCTGCCTGTGTCTGAAGCAGATAATGCAATTTCAACCACTGCAAAGAAAAAGTGAATTGCCTCTCCCCAGACAGTTGCACATAACCAATTTCAAGGGCCCAGTTTTACTCAGCTGAGACAACTGGACCTCCTCGCTACCATCAGCAATAAAGGCAGAACCCTGGAACCAATACATTAAATAACTGTTTTCATCCAGATAAAGATCTGCTCCTAGCAGTATTACTTACGAGAGCAGCTACTAAAACAACTCTATGTCTGTAGGACAGGGCACACAAAAAGGATTCTACAAAGAAATTATGAGAATCCCATCCCCACTCTTTCTGCCTCATGGTAGCTTCAGTGACTTCTTCCCTGAGCATTTTATCCTGTACAGTGATAAAACATGACCTGCATGTATGGCCAAACCATCTCTAAGTTACAATATTCATATGATGAACAGCAATAACAAAGATCACCAGATAGCAATAGCCTCTAAGAACTGCAAAACAGAAGTCTGTCAAGGGAATGCTATTAACTTGGGCACCTGCAGGCAAATTACACACACAAAAGCACTTTTGTCCAACAATTTTCCATTTTCTCACTTCCCTTCAGGAAAGATAGAATCACAGAATGGCCTGGGTTGGAAGGGACCTCAAGGATCATGCATCTCCAATTCCCCTGCCGGGCAGGGGCACCAACCTCCCCATTTACTAGACCAGGTTGCCCAGGGCCCCATCCAACCTGGCCTTGAACACCTCCAGGGACGGGGCATCTACAACCTCTCTGGGCAGCCCGTTCCAGCACCTCACCACTCTCCTGGTAAAGAACTTCCCCCTACCAAGTAAAGTACTAACACAAAGAATCAAAATACAAACAAAAAATGAAAAAAAAAAAAAAAGAAGTTACATAATAAAAACTACAGACATACACAACAAATTCATTTACCTGCAAAAACAAATTGACTTCTTGTAGTTTTTGTCTGATTTCTTGTCCTGCTCGTTCTTCCATCTCTTTCTTGTACTGTTCTATTTGGCTGTGGTTCACCATATTAGCCTCCAAATGATGTCTGAGGTTTGCCACCTCTTCCTTCAGCTGGCATTTGCTCTTCTCCAGTTTTTCATGGTTCTCACGCAGAGCAGACAGCTCTTCTCGCAAATCCTGGTTTTGTGCTTCCAGCTGGATGCATTTTTTAGACTCTAACTCCAGCTGCTGAGAAAGTTCAGTAACCTATAGACAGTAATAAAATGAACTTAGAGGGGTGTAAAATTATTCTTTGAAAATTCATAAAGGGGAAGACCATCCAGTCTCTAACTGTCATCTGCTGACTCAGTATCGGAGTCAAAGCAAAAAGTCAAGCCCATCTTTTAATAGAAGAACAGCTTTTAAGTTCTTGCAAATAGGATTCCTCAAGTTCCAACCTTCCTCAGTTCTTGTGTAGCAAGTAGAAGACCAACATGTACCAAACTAGAAGAATTTCACTTGTGGCAGTGGGCTGAAATGCGCTAGGGCCATTCTTCTGTGCACTGCTCTATTGCTCAATGGAAATCAAACAACTCTACCCAGATACCAGAAAGAATGCTTATCGTGCTTCAGGGGGAGTGGTCCACCAGTACAGAGCTAACTGGGCACAGGAAACAAGTACTCCTCCTGCCATTGCTCTTGAAAGCTTTGTAAACTGTGCTTCAAAAAGCAGCTTCCACAGCAGTGGTAAAGGAAGGCATTTTCTCTCTAGGTCAAATCCACTGTCTGGTTGCAAGAATATGTAGGAAATATGAGATGTTTCAGAAGTTTCCAAGGTCAACCGTGAAGCCAATTTCCTCTTCTCTCCCAGAAATATAACTTTTCTATACCTACTGAAAAGAATATTACAGGTCTCCAGAAATTAACACAACCCAAACAAACAAACAAACAAAAAAAAAAAACAAAGAAACAACCAGAACTTACCTTTGTTCTTAATTTGCCAACTTCATTCACCATTTCAGAATACCTGTTCTTCATTTCTCCCTGGAAATTAAATTGGGACTCTCTTTCTCTGGCCTCATACATCCTTAGTTTCTTCACAGCTCTGTTCAGAAGCCTCTTGCACCTGCACAACAAATCAGTCAAGAAAATAAGCAAAGGAACTATGAATCTATTTGTCACGCTTGTACACGAAAAGCATAGCTATGGCTTGCTTCATCTTAAACATGCTCAACAGGCCAACAGTTAATAAGAAAATCTAGAATTCCAATGCAATAGGTCACTTGGAGGGTCCAAATTTCACCCCAATAAAGGAAAAAAAGACCTCCCTCCCAGGAGAAGTGCTGGGCAGCCTGCATTTGCTGTTCGTTTGGCAGCCACAGAAAAGCATAGGCTCATGTACCAGAACTGCCTTGCAAGAACTGATGCAAGATTTGGATTTGTTCAGAAAAAGTTTAAACACACCTACTTTTACATTCAAGTTCCACAAAGCCTGACTTCTAACCTATGTGAGCTCTCTTTCAAGTACTAATGAACCATACCTGTGACATTCTTTCTGCAGTTCAATATTTCTTTTCATTTCCTGGTCAAGACGTGCTTCAACTGGTCGTTTCAACTCTACCAGCTTCTTCACTTTCTTTCTTTCACTCTCACACTTTCAAAAAAAAAAAAAAAAAATCCCCAAACAAACAAAAAAACATGACACACTCAGCATGGGACAGTACACGTAGCAACTGCAGATAGCACATATCTATCCCTTTGCCAAGTTCAGCAGAACACTGGGGCACAGGGTTCTTGTGAACATTTAATCACTTCAGGTTTCACACAAACAGGACAATACCTAGGGATACCAACTGATGCCCCTGCTGAAGGAAATGCCACTCCTCCCTCTTACTGGGCTTTGTCCCAAAAAGCTGGAAAAAAGATGCTAGAGAACAGCTTCCACAGTTCCTCTACTAGTAGGTCAGCTTGTTTAGATAGCCACAGCCCCAGAGAACACCGCACACTCTAGAGCATTCATGGAATCTCCAATGACCAGCAGGCTCTTGTGAAAGTCTGCTCTTCTGGAATTCATCAGTGTTTCCTCAGTCATTACCTCCACATCTTGTTTGTGGGTGTTTACTAATTCAGGTGCTGTTCCTCATGGTGTTTTCTGAGACAAACCAGAGGAGAGCTGACAACTAGTTTTGTAGTTTGCACTTGCACCTTATTTATTCTACAAGGGTTTTAAGCTCCTGACGTTCTGAAAACATGCAGTAGTTCCTCCATACACTGCACTGAAAATAAGGGGTGTTCTAACCCTGCCCAGAAATCATAGGGTTCAACAACAACCAGAAGGAAACTAAATAAAGAACTCAGGAACTGCAGCCTTGCTCCATGTGCTCAGCTGATATCAAACCACACTGTCTTCCTGACAGGACAACTCCAGCATTTACAGAGATACACCCTGTTGGTTTTTATTCAATTCCTTCACGACTCCCAAATCACAAGGTACTCAGGGGCCTGAGCGGCAGGGACACAAAAAGCTGAGTTTGTAAGAACTCAAGAAAATGTCAGTGCCACTCTTGGTATTGCCTAGGTGTTAGGGACTGTTTTCTGGGCTCACCTGTTCCAAGAGCTCAGCCTTTTCCCTATCAAGTTGAGCAAGACGATCTTCAAGGTGGGCTCTTGACTTCAGTTCTTCCTCCCACATATTGCGTGAGTCTTTTGATGTCATAGCCAACATATTCTGCTTTTGCATCTATGGAAACAACAATGGCAAAGGGAATGCCAAGATAACCAGAGAGACAACACAACACTGCACACGAACTGCATTATAAACTAGTAACTCAAATGGAGGCAGGGCTAAACACTCACCACTAAAGATCTGTAGTGAATGTTATACAGAGTGTATAAAACATGGCTTGAGAGGCACCATCAAGAATAGGACTTAATGCTAGTGGAAAGAGTGAAAGTTCTATATATGATAAAATGAGGTTACATCTTTTGGGGATAAGATGACACACATACAAAATTACCCCACAGCTTTCTTCATAAAATTCTCCAGATTTCATAATGATACAAAAATAACTACATTTATAATTCATCCAGTGCCCACCACAGAAAATTCCCTACACTCACTGACTGTGTAATAACTGCAGATCTTCTCAGAGCAAGAAAATGTTTTCAGATCAGCAACGTTACTTATACTTTTACCCAAAGGAACAAAGCTTTGCATCACAGATGCATCTGTGTGGAAACAAGTTTGCTTATTCAGTTCACTTTGTAAAGAATGAAAGTTGCCTAGATGCTTCGAGTAGTACATTTTAAGAAAAAAAAAAAAATGTCCCCTGACCTACAGAAGGATATAAAAACCTTAGCTTAAAGGCTTATACAACAAACTTGTAAAACTTTCTCATGTGTCCTTACAGAATAGGTTAAATGTTGGTTCTCAGTATGTGACAATGTATAGGTAAAATACAGAACTGTTAAAAACATTAAAAACATTAAAAAAACTGCTTTCAATTGGTATGCCACCAAAATAAGACAACTGAAAAGGAACCTGGAAAAGAACTCAGACTTTTCTGGGGCTTTCCCCAGGAAAAAAAATCAACAGCTTTTCCCTTCTACTAGATCCTTCTTACTCTCCCTACAGCAGCTTAATTTTCCAACAGCAAACTAATTCAAGAATATTCCAAGGTTACACAAGATGCTAGGCCATGCACATACACCAGCTACTTTCCAGTTGCCTGCCACTGACTGCAGAGCATCACCTCACCTATTTGCTCTTTCCTTACCTCAGCCCCCTGTGCGGCAGTACAGTACCAATACATATTCACAAATGGGAAAAGAATCTAATGAGCTTAGGTGGAAACTATGACAAAGCTCTGAAGATGAAATAGATTTTTCAGATCCAGTTTCCCCTCTCAGCTTTCAACCATACATCTCCCTCCTGCTGACATCATCCATCCTATCCTTCAAAAGAATAATGCTGATGAACACAAATATCTGCATATCACTGCAAAGATAGAAAAGGCAGCAGGGAAATGTGGCAATTTACAACCTTTACCCTTGAAGGTGCCTTTTCCTGAAACCTATTTTGTCAGTTTATTTGTACCTTATAGCACACCAAATCTTTCCAATCAATTGCCCGCACACAAGAAATAAAAAGACTAAACCAGTCATTTGCAGAAGTCATTGAGGTACCTGCTGATGTTGGTATTCTTCTGCAGCTGTCTGTGCTGTCCGTAAGCCAGTTATCAAGTCCTCTAGTCGATTATGAACCTAAGAAAGCATCAAAAGAAGAAAGAAGACACTGTCTTTCTAGTCTGAAGTTCACATTTCATTATAAAAATAAATTTTACACATATCTTTCCAACTCTTTATTCTTTTCATATTTACCCTCACCATTAGTCATGAGAAATACCTTAGTCTGATGCTATGATAAAACTGTTAGCAAACATCACCTCTGCCATTTGGCTTCAAGGAGAGAACTATGTGGAATACAAATAATCTTCAATCACAGAATCATAGAATTGTTCAGGTTGAAAAAGACCTTCAAGATCATCAAGTCCAACCGCAACCTAACCATACTACCCTAACTCTAACAATGAACATACAAAGGAGCTTCTCCCGTTCACCATACATTTGAAAACCATGCTGTCTTAACCAAGGGGGAAGAGTAAGCATTTCTCTCTTCTTCTACCAGTGTCACTACAGCACAAAGTTCAACTTTCATGTATAGTTATTTTCAGAAGCTCTTCAACATTAATTAACAACCACGGGTATAACAAGGCCCCCAGTTCATAGTTTAGAATACAAAAATAATTTGCCTCATATAAACTAGAGGTGAAATCACCTTATTTATGGTAATACCAATCACCTTATTTATGCTAATACCACCAAACAAGGGGAAATTGCAAGCCTTTCACCAAGTTCTGCAAATAACACCACGGGGATTCCTCTTTACCATTTCATGAAAACAAATACACATCAAGCAGCCAATGGAAAAGCAATTCCACACAGCAAAATCTCTGGGGAATATAACTCTTGCCCCAGCCTGATGTCAGCCAAGCCTCTGGCATGAAGCTCTTGGAACCGTCACACATGTGACATTTCCCTAAAGAAACCTGCAGAATGCCTTTCAAGATACACATTCCAATATGTGTCTGTCATCTAACATCATGACTGGTATAAAGAATAAAATATTTAAACCAGCACACTAGTGTCAAAACCTCACCATATATAGTATTAAGTACTTGAAGAGTGTTAAGAACTTGATATATTATTACGGGAAAACGCTCAAAACCAGAGAACTGGAGAATGGACCAGCAGGATTTTCAGAGTACCCTACAGTCACAGCACAACTCAGGTGACTCAGCTCCCCAGAAAAATTACATAACTTTCCCCTTGAGAAATATCTAACTAGGCTCAGAGGCTCACAAAAAAATAAAAAAATATAAAAGGGAAGTTTATGACTGGCTTACTGAGGTTGAGGCTTGCAGGTCCTTCTGAAGAGCTTCAATTCTATTGGTTTGTTGTTTGGCTGCGGCTTCCAATCTGGCATTTTCAATTTCAAGTCTTAAAGAAAAACACAGATCTTATTAGAGAAACCCATAATAGCACAAATTGTAAAAGAACAGTGTGAAATAACGCAATTTAAAGCAAGAGCTTCTTTCAAAATAATGTATTACCATGATGATGAAACAAGGCAATCCTGATGTTTTCAAATAATCCCAGAAAGCAAAACCTTGCTTCATTCTGCTATTTTCTTACCGTTGTACATGTTCTTCCAGTTGTTTTATAGTAGTATTGGTTCCAGAAGTTGCTAACAGAAGGTCTTGCAGTTTCTGGGAAGAAGCTGATACTTCTCTTTCCTTATTATCTAGGACAGTCTTCAAGTCATGAACACAATGCTCAGACTGAATACGCTGTTCTTCAGATTCCTGTAACTGTAAAATAGCATTGAGAATCCTCAGCATCCAGTTAGTTTCTCTATAGAGAACTCAGTGGGTGCTGAAGAATTTGAATATTGCACGTACCTACACACACCCTCTACCCAAAGTATTGTAATCATTTCTGATTCATTCAAACTCTCATTTCTCTTAGCAAAAGAACAATAACAGGTGATATTTCATCATCTGTGATACTGGCCTCTCCCAGCTGTACAAAGGATTTTCTATAACACCATTATGAGCATTGACACTGCCAACCCTACCTTCTCAGTGACTTGTGACACCCTGAAGCTACTTGCTATTCTATTGAAAATATTAATTAAAAAACCATCCTTTTCCTAAAGTGATTTCACATCTCAATAGTAGATTCTTATGATAGATGTTTCAGAAAAAAACCCCACAACTCTCATAGAGAGCAAAAAAGAAAAACTCAAATTCAGCTGTCCAGTATTTCTACCATTTCTCAGAAATCAGACACCATACTTGGCCAAACCAAATGCAATAACCTGCAGAGACACCAGGTTATTTAGCAAAGTGGCTTACCAAATACAGATCTTCGCCAGGTAAAGATATAGTGACCTCATATCAAAGACCACCCAATCATGGACACCAAGCGCATAGAACAATGCAATCCATATACATGTCATTCAACCTATACCCTTGAATTTATTTCTAGAATTGAAGGACAATATTTGCTTATACTCTGAAATCTCTGCTCTGGTTGGGCACAGGCATGACTGTGATCACAAATGACAAGGGGCAAGTTGAGAAGACTAAGGAGGTAAAGACCTGCTTACAGTGTCTACAACCAACATTATAAGACACAGAAAAATAATTTGTAAATTCAGAGCACTCGTGTGATGTTGCTTCAGAGAGTGCAAACATCCCATCCACATTCTTACTTGTGTTTGACCCCAGGAGAGGGAAGCAAGCTGGGAAAAGAAAGAACACTACTGCAATATCCTGGAGCCTCAAGAAGAGCTTTAGCTGTGGGGTTGAAGAATGTCTCCTACTTGCAAAAGAAGCTAGTTTTGATGATTCCAGTAACACTTATCTTTCACTACAGAGGAGGAGGCCAGCTGGCAAAGATTTCACCGGCTTCCTGAATTATGACAGGGTATCACTGCTAACCTCCTTAGCTCTTACTGGTACTTGCTCTCAGAACACTATTTTTCTCTTCTTCACCAGAAACAGGGAAAAAACACTCTCAGATTTATAAGTTACAGCCTCTCTGTACCTTGGTTTTAACCCTGTCCAATTCCTTTTGCAAGCGCAATTTGTCTTCCTCAAGGTCACTGCGGTAGCGTGTAGTAACTTCAAGGGAAGCTTCTGACATAGACTGCTTTTTAAGAGCATCAGCAAGCTCCTGCTGTAGCTGTCTGACCATACCCTACGGAAAGAGTTAGATGAACATGAGGAAAAACATGAAGTTTGACTTTACTCCTTTAAACTGACTAGATTATACAATTCAGCCATTTATCAAAGTCTTCCTTAATTCCAAGAGAAGAACAATGAACAACAACAAAACAACATAATTTAGTCCTACGCATATAACTTATACCTGATGCATTTTAGAAATACAAAATCACTTTATGATTTGAAACATTTTAATTTCTTCTAACTGTACAGCTTACCTCTCTTTCTACTTTGTCAGTTTCATATTTAAAGACTTGTTCCCTTAAATCAGTACACTTGGTATTTAATTCCTTGTTTCTCTCTTCCATGAGGTAAACTTGCTTTTCAGTATCAGCTCTGAGTTTGTTGAAAATATCATTAAATTTGTCCTGGACATCATTCACAACCTTTTCTTTGATGATTCCCTTGTTCTGCATATCTTCCAGCTGCTGACGGAGTAAAAGGTTTTCACTTTGGAGCTGGGCCAATCGTTCCTGCATAGATTCCTGCTTTATCATAAATTTGCTGACTTGATCTTTCTCAAGTTGCCGTGCATGATCACTTTCTTTTGCCTGACACTGGGCTTGATTTAAGTCTTTTTGTGTCATTTCTAAAAGCAGTGTTTTTTCTCGAAGCGTTTGTTTAAACTGGTGAAGCTCATTTTCTAGACTATTAGCTTTACTTTCCATTTTACTCAGCTGCTGAGACAAGCTCTTGTTGGTCTCCCGCACATCAGAGAGCTCACAATGGAGCTTGTCTTGTAAACGAAGCCATTCATCACGTTCTCTCTGAAATGTTCGTTCGACATCACTTTTCAATGACTGATGACGTTCAAGATCTTGAACAGCCGCATTCAAGCGGGAACGGAATGATTCAATCTCTGTTTCCAGTCTGTCTTTGCTTTCTTTCGTCTGTTCAAGCTTGGAAGTTAGCATTGCAGATTCTGTCTTGAGTAAATTCAGCTGTCCATTGTACTGAAGTACTGTTTGTGTTAAGGCTTCCTCATTCAGTTTAAGTTCCTTCTGAAGGTCGTCATTTTTTTCTTTCAAAGACTCATTTTCCTCTAAATATTTTCCTTCATTCTCCTGGTGCCTAAGTTTTACTTGATCAAGTTCCAGCCTTAGCATAGCAATCTCTTCTTGCAGTAACTGATTTCTGTGCAGCAGATCCTTTTCTCTGTCATTAGTGTCAGATTCCTGTGTGATAAAAGACAAGAATAAATAGTCATTTGGGAAATCTGGTTTCGCCTGGCAGGCACCACACTCCCCACCACTAAGTGGGATGAGGGAGAGAACTGGAAACAAAATAAAGCTCATGGGTTGAGATACAAATAATTTATTAAGCCAAAAGATGAAAAAAATGGAAACAAGAAAGTGATGATAATGTAATAACCAATTCCAAAGCCAAGTAATAGGATCACAAAGAGCTTCAGCCAATTTCTTTCCTAGTTAGTCTCGAGATATCTAGATATTTCACTGGTAGAAACCTTAAAAATGATTATAACAACAACTATACAGTGAAGAACAGCAGATAGTTTAAGAAAGTGGGAACACAGCGTCTTATTTTTCAGTGGCTTCCTACTTTCACATGCAATTCAGGTATATGTGGGATTGATGCTGCTATCCAGAATTTTTAAAGACAGCAGTGACAAAATAGGGTTATATTGATTAGCTGTAGATAATCCAGGCACAAAACCTTATTTTTTTCTATTGATTTTAGAATGAGCACAGTAAAATATAACAGAATTAATTAGAAATGGAAGTGATTACCTCTGAATTTTTTCCTATAGTTTTTCTTGTTTCTTCTTCCAGTTCCTTCTGTCTCCACAGGTGGCTGTTCAGAATTCCTTCTTGAAGAGCTCTAGCACTCTTTTCCTGAGAGAGCTGTCTCTGTGTTTCATCACGCTCTTCTTCAATCTACAGTAATAAATTGTGAATCTTGAGCAAAATTAGAATTAGCAATACCTTCCTATTTCATTCATCTTTGCATTCTTACATTTTATTAATTCTAGTAAGAGCTGTTTATCATAAAATCATAGAATGACCTGCATAAGAATTTTCCATGTTTGCAAACAAACATGTTTAGATTTATCTGAATTGAAAGTTATAAGGATAGTGTGCGTTCATTGCACAAATCAGCATTATAGAAGTTTTATACTTAATGAATCACTCTCTATAACAAAAGAAAAGAAAACTACTATTCTTGGAAATGTACAGAGTTTAAGTAGAAACCCAAGTTATCTTTCTAACATTATATATATATATATATATACATATATATATATATACATATATATACACACGCACACACACACACACTAAAAACAGAGATGAGCACTCATATGCTTACCGTCATAGATCTGAAAACATCTATTCATCAATATTACCACTAACATTAAGAACAGCATAAATCAAACGAGTAACATTTCCAAAAGCACAATAATTACACTGACTATACCCCACTGCAAGGTTCTAGCTCTACATCTCTCTTCTACTAATATTTAGAAATGCTTCAGAACATATGCCAATATAATTTCAGTTTACCAAAATCTAGCAATACTGCTGTACAAATTGAGTTGCACAAGATTTCCAAAGACTATTAATGAAATGAGACACAGAAGAGGATTGACCAGCTGAACAAACAGACCAGGAGATAAACTAATGCTAACCATGCCCCCATTAAATTCAGGCAGACTGGAAGAGGTGATGCTAACTACTTACTGCTCCTGCCAGAACAACGTGGCCACTGAAGATCCCTACTGATCACTTTCATGTGTTCTTAATATGTTTGCAAATGTAAGTTCTGCAAAGTTGAGGCTTACTATTTACGGGGAAAAATACAACAGAACCGACTGAATTTTTGAGGTATATCTGCAACTGCATAGAACCATGACAGGAATGCTGAAAAGTATGTCAAGGACAGTGAAAAGATCCTCAAAACTGTACATAAGAACTGAGGAATTTATGCAGATTATGTACAGTGAAAACATCATCATTTCAATCATATTAAATAAGGCACTAAACTTGTAATAAAAATAAAGTGAGAGTTTTTCTGAATTCAGTCCTGACTGTAGGCAAATGAGGCAATTTACAGATTATCAGGTAAACAGTAACATTTAGGCCTAAATTTAAATCCATGTAAGTATGCATGAAAGAGTGCTACAATCAGTAACTCTAATTTCCTTCTGAAAAAAATATTACATATATATATATATATATATGATTTTTCATGTATATTATATATATATGTATTTAATTGTATTTAATTAATATATTTAATAATATATTTAATGATTTCCTTCTGGAAAAAAATAAATATATATATTCCTATTATATATATAAATATATTATATATAAAAATAAATAATATATAAAAATATATATTATAAATATATTTATTATTATATTATTATATTACTATATGTTATTATTATTATTAACATATATATAAAATATTATTTTTTCCAGAAGGAAATTATTAAATATATTATCAAATATATTAATTAAATACACACACACACACACAAAGAGTTTTGTAGTAATCAGGAAAAGTAACTCAAAGTGAGGCTTTGCCTGAAACACAAACCAAACCAAACTATAATTCTGAAAATTGAGAAAAGGAATCATGAACTAGTTTGTTCATGTTGGTTTCAGGACAGTAGTCCTCAAAATGTACCAAGATAATTATCTAATGCCTCTTTCACAAACAAGGTACATTTTTGTTGAACATACTAGCATAAAATATCAATTAGAAAGAAGCAGAAAAACAGAAGATGTATGTTTAAGATACCTGTTTCATGAGCTTTCTCAGCGTTATTAACTCTGTTTCTAAATTCCTTGCATGCAACTCAAGTTGTTGTCTCTCCTCTGTTTCTCTACAATATTGATCCTCTTTCCTCCTTAGTTGTTCTCTCATTTTTTCATATTGCATTTCAGCTCTAAGCCTCTTTTCCTCTTCTTGTTTCAAAGAAAATCTGGGATTTAAAAGAGGATATTTGAGGAATTAAAGTACTGACAAAAAAGGAAATATGCCATATCACAAACTTGCAGAAACAACTTAAACCGTAAAAAATGTCACATCTTTTCAAATACAGAAGTTCTGCTCCAATTTTAAGCTTTTAAAACAACTCTAATTTCATTCCATTAGTGGTGGAAGACATCTTTTATATGAGCCTTACAAGACTGACAAATAAGCCATTAAGTGATGTATAAAATTCATCATGTATTTTCAAGTTAATATAGGTAAACATGAAGAATAATGCACACATCTATAATTCCTAAGAAAACCCAAAACTTCACACTACAGGTGCACACTTCATTCAAAAGTAGTTCATTGTCTTACCAGATCAAAATACCATAAACTTTTAGTATTAAAAACATACTGTTTTTAATATGCTGAACATCATCTACATAGTACAGATTCATAATGACTGCCAAGTAATACTAACAAAACAGCACATCGCTTATCTAAGACAAATTCAAAAACCTAAAAGAAGCCTTCCTTTCCTTTCCTTTCCTTGCCTTTCCTTTCCTTGCCTTGCCTTCTTTCCTTGCCTTGCCTTCTTTCCTTGCCTTGCCTTCTTTCCTTGCCTTGCCTTCTTTCCTTGCCTTGCCTTCTTTCCTTGCCTTGCCTTCTTTCCTTGCCTTGCCTTCTTTCCTTGCCTTGCCTTCTTTCCTTGCCTTGCCTTCTTTCCTTGCCTTGCCTTCTTTCCTTGCCTTGCCTTCTTTCCTTGCCTTGCCTTCTTTCCTTGCCTTGCCTTCTTTCCTTGCCTTGCCTTCTTTCCTTGCCTTGCCTTCTTTCCTTGCCTTGCCTTCTTTCCTTGCCTTGCCTTCTTTCCTTGCCTTGCCTTCTTTCCTTGCCTTGCCTTCTTTCCTTGCCTTGCCTTCTTTCCTTGCCTTGCCTTCTTTCCTTGCCTTGCCTTCCCTTTCCCTTCTTTTCTCTTCTTTTCTCTTCTTTTTTGAATAACTGAAATAATCAACAGTAAGCACTGATACAGTTAAAACTGTCCATTGTGTGTCCATAGTAATTAAACAAGAAAGCATTTTTGTATTTGCTAATTATTTTCAATATTTTTCCAATATTTTTGTCAACAAATAAGAAAGCAACTATGAAAATAAAGAAAGAGGTGCCCCCAAAAATTTGCTTTACTAATTCTGGAAAATGGATATCAGCAACTACTAATAAATAGCTCAAAAGATTGGCTGTAACATCAGTATTTAAATAGCTTATACTCAAGGAGAAAGCTTTACATATAATTGTTACTTTAGTTTCCTGAAAAAGTACAGCTTTTACAAATTTATAGCTACCACAGTTTTGAGATTTTATATTGAAAGAAAAAAATAATTCCTTGCATTTATAGATGCTTGGGAATTTTGAAAAATGTTTAGAATCAAATCCAAGCCACATCAGGAATGGCTTTGTCTTACTCATAATCCCCTTCCATGTACTAGGAGACTGCTGGCACATCTCCTTGAAGTCCATTTCCCTTAGCTTCTTCTCAGAGAGAAAGTGCTCTATGCTCTGCGATCAGCCTGGAAGGCCTCTGCTGAACTCACACATGTTGACTATGATCTCTTGTACAGAGCAGCCAAAAGTTGGACCCAGTGATCCAGACACAGACCAACAAGAGCTAAGTAGGGATGGATCCCTCCCTTCGGCTTCTTGACTCTCTGCTGTTCTTAACGCAACCCAGGATGCTGATGGCCTTCTCAATTTCAAGACCATTCTGGCTCACGTTGCACTTAATATCTGCCAAGGCCCCCAGAGGCTTCTCAGCAAAGCAGCTCACCAACCAGAACATTTCACTGTGTATCCTCACAAGGGGTTCCTCTATCCCACTTGCAGGGCTTTGAATTTGTTCTTGATGAATTTTACATAATGCCTGCTGGCCAATCCTCTAAAATGGTCTAAACAGTGACTAAAAACCATTTGCATCTAGATCAGGAGTACGAGGACAAGGGAACAATCTCAAATTTGACCTTCAATCAAACAAGCACACATGCTAAACTGTTTCAATTTGTGGTCTGTGGAGTTGTCATAATTCCTAGTTTTATATAAAAACAGAAGGTACAAAAACAAAACCTGTGAAGTACAACTCTTAAAAATGCTTGTTAAGTCCCCACTCACTAGAGGTACTTAAGAGATACATGGATGTAGCACTAAGGGACATGGCTTAGTGGTGGGACTTCGTTGATGGCTGGACTATCAGCATCTTCTAAAACGTGACCAGGACAACACACAATCAAATGCAGGATTACATACTTAAGGCTTTGGATATCACTTTTCAATTCCATTTCTTGGTGAGCCAATATGGATTTCAAATCTTGAGTCTCTTCTGCTATTAACTGTGACTCCTCTTTTTCACTTTCCAACTTTTTGACTTCTCTCCAGAGAGCTGTATAGCGTTTTTTTTCACAATCTATTATCTGTTCATATTCAAGAAGTATGTTTTGAATTTTCAGCAAAATAGCAGAATCTATATGGAGACAAAAAGTACACAAAATCGCACATATGCATAAATACTTTCCAGTGTACAATCTATTTAATTCTTTGCTGAATTGGGTATAGGTGGCAAGGTTTTAGTCGTGGCGAAGTCTCTATAAGAAAGACCCAAAAGACTGTGCCAAATGCAGATAAATCCAACAGACCCGCTACAGGATACAACTCAGCCTATCAGCCAATCTTACAGCACCTCCAAGAAAGCATATTTTGGAAAGGGCAAAAACACCAAGTAGGCAGAGAAGGAGGGGAAAAAAAAGTGTAAGTAACAGTGGAAAAAAATGTAAGATGAAGGAGGAAGCACTCCAGGTGAGGGAGCAGATTCCCAAACAACCTGTGGAGAGCACCATAATGGAGCAGGTGTTTCCCTGCAGCCCTTGGAAAGAGCCACACTGGAGCAGATATCCACATTGCAGCCCATGGAAGACTCCACTGGAGAACAAATGGCTAATTCCTAAAGGATCTTTATTTGATGAAGAGTCCACACTGGAGCAGATCTTCCTGACGAGAAGTGTAGCCCATGCAGAGCCCAGGCTGAACTGTTTTATCCTGCAGTCTGTACTGCAGCCTGTAAAAGGACCTATGCTAGAGCAGAGAAAATGTGTGAAGATGTAGAAGAGGCAGAGAGGAACTACCATGTATCGACTGGAGACCCACCATCCTCCTTGCACTGCTCAGGAAGTGGGAGCGAAGAAGCAAAATTAAGCATGAGAAAGTGGTGGGTGGAAGGTGTTTTATTTACTTATTTTTATCTTTCTCACTCCCCAGTTTAATTGGCAAACAATGAAATTAATTTTCACCAAGTGGAGCATGTTTTGTCTGTGACAAAAATTAGTGATGGCCCTGTCTTTATCTCATTTCCTGAGCTTTTTCATCTCCTATTTTCACCTCCTGTCCTGTTGAAGCGTGGAAGTAACAGTGCAGGTGGGTATGAATAAGGTCTTTAGCTACAGTTAATCCATATTTGCCTAATGAAGTTTTAGCAAAGATTAAGAAAATTAGCGCTGCTTACATTTATATCAAACTACGTGTATATATGCAAGCATATTACAACATTTCATTATAGATTTTTTAATTTTTTTTTTTTCAGCAAAGCCATTATTTTGAGAAGCAATTTGTCATTACATAGTAAGAGGCATAAACAGGAAAAAAAAAAAGACTGGTCTTGCTAACTTCTCATCACTACATTTGAATGAGCTGGCATGTACCTTACAAAACCTGCTCTTCCAATTCTGACTAGAGACAGCCAGCAGTAGGTAAGGCGTGCTTGCTGACAACACATATGGACATCTGAGGGTAGGTGAGCTGAATTCTGCATTCAGTGCAGAGGGAGTCTCTACTTTTTGGGGAGCAGGGTATGGGCAAGAGTCAATTTTGATCATAAACAATAGGCCAAGACAGAAAACTAAAGAACTGTGAAGGTTCACAAGGAAACGAGTTTTAAAAGAGGAACTTGTAACAGCAGACAAAGTGATTTAGAAACTTACCTGTATGATCCACACTAAGCTGTTCAAACAGCAACATAGCTTCTTTGTAAGTTGAAGTTGGCAACTCAGCATCCTCTGTAGTTGTATCAGATGACTGTGTTAAATCAAGGTCATCAGTAACATCCATTTGCATGCTGCCCTACAGACAATACAGTGTGTTATGTATACAACACTGTATTATCACAGATCATTATGAATGCAGGAACAATTCATTCTCTCACTCACAGCCCATCAATTTGGCTCAAAGAGTACAAAGATGCATACTAGCAGAAATCTGCATCTGATTGAACATGATGTAAAAGCTGTTACCGTTTAAGTGATAAAAGCTGATAAAAAAAACTAACTTTACAGTACCTTGTTCTTTTCACTCCCTGTTTTTGTTGCAGGTCTGGAAAACAAAAATACATTTCAGTACTGGAATGCTTATACTACATTATGAACAATAACTGAAATTGCTCTGAAAACAATTTCAGAAGTGAATTAAACTACAGTTTAATACAATAACTTTGTTACATGTAGTCATGTAGTTGAAGGCAGAAAAAAAAACAACAAAAACATCTTATGTATACTGGAAGGGTGTTTTTTTTCTGCATAATATTGGGAATTACACAACAGCCAAGGTTGAAAAGGACCTCCAAAAAGGCCACTCTTGGAGAGAGACCTCCGGAGCCTTCTCTTCTCCAGGCTGAAGAGTCCCAGCTCTCTCAGCCTGCCCTCATAGGGGAGGTGTTTCATCCCTTGGATCATTTCTGTGGCCCTCCTCTGGATGCACTGTAACAGACCTACATCTCTCCTGTACTGAGGAATCCACATCTAGGCGCAGTACTCCCAGTGATGTCTCACCAGTGCTGAGTAGAGGGGCAGAATCACCTTCCTCAACGTAATGGCCATGCTTCTTTTGATGCAGCCCAGGATATGGCTGGCTTCCTGGGCTGTGAGGGCACACTGCTGGCTCATGTCCAGCTTGCCATCCACCAGTACACCCCTAAGTCTTTTTCGGCAGAGAAAAAATCATTGTACGCATTCAGTTTATAAAACTTACCTTTAGTTTTCAGGCCAATTTTTGTAATTACCAGATATATTTATAATATTCCTTATATTCAGTACCTTTCTTCATCTTGAGATGTTTCACTGAAAGTGCTATCATCCATTAATTGAATCTTCCGATTAGCCCTCTGCTTTGAAGACTGCCTTTTCTTCTCATTTTTCTTCATACCTTTTGCATTCAGAACAGATTTACTATATTGAACAGAAAGAAAGAAAAAAAAAAATCAACAATTGAGTACATATATATACACACACACACACACACGCACACACTATATATAGAAAAAAAACAAGACTACAAATGTCTGTGCTAAAACATCTTGGAAGATACTCAAGTAAGCTGGAACACCTCTCTGTCCCCATTAGAGGATGTACTTTAGAGCACAGATTCTCCTAAAGACGATGCAGATAAAAAAATCCTGCCCAGGATTATGTAAAAGCATCTTTGTCTTCTTAAAACTTTTTAGGACTGTTTGGTAATATTATCTTTTCCTTTTTCCTGACAAAGAGGACCTGATTTTAATGAAAAAACTGCATGAGGAACACTAATATCTCCTAGAAAAGGGAGAAAGTTAATTAAGTTCCTGCTTTTCTGTTCTGGGTGGCTCTTTATTAACAAAATAGCTTTTTCTCAATCTCCAGCTAAGATTCTGAAGACACTATCAGCATCAGTATTGAGGAAGAAATTCTCTGGGCAGCCTGGTCTAGCGGTTGGCAACCCTGCACATAGCAGGGGGGGGTGAAACTAGATGACCATTGTGGTCCTTTTCAACCCAGGACATTTTACGATTCTATGATTAAGATCTGTATCTCCTCCAGTGAAATAAATCTGAACCTCCAATGTGCACTTATGTCCTAAGAAAATATATTTAAAAAAAAAAGTTTGAGAAGTAGGAGAGTACTCAGCATAGCTTTCAACACTGAGGAAAGTGCTTCAAATATAAGATTAAAAAACACCTAAAGCTAAAACCCCCAAATATTGCAAGTAAAAATCACAGATTATTTCTTTACTTTACCCTTTTATTGGCATTTCAACTAATTTTGGTCTCTCCTCAGATGAAAAATTCTTTGTGTGTTTTTCTTCTGTCATTTTTTCATTCTTCCTTAGAGCAAGCTTTTCTTTTACTGGTTGATTGGTAATATTGCCTGCTGGTGTATTTAATTTATCAAGGCCTTCCTGTTTCTCCACTGCTTGCACTTTGAAATGTTTCTGCTTCCTTTTTTCTTTCTCAACCTATGAAGAAAAAATTAAGCTTCATATATTTTTCTGCTTTTAAAGGAGATCTAAGACCAAATAATCTAAGCTTGACTCCTAAAATAATGTAAAATAAAAAAGAAACTATAAAGTGTACCAAGTCAATGAAAACACTCTGAATTCACTCATAATTTGAAGTACAACAACAACAACAACAAACCAGCCCTCAGGAAATAAACAATAAAAGCGTTACTGGTGAGCAAGAAATTAGACAGAATACACAACATTACTTGTAGAAACACAAAATATGAGTGGATGTATGATGGGGTACTTCCTTAACAATGAGGAAAAAAAAACCAAACTCACAAGCAGAAACAGTTTCACAGCAATCAGGAATTTTAGTGGAAAGCAATGAAGGCACATCATGCGCAAACCACAGCAAATGAAGAGATAAGTCAAGACCCTGTTCAGAAGCTATTTTCATTCCTTCATCGAGAATCAAAACCGGTGTACTTGTATGCATTTCTTTTTATGGCAATGAGGTGATAACTACTTGCACTGGAACTGACTGCCACCTATTGTTAAACTGAAACAATAAATTTTGATTTCTCAAAACCTTCTGATTACATTATGGGGAAAAGTACAATTCTCCACTGCTTTCCTTATTTATGAAAAACGTTCATCCCTTAAAACAACAACAACAAAAAAACAATTTGCACAAAGCACCTTCTTTTAATGATCAATAGCTAACATGAACAGGACCATTGATACGGAGAAAGACTAAGGAATAAGGAGCAGCAGGTGAACTTCTACCTCTTTTTGTAGCTGTACCTTCTCTTTCTCCAAAGCCAGGAATACCATTTGCAGCATTCCTACCTTACTCTTAAATCTTTCCACATCTTGTTTTAATTCTTCATCCAGATTCCTTTTCAGCATGCCACAAGGTTGCTGAGCATGTGGAAAAAGATTTTCAATTTCTTTTTCTCCTATTTCCTTGTTTTTGATGAAGCAGTCTCTGGAAACACTGTCACTAAGACAGACGTCCTTGCCAAATTTCTTCTCTCTTATAAAATCAAGTGTACTTCCATCATTTGTGGAAATAGGTCTTACTTTAGGAAGAATATTAGAAATGTCATCCAAAATATTTGTTTTTAAACAATATCTCGGGGAATATTCAGGACTTCCCTCTACACTCTTACTAATCCCATTCTCATTTTCTTCCATTTCCTCTCCTTTTGCTAGAGGTACATTTGTATTATCTGTGTAATTAGTGCAGTCTTCTTCATCTGTACTCCAGGTATTTTCCACGTTTGCATTTAAGTTATTGTGATCAGGAAGGACACCGAGACTCGGAATTACAATTTCCGTTTTGGGCTCTTTCAGGTCTACGTTAAGTTTCATGTCTCCAAATTCACCTTTACTTTCTAACTTATTACTTGATTCTGTCGCACAAGATGAAACACGAAAACTCTTCAATTCTTCATTGAAGTCATCTTCTGACACTTCTGCCACAAGGGATGTAGCTTTCTCAGATTCATTAATTTCACCAAACAGCTGCTTCAGCTCTGCTGTAATGTTTTTAAAATTTGTTTTCAACTCCCTTTTCTCTTTTTCAACCCACATTCTTTCATATCTTTCTTCCCACGGCTTTAGACTTAACTGCTTGTCAGCACTGTGGGATTCCTCATTTTCTCCTAGGGTTTCCTGATGAGAAATTTCTGCTTTGTCAGTCTGCTTTTCATATGCTGTCTTTTCTATCAAGCTGGTAGTTTCTAAAACACATTTATCCTTAAGTAAGCAGGTAAAGACAGAAAAATTACCAAGAAAAAGAAAATTATGGTTAAGCCATGTAATTTACATTGTAAACTCATCCTATCGTACAACAAAAAATAAAGGTACCTTATTCATTTTTTCCTCAAAATAGAAGGATCTAGTTTAGAAACAATAGTCTTTCTTCAACTAGATTTCTCTGAACACAAGCATCACTTTTACCAATTATAGAGAGCAGGCAGGCTAAAAGGTGTCACTAAGAGTTTGTTTTAGTATTTTACTTAACAAAAAAAAAAAAAAAAGAAGAAGAAGAAGAACCAAAAGAAACCAACAAAACAATCAGCAACAATGTACAACACAACTGCCCAAATTTTCCCATCCTCCATCACTTTCTACTGACTGGCAATTTACAACCCCTTGCTAGTTAACACAGTGTGAGTGATCATAACAAGCTTTTTACTATCCACTACAAGGAGAACTGGCTACATTATAATCATTTATACTCCCCAGAGTTAGAATGCTTAAATTCCATTCCAAGCACCCAAGACAAATATTTACTAGGAAAACCTGTTCATTCCTGCCCTCAGCCCAAAATCAAGAACTAAGACATCTATCAAAACTGTACCATGCCTCAAACCCACTGACCAGCTCCTCTCTCCAGCCTCCTCATATCTGTGACTTCACGCTCTACTCCTCAATGGTGCTGACTGCTTGTATCATGTGTCACAGCCCCTGCAACATTATCCTGTTTGTGTTCCCTTCTGAATAAGGGTTGCAGGCTTGGTGTCCCAAGGGACCACGACCATTGATCTTCTTACTCCGATTATACAGGCCCTTTCCTTCTTCCACATCTTAACTCCACAAAAATCTTTCACAATGGAGAGGAGCAACTCAGTTCCCACCTGTCTCAGCCACTCCATTCCCAATCTCCATTCACTTTGCACATCTGCTACCACCTTCCAATACTTAAGCTCTGTTCTCTACCTGCTGAAATTAATCACATCCCTCTTCCATGGTGCCTTGGATGTATGATGGATATTACTTCCTCCACTGTCCCTTGAGGTATTACAGAAGAATCCAGACACTCACTGAAGTCCCCTACCCAGTCCTGTATGCTCAATACAAACAGAATGCCTAATTTATATTCCTCTATAATGGCCTCCAAAAAAAAAATTATTTTCAAACTCTTATTATCTTGATCAGACAAGGATACATTTTGCAGAGGCAGAGAAAGCATTGACAGATTATCATATTTCAGGATAGTATCTAACTTCAGATGATACAAGCTTCACGTACAAGACTCTTTTTTCAGAACCATTTACTGCCTGGTAAACTTTCTTTTACCTTAGCATATAATACAGTTTACCAATTCAGACTATAACTCACAATATTTGATTTCACATACCTGTCTCCCATAGTTTTCAATGGCATCCTTGACCATCCCTTTTTCAGCTGATGACGGCACATGAAAGACAGATTCTGAGCACTCACCTACAGTGAAGAAATTACATGAACATGACTTATTACAACTTATTTATATCTGGAGTACATCCTGAATCATTACACTTGTGAGAAAATAACACAAACTAAAACAATCTCTCAAGTGTATGATTTATGATTTGAAGATAATATTATAATACAGTTTAAAGATGCGTCTATGTGAACTACTCTCTTTCAAAGCATTCCCTTTCATTCATAAGGGTAATTTGATGACAATCAGTACAAATGGTCAGAAATACACCTTTAAGAATCTCAAATGATTTATGTATATGTAGAAATATATTTATATATACACATGACACACTGTATGCTATACAGTAACTGGCTGGATTCCCCCAGCTATTTTCATTGTGCCTTGTTTTGTGCCAAGAAAGGTCTCATTTAACCCTTTTAGAGTTAGAAATACATGTACCATAGGAATTACAGCGGTCTGCAGAAGAAATACAGCTTGCTGAAAACCAAACCCAAATATAAAAGTTTGAGAGAAACTTTCATATATACTTCTTAATACCTGATCTTCAAGATAACACATGAATGAAAGAAAAAAAATAAGACAAGCTAGAATGAACAGAAGATATATGAAATGCTGACATAAAATGACCTACAAAAACATTGTTTTTCCTACCTAACTTTGCCACGTTATAATATCCTGGACCATTATTGAATTACATTTCACATTACTGCATAAAACAGACAAAACTAGAACTCACAGAATCATAGAATCAGAAAGGATGGAAAAGACCTCGAAGATCATGGATAAATGAGGTTGCTAAGTCACTATCCATCATATTTAAAGAGTTGTGGCAGTCAGGTGAAACCCTGGAAAGGACTAAAGGATATCTAATTTTTCATCCAGCATTATAAGCTGGGAATGCATGCTTGCAGTCCAGAAAGCCAATTGCATCCTGAGCCACAAAAAAAGAGGCACTGCATGGCCAGCAGGCCAAGGAAGGTAGCTGTCCCCCTCCTACTCCATTCTTTTGAAACCCTTCCCAAAGTACTGAGTTCAGCTCTGGAACCCCCAGCACAAAAATCTCCAGTTAGAGCAGGTCCACAGGAGGGTCACAAAAAATAATTTGAGGACTGGAACACTCTCCCTATGAAGAAAAGCTGACAGAGTTGGAGAATATAAGACTTTGCAGAGACCATATTATAGCCTTTCAATAATTAATGGGGGCATATAAGAAAGATGAAGAAAGACTTTTTACTATGGTCTGTAGTGAAGGGTAACAGTTTTAAACTACAAGACAGTTTAGATTAGATATAAGGAATAAATTCTTGATGAGGGTGGCAAGGCACTGGAATAGGTTACCCACATTAGGGAGGCTGGAACTAGGTGATCTTTAAAGGTCCTTTACAGTCCAATTCTATAATTCTATGATTCTAACAATGCTTTATGCATCTTACAGAAACACTGTAACTACAGAAGAGAATCTCCTTTTCTTTATGCACTGCAAATACAAACACGCATACATTTTTTCTGGAGGGAAGTTTGACCTCTATTGTTGACAAAAGAAACAGTACCGTTTTTCCTAAGACACAGATGTCAAACAGCTTGGAACAATTTCCATTCCATACTTAGAAGTTGCAATAGTTTTCTGAACTCTTTCTAATCATCTGCTTCATATGCTTGCTTATATAGGTTTTCACCTGATTTGTATTTTCAGGGGCTCACTGTAGAAACCTGAGTAAGGGACTGTTTTGCATCTCACTAACAAATACTTACATTCACATAAATCAGAACAAAGAAACTAAAAACCCATTAAGGTCATATATTCTCTCTCCCATATATAAGTTTATCCTTCTCTCCCAGCCAAAAGGAATTCCTGTCAACATACTTCCACTCATCACCTCCCACCTAAGCTCTCTTTCCCATGTCCTTCCCCTAGCTCTAAACTCAGTGGTCAGTTTCAAAAAAACATGACAGGAAGGTTTCAGGAGAGCATATGGAATACATGTTTTAAAACAACTGTCAGAGAGGTAGAGAAAAGCCAGCTAAATAATCACTCATGCTAAGTGCAGCATAAGCTTGGCAATCACCCTTCCTGTCCCACCTTCAGCTCCTGGACAGCTTAGTTTGCAGATGCCTAGCCTGGAATCAGACACAGGACATGCTCCCTATTACTCCTTCAAGAACTGGTATATTTGGTAACAGGAAGGAAAGTAAGTTTGAGGACTGCCTGACAAGGGGTGATGATAGCAGGTATGCTGGAAGAAGCTTACACTGTAGGACTAGAGGAGAAAACACTCACAGATAGAGGCATATTTCATTAAATCTTTGGCTGAAATAACATCTTGCTAGCAAACATTAATTTAACAGTAACAATTTACAAGTACAATGTGTCTGCCCACAAAGGAACACGACAAAAAAAAACCCTTTTATAAATACCTTCTATATCGTCTACATCTCCTAAACTCAATTCCTCCCGTAGATCTGCAGAACAAATAAATCAAATGCTTAATTAAATATGCTCATCAGAAAGATTCTGAAGCTAAACGCAGAATATCAAAGTTACCATTACCTGATTTCTGCCCTTCCTTTTTTGGAGATGTTTCATTCATCTCTAAAAGTGATGCAGAAACCTTCAACTATGAAAGACAATCCAGTGAACAAAAAAACCATAAATTCAAAGTAACTACATGCTCTTTAATGAGCAGGACAGGTAGACTGAAATGAAAATCATTTACCTGCAAATTACTGGGTTTCTCTGAAAAGCCTGGAGGTGAAAAATGAAAGCACTATTTTATTTAATTGAAGGTATCTTTTACTCTGTACAGCATCAGTAGGTTTTGTAATTGTTGGCTGCACGCATTACTTTATTGAGAGTGCAGTAGCTAATATTCATTTATCACGTAGAATTCGTAGTACTATGCAAGAAATGCAGAGTAATTCCCATCATGCACCTTTTATTAAAAAAAAATCACAGAATGAGAACAATTCATGTGAAGCATTAAGTCATGTCTGTCAACAGAACAAGATTAAAATATTTTGTTCTTTTTGGAAGCTGAATTCTGCTTTCTAAAAGGATTAATTAGAGCAGATAGCTTTAGCTTTTAAATGACCAATCATAAAAGAGTCCAGCAGCACTATGACTACTTCTATCACTGCTTAATGTTGAGGTTGCTTTCTCATTAACAACTTATGGAGAACAAGGGTACTGACACAGAAACCTCATACAAATGTCATTCAATGAGGTGAGAACCAGCTTGCTTTTAAACTGATCACTCTGGTTCAGCTTGCAGGGAAATACATGATAAAAACTTTGGTTGTAATGCACAACATGTGCATTATTCCAAATATTTTTGAAGTTTTGTGCCCAATTTTATTTTCTAACACACACGACCTACTGTCCATGCATTTCTTGAATCCTGTGCTGCAGTCATCGTATAGTTTATGTGTCCTCTCATGAAACAAGTATACAAAATGCTTCTAAGAATGGATCCACAAAAGAATTTTCACATTAAAAAATAATAAAAAAACATCAAGATTTGATTTTAGCACACTTGGTGGTCAAGTAAGATGGAAACACCTTAGAAAGATTACCACAGTCACCTCTTCCCCCTTTCCATACTGATTTCAAACTTAACTTCGCAGAATCATATGAAGAAGACTTTCATGATAATTAATAAGTTGATTTAGAGCTCGCAGAAGCTTGCAAAGGTCTGGTTCCAGCTTACTCAACTAAAATTGGATTAGCCTTTTTGGCTATGTCACTGTACCCATATCATCCATATTAGCCAATCCATAGCTGGATTGCCAAATCATTTTTAAAAAGATAAAAGCTTTATTCCAAGAGGAAAACTTCCCTGCTCTCCCATGCTCAATCAAGATGGTTGTATGGCAAATGTCACTGCAGGCAGAAACCCTCAGCGACAAAACCTGAATTTGTCCTCACATTTTAGTTTGTACTCAAAGCACAACAGAAACCTATAAAAATGAAGCTGAGGGGGGCCGGGGGGAAGCTTAACCAGATGATACTTTTCTTCTGCTGATTATCCAGGAACATCCAAATCTTCAGACAGGTAAATCTTAAACCAGATACCACTGTTACCACATTAAGCAACAACTTACAGCAAAAAAAAACCCCAAAAAACATGCGTGTCCAAAACACACACATAATGAACACAAGAACTTCCTTGACTAATCAAACAAGTCAGCAAGTGCAGTGTTAACTGGTGTTAATTAACAATAGCCAAGCACTTCTTCATTGCTACAGCACATACCCACACAGCACAACAGGGCTCCTAAGGAAAACACTAGAAAAAGCTCACTTGTCTATAAGCACAGACAAATCCAATCTATGAGAAAGTTACCATTGTTGTGTTCCCCTGAAATATTCTGCAAGCATACTCCGTGTTCATCTGCAGCTGGGAGCAACACACCAGGTGACGCTTTCCTCAGACTTTCAGAATCCATCTGTACAATCCAAAACACATGTATGAGAATTGGTACAATTTTTTTTTTTAATCAAATATATCAAAGTTTTTTGTATATAATAAAAGGGCAAAAAAAATCCTCACAACTCATCTAAACTATTCTGTAATGTTGATAAAGCTTGGCAAACTGGATAGCCACAGAAGAAATTAACATGAGAAATCAAGATGTTGATTGCAAACAAGTAGCTGCAGCTCTGTGTTGATCCAACATTTGCATCAAATTTATGCCTGACATTCAAATTTGAGCTTATGTTCCTGGGGCACGTATCCCACAGTGGTGAGTGAATGCATCACTACGTTGCAAAAAAAACCAAGTGTGATTTGCATTGATTAAAGGCTAACAAGGCAAAGCTAACAGAGATAAAGGCCATCTTGAAAATCTTGTGTTTTTAAGAAAGGGGTGGGGGATGAGTTTTTTCCCCACAACAAAAGCTAGAGGGGAATTAGCTACAGACCCTGCTCGCTCTCATCTTGTGAATCATCAGACAGAATGGATAAAAACAGCCAGCACACTTGGTGTCTGTTGAACACCATTTTGAAAAATGGATTAAGTCTATCTACAGAAGACAGAGGTTTTATACAGAAGAACCTAAATGTCTAGGTTGCTCACCCTAGGGGCATCCATTTAACTCTGACTGGATCAGCAGAATAGAGCCGTATAGTAGGAAAAAAAACAATCCTACCACAAGTCCCCTCGAGAAGCTCATAAGTTTTTCAGCAGCAATAAACTGCTGTATCAATACCGTGCTAGAAAATCAACTCTATGGCCAGCAGCCAGGAGGCCTATGTAAGTAGTTTGACCTAACTTTGTCCCAGTACTAACTGAAAAGAGAACCTACACTAAAAGTATTTCAAGGACTCTCAGTTACAGTCAGAGCAGCAGCAACATGAGGTAAATAAATCTCTTCAGGGGCAGGGCTCAATTCGAAGGCAAGCTCTCACGTAGCTCTCATCTGACTCTCCACCAGACTGCGGAGATGCACATTTCACAGAAAGTACCTCAGAATCCCAGGGAGATTCAGACTCTTTCTCTTGCTGTGCTCCTATTGCTGGCAGAGTACCTACAAAAAACGGACAAAGAGAGACACTGAGAATTTACTGCACTCCACTTTTATCCCCCATCAGTCAAACATAGAATCTGAAAGATAAATAACAGCCCTACAGCAGAGGACAAACCAAGAAATGAGTTACATTCAAGGGTAACTTTACACCCAGTCACATTACAGTATTCTCTTTACTCCTCTTTATCTCTTTTCCAGCAAAAGATGCCTAAGAATGACAGCTGACATGGCTATATCCCTCATGTTTGGACATTGTTCAGGAAGAAACTCCAGCATGCTTCACTCCCAGCATATGCAGAGCTTGAGTCTCTAGCCTACACCTCCATCATTTGGCATTTACTATCACTTTCCACTGTACAGGACATACCATAAAAGCATGATGCAAAATACCCTCACACTAAGAGGAAACTGCCAACACACATCGCTCCTTGCTTAGAACTATCAAGTGAGATCTTCCCTGACTAAGATTCATTACCCTGCACACCTTCTGAGAAGGTAGATACATAAGGACTGACATTTAAGAATGGAATAGGAGCTTACAGTTCCAACACTTAGCCCAGACAACTGCAAGCATTTTCCATCTTATCACTTAACAGTTTAGTCAGTTCACAGCACCAAACTCCTGTCCAGAACAGACCATATTCATTTCTCTGTTCTAAGCTACTCCATCACATAAAACAAACTCAGGATTCACTCACACAGAAATGCATGGAAAATTTGAGCCAGACAGCAGTGACGGTGTCCACTCTGGAAAACCATAACTGTCAATTCCAGTCTGGGTGCTGACTATTTATGCTTTGCCAAATGCATGCTTAGGGGAAAACGTACAAAGAGAAGAGCATGTACCTTGAGTGCTTCTGCCAGATTCTCTGTGCAGCATCTGACCAATAGCTACACATGCTCTGAAAGCATCTACTGCAGCAAGCTACACTCTGGAGACAGACAATAGAATTATTACCTTCTCCTGTTCTGAGATCCTGAGGTAAGTACCAAAGTACCCAACTCTTTCTGAGCTGGTCATGCTCTCAAGCACACAAAGGAGTAGCTCGGGAGAGACTTTCTACATTTTAAAACTGAACAAAGTGAGGCACTGGAAGAGTTTTCTCACAGTTTGACTCAAGTCTGCCCTTGGCTGAAGCCCTGAAAAACCTCAGCTTTTCAATATGACAGTACCCACCAGAAAGGGAAACACTACTGTCACACACACGACACACTAGACTACCTACTTGTTTTGTTCGGACCACTTCAAGGAGAACACAGCAACAAAATTAAGAAAGGAACTTGCTTCATACATAATCATTTGGAATCCAGCACCACAATTTGTGATCTCTAAGAATGAACAAAAAGGAACAAAAGCTGCAAACCTTCTCTACCACTGCAGGCTAGGGTTCACAGGTAACAGGAAAGTTCATAATCTTCGAGGATAATCATCATTTTACTTCATTTATGGAACATTAATACTCATAGAGGAACAATCAGGATCAATATTTAATTAAACTCACTTCTCTCATTAGCAGTGTCTTCTGAAGCATTATGGACTTGATGGTTAATACTACAAACAGAATTTTTCACACCCTCAAAAACTGTAGTCTGTAGCTTCTCACCAGTATCTTCCTTCTCCTGTTCTTCCTCTTCTTCCCATTTAGGTGACTCTTCCTAAAAGACATTGACCAAAAGAGCTGGAAAGAGCAGAAACCAGTATCTACTTCACCACCCATGAACAACTTGGAAAACACTTTTCATGAGTAAGACTAGAATCTTCATTTTAGCGCAACAAGGTTTCTAAAGGCCTTCAATTTTTCAGTGGGAATCTGCATGTTTAAACAGCAATGCCTCATGTTGTAAACTTCATCCCTGGTTATGCAAAGCTCCTGAGAAGCACTTCCTTGTGGCAGCCTACTTCCAGTTTCATTTATACTATTCAGGAAGTCATTCCTTCTTTCTGCCTACTTAGCTCACAATTTCACTAGCTTCCTGCCCTCAATTTCATTCAAAACTTCCTTTTGCTTCCTCAGTTGCAGTCATCACCCCATGAATTCTACTAAATGGCAGCAACTTTAAACAGACATTATTCATTCTCTCAGTTTTATATAACAGAAAGTCCACAGATTCCAGAAAGAATGAAGTTTCCTGTCTTTCTCCTTCAAAAACACTGCAATCACATACTAAACATATTGAAAATAATGTCTGAGACTACTCTTATACATAAGAAATGACTTTGGCTATGAGTAAGATATTTTTGGTATCAAAATACGATGACTGAAATATGGATGAGTGGTAACTATTAACAGGAATACAGTTTACTGTTGCTTACCTGCATCACCCTTAACAAACCCTTGCAATTCACTCATCCCTTTATACTTACTTTTGTGCTTGAGGAAAATGTTGCCCTTAGATTTTCCTCACATCTATTTAGGCACAGGTTTTCACCTTCTTGTTTCAGTGCTTCATGGACTTTATTATCTACTTCTTTATACTGCCCTTCTTCAGTATCTTCATCATCCGTGACAGAGCTTGGTCTTTGATTTTCAAGCTTTATGTTTTCTGCTGCTGACCAAGAACCACTACTACTCTTGAAGCCATCACTGAAACTTAACTTCTCCTCCTGAAGATCACCACTATTTGAGAGAGGCTGAGGTATCTCTTTTTTCAAGTCTGTCATTTCAGAGTCTGCAAAACAGGAGGCTGTATTTCTGTGAAACAGCTTCTGTATCATGCTTTTCTTGTTGCAGCTTTCTTGTTTATCTTGCAAATTATTTAGATTTTGAAGGACAGCTTGTTTTGGTACTGACTCGTAAGATACTTCATTATTCATTCTCTTTGGAGACATGGCTGTTATGTTCTCTTGCAACCTTTCATAACACCCATCTATAAAAGACACAGGAGTATCAACAGATTCCTCCATCTTTTCATCAGTTTTTTTACATGTTTTCTGGTAATCACTGGAGACACTTCCAGCTCCACATTGTGCATCCCCTTCATTCTTAACATTACTAAGATACTCCAAGTTCTGATTAATTTCTTCCTTAGGTTCTATTTTACCTCTCTGCTCCTCTTCCATTATGTCATTAGATTGAGTTTCTTCATCTTCCAGATCTTCTTCCTCCTTTTCATCTGGAGTAAGATCTTCCTCTTCTTCTTCTTCATACTCCTCATCATCATCTCCATCATCATTTTCATCTTCCTCCTCTTCTTCCTCTTCCTCCAATTCATCTTCCTCAAGGTTGCTTGAATCTGAGACATCTTGATTCAACAACTCTCCACATTCTCCTTTGTTCAGGTTTGCATCTGTTGGTTCTTTTTGTTGAAGGCTTTTCTTCTGTGACTTAGGACTTTCAATTCTAGAACTATCACCACCAACTTAAAGCATGAGAAAAGGAAAAAGGCGTAAGAATCAAATGCGTTATATAAACAGCAACAGGCACTTTACCCATTTACAACACAGCAGAGTAGTCATCTGGGACTGTATGGAAAAACAGACAGGTAAGGGCAGGATGGGGGACAGACATATCAGACACAAAGGCTTAAGAGAGGACTCAATATCTTTGTTTTCATTATCTGACTTATTTTACTCTGAAATGACCATGTGCTCTGTTCTCATAACACTACTTTCCTCAATTACAATAGCCAAATGAAAAAAATAAGCCAAAAAACCCAAGAAACCCCAAATGAAATTACTTAGCAAGTTTACTTTTGTATGTCATTGTATCAAGAAGTCTTTTCCAAATAACTTACCGATATTCCTGAACTTTTTGGAAACATTCATTAACATTGTCAAGTTTGGCTTCTGTGGCTTCTGCAAATAAAAATACATTTTGAAAGAATTATTTAATCTATTTTTGTTTGCTTGTTTGTTTTTAAACAAATCCCTTACTTACATCAAATCCTGAACAGTAAATACAACCAGGCTGTCCCCTTCTGAAAGGACTCAGATGCTTGCTAGATCCTTCAATTTTAATAACACAAACATTCCTCTTATATACAAGTCAGTGACTATTCAAAATTATCTGTAGATGCATAACAATTCTAAAAAAAGTTTTTTAATCCATAGGTAAAATACAACTACACTTGTGATTGCAGAGTCTGGTTGCTTATTTGTAAGTAACTCAATTTGTAACTCAAATATCTACTAAAGTTCCTTAAGCTTGAAGAATAAATTAGTTAATACAACTCCACTTAGTGAAAGATCTGTAAATTTCAAAGTAATGCTAGAAATATGCATCACTTCCCCTTAAATCAATGCAAGAAAATAGAATAATGTTTGAAGTACACATGTTTGCATCCCCAGCATTACAGTGTGCTGAACTACCAAACTGAAGTTCCTAATCACTGCAGAATCCCAGTGCAACAGACTAAATACTCCAACCATGACTGAAAAAATTGGTAATCCTTCAGAACATTCATAAAAACAGTAGGATAAGCACATGGAGCTTATAAAGAAAAAAATCCAGGTATTCAAAAAATGAAGAAAATAATGCAGTGTGAGATTATATACAAGCACAGAATGTCATCCTAGAGAAAAAGGGAAAAAGAAAAAATACTTATTTGAGGAATTGAGAGCATTGAGCACTCAAGGAACCTAGTGAGGAAGGAAGGAGAGCCAGGTGAGGAACAATTTCACTAGACTTTGATAGATAAATGTTCTTTTTCATTACCAGTTATAATTCTATCAAGTAAATTAGGGGAAACAATAGCAAAGCTTGAAAGAGAACAGAATAGGTTATTTATTAACTTATCAACTCCTAGGGTTTGCAAATCTCACTCAATGAACAACTAATACAATGGGGTAGTTTATCTTAATATCTACTGCTCTTTTGCCCCAAATCACAAATCTACTGCATGTTCTGCCAAAGCTACAAGTTTTTAGGAAAAACTCATAGCAGAAGAAAGGTTGGCAGATGAGAAATCCCTTTTAAGGAGAAAAAAAGAAATGAACTGGCTGGAAAAGCAGTTTCTTTCTATCTCAGAAAAAACTGCCTTTAAATCACTTATTTTACACAACCATTTTCCTGTAAAGGCACCATACCTTGGGTGTAAAATCCAGTTCTTCTTCCTCAGAAGTATGCCAACTGTCGTTACTGCCCTCTTTTTCAGAACTTCTTCAAAAACAAAGCAAAGTAAGTACTGGTTCTCTCAAATCATTCCTCAAGTAAATGTTTGGTATTTTTAAAAGCCTCACCTTATTGAGTCTCCTTGGGAAAAGTCATCTATTGCTGTTCAAAGACAAATTGACATGTTGAAATTAGATTTTGCATACTAAAAATTAACCAATACAAACATTTAACATGGAAAACAGCTCATAATAGCACGGAAGCTGGAGTGGCCAATTCAATAAAAACAGCATGAAGGAAAGCATTTACAAAACAAGTGCTTTTTTGAATTACACTGAATTGTAAAAATAAAATAATAAAAACAGATCAGAGATATTTACAATATCTATATTTTATTTGCTGCTCTACCTAGTTATGGATTATTCTGAAAAATGTACAGAAAATCAAAAAGCATACTCAGGAGCTATAGGTTATCCCTAGGTAGAAGAATCACCAGCAGTTCTCTATAGTGAATCAAAAAATTGATATACGTGAGACAAAAGAAGCATTACCAGGGCATGCTATACTACACTCCAAGTTTTCATCAGCTCAGTGAAGGTAGTAACTCATACCTAAGACCATAGGATAAGTCAGGTCAAAAGAGATCTCCGGAAGTCTCTCAGCCAACTACTTACTTAAAGCCAGCTCAGCTTTGAGGTCAGGAAAAGTTGGTCAGGGTTTTATTCAGTCTAGTCTTGAACACCTCCAAGAAGAGAAACTGCCCAACCTTTCTGTTTTGCCATCCTTATCATGGCAACACTTTTCATCTCCAGCTAGAAACTTTCTTGCTTTCATTTACACCTCTTTCCATCTTCACCTCTTGTCAAGTATCACAGGGAAGCACTTGGCTTTGTCTTCTCATCTGCACTGGAAGCTGCAGTTAGGGCCCTTCAAAGCTGCCTCTTCTTCAGGCTGAGTAAGCCCATTTTCTCAGCCCCCCTCTCACAGGGCAAATACTCCTTCACAAATACGATTGTTCCCTACAGAATTAGCTCACTGCTGAATGATCAACCTCTCATGTAGAAGGAACTCAAATTTACAACCAAGGTACAAGGCACAGTCCAGTGAGTGACAAATAGGGGCAGACAATCGCTTCTCTCAGTCTCCTGGCTTTGCTGCTCTTAAAACAGCCCAAATTGCAGCTCTTAACTGCGAGGGCACTCTGCTGGCTCATGCTCAGCTTGTCTTCTGCCAGGTCTCTATCCTTTTTCAGCAGAGCTGCTCCCCTGCCATGCAGTCCCACCATGTTCTGTAGGAAGGGGCTTTTCCACCCCAAACGGGTCAGCTCATTTAATTATCTGCACTTCTGCTTTCAACATGTAATAAATATAACCAATGATTGAAACCAGGTCATGCTATCCTTTAGAAGGCAAGACAGGAATTTCATGAGATAGCTTTCAGCTAGACCAAAATCACAGCCATGATGCACTGACACAGAAATGAGATCTAGTCTCTAGGGATTCTTGTTTCTACTTTAATTGAAGCCCATCCCCATTTCTGAGCAACAAGAGAACAGATTACAAAACAAACAATCCCAAAACCAAAACAGTATCACAAGTGACAAAAGCAAATGCTGAATTCAGTAATAAAGGACAAAACATGCAAACAAATAAAAGCTGACCCAAATCCACTCTGACTTATAGATCTTAAACCATCAAGATACAGATCTGCAAGATAATAAGCACCTATGCTGTATAAGTATTTGTGCATCACAAGACATGTTTCTTTTTTAAAACACTACTGTGCAGAATACCTTTCCTTGATTCTCCTGTTCTTGGTGTCTGCTTAGGAGACTGTTGCGTTCCTATATCCATTAAGGGAAAGGCATGGAAAGGACAGACGAAACAATGACATCAGAATAAATGTGGAATCTCAGAAGTTTGGAAAACACAAAAAGCACACAGACAAAGCTACAGCATGGGAAGAATGCACTGTGACAATGGCATGCATTTCTGTGCATGTGTACACCTGTGTTTCAAAAGAGAAGCCATGGAGCACTATCCCTACATCAAATTCTTACACAACAAAGCTGTTACTTTTCTTGGGAGTAGAAGGTTGTCCTACTTATATTGATTTTATCACACATACATGCAATGATGTGGAAAAACAGCTACTATCAGAAACATGCACTTAAGAAACAGTTAGAAAGAACCATAGGATGGCTTCAGTTGAAAAGAACATCCAGACGGTTTCTCATCCCTTCTGACTTTTTTCTGTTTCCTTACGAGGAAATACAGGAAAAGTTTTATCTGACCTCAGGAGATATAAATCACACAGGAGTGCTGATGTACTTTTGTAAGAGCTTCACAATGCTGAGACAATTTCTCTAATGACTCAGAGAAACACTGAAGGAACAATACACTGGTATGTGCTGCAGTGGCTAAAAATACTGGCACTGTAGACATACACGAAATAGGAATTGCATAACTATTATTTTTCTCAAAGATAAATTCCTACTTAAAATCTAAGAGGTCAGTCATTCAATATGTTCTGGAGCTAATTTGTGATTAATAAAGAGGTTCATGTTCTGACATCCAAATAATCATGAGCAAACTTGTTAAAAAATGCTGACCTCTTCAGTGTTCTTCACAATCTTCTCTTCTAATTAGAAAGTACAAAAGTAGCAGAAAGAATAAGGTCAGCATTTTAAATTGCAGAAAAAAAACAGAGAAGAGCAAAAGAAAATAAAAGAATTCCAAAGCGGGTTTTTCTCTGGTCTCTGTCTCAGCATCCCGGCTTTTCCTCTAAAGAACACCTTGAAGACTGTTACTGTGGCATATTAAATATCTCAGGGTGTGGATGCAAGTCAGAGACTGCAGAATTAATTCCAATACTGTTCCTACTATGCTACTAAACTTTCTCTCTGTGCCCTCCCACTCCTCTGCTGGTGTCATCTTTACGAGACTGAGTACAAGGAGAATTGCAGGATGGTTT
The DNA here is from genome assembly GCF_016699485.2 of Gallus gallus. Taxonomy (NCBI): domain Eukaryota; kingdom Metazoa; phylum Chordata; class Aves; order Galliformes; family Phasianidae; genus Gallus; species Gallus gallus. The sequence goes on along the minus strand of NC_052532.1, from coordinate 24,461,126 downwards.
GGGTTGGAAGGGATCTTTAAGATCATTAGTTCCAACCCCCAGCTACAGGCAGGGACAGCTCCCTCTAGACCAGGTTACTCAAAACCCCATCCAGCTTGGCCTTGAATGCTTCCAGGGAGCAGGCATTCAAAACTTCTCTGGGCAAGCTGTTCCAGTATCTGACCACCCTCACAGTAAAGAATTTCTTCCTGATATCTAGTCTAAATCTACTGTCTACTCAGAAGAAGAATCCTTCAAGTTACATATTTTAAAATAACCCAGGCCTGTTAGCCCTTACAATGGGGTGCCAGAGCAACTATCTACATGCACAGAAGGTAGCAACTGAGTGGGATTTAGGTGAAAACAGTATTTCGGTCATTAAACCAACTGTACAGAGCCCCACTGAAAAACAAGAAAACAAAACTTCAACCTACAAAGCAACTTTTCCAACCACTGCCTAGTTCAAAGCAACTGCTCCTAAGTCAAAGGCAATATCACTTTGGTCTAAAATCTATTCTTCCATCTGTGATAAGTTTGGGAAGAAAAAATATGCCGTGTATTCCTTGTTCATATTTCTCAATGCTTTATAATAAAAAGTAATGAATTATGTTTGAAAAGTCTGCTGCCCATCTGACACATCATTCTGGTACAAAACCCTTAAAAATAAGGAACAAATAAAATCTCCTACGTTAGGGCCTGAAATGTAAATTGCAAGGCAAACAAGTTCATTCATATTAAAACAGCAATTTTCTAAGATTCCTTTAGGGCAATGTGAGCTTATAAACACTGCCTGGATTTTACATGCTCACTGAAGGAGTTTCTTTCTTTAATTACAAGGCAATGAGAAAATCTAACAGTTTTTCTGGGCCACAAAGTCCTTTTCTTTTTTTAAATAAAACTAACTGAAGTTGAAGAAAAGCATTACTTTGATTATAAATCAAACCATGTCCAAAAAGATACAGTATACACAAGCACTGTAATGTTGTTGCTAATGAAGTTACTTTTCCAAGACAATTTTTGTTAATGCCTCCACAGCACAAACAAAAGCAACTGTAATTGAAGGTGAGAAATTATGTGACTCTCTAAAGGAGCTTAGTACAGGTGAAACTATTAAAATTAAAACAAAGTGACAGAAACCCAGGGGTAATGAACAAAACATACATCTTCTTGCAATTCATCTGCTGCTTTGCTGCTACAAATGATAAAACAACTATTTGGGATGAAACTACAACTTTCTGAACAACATTCTGAAGGAGCATCTCTAAGTAAAATTGCACACCCAAAAAACAAGGCCACTCTAACCTGGTTTCTTCCTTGTCTACCCTTCTCCCCCTTGCTAAAAGGAAAATTTAAATAAATGGGCGACTTGATGGGCTGAAGGGGACAACTGCATGAGCAGATGGATGTAATGCACACAAATCACAATTGTCCTCAAAGCCTGTCGAGATGCACTGCAAACTAGCAGCAAGCAAGCACATTCATAACACTTCTTGTGACAGTCCACCTGATGCTTCCACTGAAGTCCACACTGAGCACAGCAAACTTAAAAGATACAAACCAACCTAAGGAAGAGGCCACCACGATTTTTTCCCATTAGCTCTACCACAGTTAAATATCCTACCTCCTCTGTCCACAGCAGGTGCACCCAACGTAAAGCCAGCAGCTCTTGCCTTGTGAGGAGTCATCGGCACTGAGATGCCTCGGGTAGCACCTGCAGAAGCTTCCCCTGTGTTCTCCCAGTCTGCATATTCTGCCAGTTGATTACTAAGACTATAAACAATAAGAATAATATGAGCGTCATATTATCCATTCCAGACATATCAATAGCCAAAACAATTTGTATATTCACTAAGGGTAACATACTCTACTTACTTCATGACTGTAACATACTCAAATATTCCAGACACGTCTGTTCTGTAGATGCACATCCAGACCTATGAAGTTTTTATTTACTTCTTCCTGGTACCCTTTGCAGTTGTTTTTACAAATACAACCACTCTTATGAATGAACACCCATGGGTAAAATGCTTATGCACAGGAGGAGTAAAACAGCTAAGTAATTTAAAAAAAGAAATAACAGCTAGATCTCCTCCGAAACAAAACATAGTTGGTTTCTGGTCAATGGAACTGAAGACAGCAACGACGGTTCTGTTTTGAGAAGAGTTTACAAGCATTTCAGTTTTTCAAGTTGAACCTCTGTGCCTGTGGGCTGCAGACACATTTTAATAGTGTGTAGTAGGCAGACATGAGCTCAGCATCAAACACCTGAAATCTTACAGAGAATTTTCAGCAGAAGTCTTCTTCAACTTCCAAATTAACACCAGACACATGAACAGTAAAGATGTCAAAGAACACATCTTCTAGATAGGTCTCAACACACCATTAGACCTTGGTGCTGTTACCAAAAAGGTCCAAACTCAACACAGATAAATGAAAACCTAGCAGTAAATTTAAAAATTTACCTATCATATCCATGAATAATAGCATAATCCTCAGCTGTCCATCCATTAGTGTCTTTATGGGAAAGATCAGCACCATAGCGAAGAAGAACTTTTACCAACTTAAGCTCCCCACCGGATGCAGCAGTCATAAGTGGAGTTCTGCAGCATCCAAAATAGAAAACAAAACACATAATTTTAGTCAGACATTGTAATTATTTTAATTCCCATTTGCTCACTCTCAAAGAAAAATAAAATCACTTTATGAACAGAAAAAAAGCTTCTAAATTAACAACACTTGCATATAAGCTATGCGTCAATTTGAAAAACTCTCTATGGCATAACAGCAATGTTGCTGGCACAATGGCGACTTTCCTGCCACAGTGGCTACCATAAACAGTGTTTTCTTGCATACAATAATGCATGACACCAGCCAAGCTGAGATTTGCTTTCATCAGTCACTCAAGGAACTCTTTCTCTGTGTGTTTCTACTTCAGTGCTCATTCCCATCACTCTCATCAGTCCAATCTGAAGACAACTAAGGTGACTTGCAGAGTTTAGACCATCTCCTCACCTTTCACACAGATCTCGAGCATTAACATCAGCTCCTTTTTTAAGAAGGAGCTCTACCATCTCTTGACGATGTTCAGAGACAGCAAGAGTAAGGGGAGTACATCCCTCCTGAAAGGATAGAAATAATTCAGGTTAAAAATCAGAAGAAACAAACAATAGATCTTCAATAAAAATATCGATGCAACTTTTTGAAAGATCTTCCCATAATGAATCCCAAAATGTACCTTATTCTGAGCATCAATATGAGCATTGTGCTCAATTAACATCCCTGCTAGAAATGTGTTAGGAGCTACAGCAGCCAGGTGAAGGGCAGTGTTGCCGTTAGCATCTGCCAAGTTCGGATCAGCACCGTGCTCTAGCAGGATTGCCACACATTTTTCTTGCTGGCATTGTACTGCCTGGAAACAACACACACAAAAAAGGTAAAACTTCCAACAGTCATATTTCATTGTGTCACAAGTACTACAACTTCCCACTCCTGGAATATAAAAGCATCTTCTAAGATGAGCTAGCACACACCTAGCACACACCAATTACAGCTTGCATGTTTCTACACAGATTTATGTAAAGAATCTGGAAAGACATCATTTAATACATAAGAAATAATTCCTAGTTGCAGCAGCATAACATGTTCTACTTACCTTCATCAGTGGTGATCTGTTATCATTGTCAAAAAGATTTAGCTTACACTTGCTTTCTACTAGAAACGTAACGACATCCGCATGTCCATTTGCACAAGCAAGATGCAGTGGTGTCCTAAAAATTAAATGTGTAAATTGAAACTGACAGCTAAATAAATCATTTCACTCTGTGGTACATGGATAGGGCAAATTTCATTTCTCCATCCCAAAATTACCTCCCAAAATAAACAAAATAAAATAAAATAAAATAAAAACAAGCTTATTTCATTACTGGTAACAGTGGCTGTATACCCAAAGCCTGAGGCTGGCTAGGAACAACCCTCCACTGCATTTGCTTAATGAGAGAACATTTCCTCCGCTGTAAAACTGAACTTCCACGAAGATTCCAGTGTTGAGGCACTGCTTGCAGCCTCTGGCAGAAATGCACTCGTGGTACAGTGAGGGAGACTGAAGCTTGGGAATTTGAGGTCTACAGTGGCATGTAAACCTCGAGGTTCTCCCAGGATCATTCACATGCCAGAAGCGTACCAAAGATGCAGGAGATGAGTTTTACAGAAAAAAATATTCATGTGCTAGTTTGGCTATCACTGCAACCAGTAGAACACTTTTGCACCAAACATCTGATAACATCTGGCAGAGCAGACAGCAGAACACTGCTATCCCAGCTACAAGAAAGCAATATCTGACATTCCTGATGCTTATAACTGTGATATAAGTAGGATATCACAGAGGAAGTCCTCTTCAAGGAGGGATAGCTGTGTTTCCACTACACATGAGAAAATAAAACTTTTTTTCCTCAGGTTAAAGAGAGAAATAAAGGGGCTTTTTCAAACTGTGGAACTGCTAAGGGTCTGATGCCAATTAACCAGTGTGCTTGCATCTAAAGCCACAGTCATCCAAACAGTACCTGCAGGCATTCCTCCCCTAAATCACAGGGCAAAGCAACACAAGCTTGGCTGTGTTCCTGCTGCTCTGTGGGACAGCTCCTCCAACAGAGCAGGGGACGAGCTAGAAAGCAATCAGGTTCTCCCTCAAAGGTCATGCAATAAAATCCTGTAATTCCTCAAGAACTTATAGGGAAAGCGTCTTTTTCTTAATTTTATTTATTTGAGTGTATCACTGTGGGTAGATCCCTTCTCTGCATTTAGGAAACCTCAAGTAACCTTGCAACAGAACACCTGTTGAGGTACTTTGCTGAGAGACAGGAGCACAACAGCTCAGGGAATGGAAAGAGAGAGCCGTGCAAATGCAGCGACATGAGTCAGAAACACAGCAATTTCCAAGAGAATCATTAAGGTTGGAAAAGAAATACCCAGTTCGACTGTCCACCTACGACCAATGTCCCTTAGTACCACATCTACATGTTTCTTGAACACCTCCAGGGATGGTGACTTCACCGCCACCCTGGGCAGCTCATTCCAGTGCACAACCACTCTTTTGGAGAAGTTTATCCTAATATCCAACCTGAACCTCCCCTGGTGCAAGCTGAGGCCGCTCCCTCTTGTCCTAACAGATCCCACCGTGGGTGGGTTGATGAGCCTCCGCAGGACCAGCTTCCTCAAGGCAGAGAAGATGAGGATGAAAAAAACAGGCAGAACTTCAAAGAACTCATCACGCCTTGCCACAGACATGGAACAAACTGCAGCAGCAACACAACAGTCACCGGAGGGTGACTGTCCCCACTGAGGACTTCCCAAGTGAGAGTGCAAGATCCTTCATCTCTGAAGAGAAGCCTGTCAATGATTACCTGAGAGCTGACCAGCACGAAGTGTTAGCAGTGTACTGCAAAGAGCTCGGATGGGTAACGTAACCGTAACCAACGCAACCATGCAGGAGTCCCTCATCACCCAAAGGCTGCTGTTACCAAGCACCGGGGAACACGACAACCTGAAGGAACCACCATCAGCTCCACAAGCAGGAAAGCCTTCAGGAAACCCGCAGCCTTGTCGCTGCCCCGACCCATCAGCTCCCCAAGAGAGCTCTCAGCTCGGAGGAATGCCTGCCAGCCCCACGAAGAAGCCCCGAGGGAAACAGGCCGGCAGGGCACGCCGGAGCCACCGCTGCTGCCCGTCCCAGCCAAGCGCAGCCCCCGCTGACAGCAGACCTCTGTGCCCAGGTCAGGCAGCGGGGACCCCGGCCCGGCCCGCCGCCCTTACCGCTGCGCCTTGTCGCGCCCGTCGACGCCGTGCTTCTTCAGCCCCTGCCGCACCTGGGCCAGGTCTCCGGCGGCGGCCGCGCGGTGCAGCTTGCCCAGCTCCTTCTGGCGGAGCTCGTACGCACCGGCGGGACACGGCGAAGCGGTGCTGCCGGGCGGCGGATCCCCTTTCTTCTTCCTTCCGAAGCCGAATATCTTCTTCATGTCGTCTCAGAACTCTGTCGGGCCGGGGAGCCCCGAGCACTACACGCGAAGCCGCCGTACACTCGCCAAAGCGCGGCCCAAGTCACAGACAGAACGACCCCACACCCCCTCCCAGAGCCGGGAGCCCCGCGCATGCGCAGCGGGAGGCGGAGCCACAGCGATGCTAGAGGGTGTGCGCCCGCAGACAGCAGCGGAGCGTGCGCATGCGCAGAGCCGGTCGCGCCAGGAGGCGCCCAGCGGCGTTCTCTCGGTGCCGTTGCTTGGTGCTGCTGTAATAGTAGCAGGGACAGCAGTCCGTGTGTCTGCAGGGTTGATTCTTGGCCTCCCTGTGGGTATTATTTAATAGGGACCTCAAAGCACGAGTTTTTCCGCTGTTTAATAGCTGCCGCTTGCATCTCAGTTTCTGTAAAATGAAGAGGTGGCAAACAAGTCTGTTGCTTCAGGCTTGAACTTCAGAAGAAAGAGCTAAAAAAAAAAACACTTAAGAAAAAGCTTTTTGCTGAAGCAGCAGCCAAACAAATCCAGCTGGCCAAACCTAAACTCTGTGAGCAGCGATGTTGAGGGCAATCCTTCACCATTCAACTCACTTAATGGAGAGATGACGAGCAAGGTGTGTTTCTAGCTGGGTGTATTTACTTTCTTCCAGATGTGTTAGAAGAATTGCAGGATTTTATTTCGGAGGTGGCAACACAGAGTGCCATCCTACTGCTCTTTGCAGGAGAAAGTAGTTATCCCAGCTTCTCTGTAAGCTGGACGGCAAGCTGGGCTGAAATGTAGTCGTGGGGCTTGTGGGTATAACCTTAAGGGCACAATAAAGCTGTTCATTCTTCTATTTGCTGAAAAGATTGCAGAATTAATTACTAGAACTTGTTACTGGACCAGCTGTCAGCTTTCATTCTCCTTAGGTAATCTGGAGCCTTCCCTGAGTACCATCGAGTAATTGCTATTTCTATTCCTGTCTGCGTGAGGTGATTCTTTCCTGTTCTTTCCCGTTACCCAGTACAAGATCCACGTAGCACAGAAAGATTTTCAAGTAAGGGCTTAAGTGTGGCTTAAGTGTTGCATAAGCACTGGCATTTGGGTTAGTCTGCTAAAGACTCACCTTTCCTTTGACATAACTTAGTACAGCTGGGTAATTTAGCTCACAATCCTTGCAGCTCTAAGGTACAAAATGGCAGTCTAAGACTCTCTTTTCCCTGTCTTTATTTTTCCCCTCTTAAATCACTGTGTGTATTTTATTTACCAAAGGGTAACAATGGAAGTAAAGGCTTGTTGGACTGATAACAGTGTGCTGCTCGTTGTCTGGTCATAGAATCATAGAATGGCCTGGGTTGAAAAGGACCACAATGACCATCGAGTTTCAACCCCCCTGCTATGTGCAGGATCGCCAACCACCAGACCAGGCTGCCTAGAGCCACCTCCAGCCTGGCCTTGAATGCCTCCAGGGATGGGGCATCCACAACCTCCTTGGGCAACCTGTTCCAGTGCTTCACCACCCTCTGTGTGAAAAACTTCCTCCTAATATCTAACCTAAACCTCCCCTGTCTCAGTTTAAAACCATTCCCCCTTGTCCTATCACTATCCACAGGTGATTTACTACACCTGCTTTGCAACTGTTGTGTTTACAAGCTGGGAAATCTGGCTGGGCAGATAGCATGTTTCTGCATTGCTTGCACCAGGGCTTTGAAAAGAACTGGTGCATGCATCTTGCAGGTAGAGACTATAGTAGCTCCAGCTCTGTATAGGTGAAGAGCGGGAGCTGTGATGGTGCATTTGGTGTTACACTTCTACTGCCCTATGCAGCCAATGTGTATGCTTAAATACAGTTTTTCTTGTTCCCAGTCCAGTCTGAAGCTCTCACACTGTATCTCGTGTACATGGTCTGTTAATCCTCAGTGGGATTAACAACTAGTTTCTATTGAGAACACTGAAAGAATTTCTTTAGGCTTCTGCTAAGTGAGAAGCAAGAGATGTTATTTTGAAAACAGTAAAAGAGCTGTGTAATGCAGTACCCTCATATATTCAGAACACATAGATTGATCAGGTCATGCTGTAGTTTCAAATAGACTTATGTGTTGTTGTAGATCTAGGTACATCATAATTGAATTTTAGATATATCTTAGTTGATAACAAAATTAAACAAAACTTCCAACTATTTACAAATCATAAACCACAAGAAAGTGACAAATGTCTGCTAAAAAAACCTACTATAACACACTGAGAATTTATCTTAGTTCCCAAAGGCATAGATCAAGCATGTCCTACCTGCAGCCCAGCACAGCCCTTCAGTGCCAACTGAACACCGGTGTGATGTTTGCCCCATCTGTGCTGAAACAAGGGCATGGAGCACGGTGCAGTGGTAACTCAAGTGATGGTAAATAATGTTATGGATTTTGATACATTCACTAAACACAGTCCTGTGAACAGTGAAAAAGATGCAGCTATACTTTCCATTTTGATAATGAAAATTAAGAATAGGTTCAAGATTGGAACAACAGCAACAAAAAAATCAATGTTTTGCTTTCTTTATGGCTCCATTTTCAATTGACATAAATACATTACTTGCAAATTTTCAAGTGGAATATATAGAGTTGCAACTAAAAGTTGGATCATCTCTCTCTACCAGACTTCTATAAGCCTCATTTTACCAGAGAGAAATATCCTCCGCCTTACTTGTGTCACTGCTTCTGGCAGTACATATGTTTGTGAACAGCTGTTTTTCAAGGCTGAAGCACAGGAAGAGTAAAATTTCATCTAAACTCTAATAAACACCTTGAGTGCTCACTGAGAATGGCAACCACTGCCATCGGACCAGCCTGACGCAGTTGTTTCACAGAAACAAGGTCACATATCCCACTGGTTTTGTGGTTTTGTTGCTCCCTTTTTTTATACGTTTTAATAACAAACATTAAAAATTAAGTTTTGTTATTTTATATATACAGCTTTTCTTCCTGAAGTTCACACCTCACTGCCACTCTTGCCAATATCAGTACAGCGCAGGGCTTGCAGTCACTCCCTACCTCTCTAGACCGAAACCAAGAAGCGTTTGCTTCATGTAGGCCTCAGATGAAAGCACTACTTATAACAATTGTAACCACCGCAATAGGGACAAGGAGGCACCTCAAGTCAGTGCAGTGCAGAGTTCTGTGAACTTGACAAATACCTCTGATGAAGGAGGAATGTCTAAAGAGGAATGTCCTGAGATCTTCAATACCACGACTGATCTAAAACAGAAAATACTTACACCAGCATGTTAGTGTAAACCATTACCTTCTTTAGTGTTAACTACAGCTTGCCATAGCATCATGGGAAAGCTCTCAAAACTACAAAGGTTGGGAAATGACTGGCAGGATTTTCAGAGCAGCCTGTGGTCAGCACAGCTTGGGAACTCAGCTCTCCTAGGCTCTCCAGGAAAATGCCATCCTGCATTTTCTCCACAGAATTACTTAACTAGGCTCAGGAGCTTGCAATACCCATAGAGCTTTTTAGCTAGCTTACTGAGGCAAAGGCTTGCAGGTTGCTCTGAGTGGCTTCAATCATTTTGCTTTGTTGCTGAGCTGTGGCTTCCAGTCTGTCACTTCCAGCCTTGAGCCTGAAAGAGAAAGACAGGTCTTGTTGTGGACATTCAGAAGAGCACAAATTCTGAAAGAACAGTGTGAAAGAATGCAATCTAAAACAAAAGCTTTTTTCAAAATCCCATTTTAACTTCCTGTGTTTTAACAAGGCAACCTCTCTCTCCACAGTCCTAGGAAGCAAAGCCTTGCTCCACTGTCTCGTTTTCCTACCTACCTTTGCATGTATTCTTCCAGCTGTTTTAGAGCTGCAGTTCCAGAAGATGCTACCAGAATGAAGAATTTCTCTTTCTGGGAAGAAGTTCTAGCTCTAGCCAGATATGCTTTTCTTCCAATTTCTTCACCTGCAAAACCACTGTAAGAATCTGTAGTGGTCAGCTTAGTCTTTATGGAGGGAAATTGACAACTTCCACTTTCAAAAACTCACATTACTTCATCGAATTTTGTTTTATTAGAATTCAGAAGCAGCTTTTTGAAAGGAACATGCACACAATTCTCCCAGTATGGAAAAAACAGCTTCTTGATGGGCAGCCCTCCTAATTACAGGTGTCTGGTTAGTAAAACAAGGCAACCAACTCCCATGTCACTGAATCTACCCTGCTGAAATGATGCCCAGGTGCTACAACAACTGGAGCTCATGCCCCCACTGTTACCTTAAGCTGTTCACAGAAGCAGACATGGAAAGCAGCAGTACCATTCCTTCCCAGCCCCTGTCACAGCTCAGTGCACACTGAAGCATCCTGAGCTACAGAAAAGTCCCAAAGAAGGAATTGGTTCTCTACACTGGGTTGCTACAGCAAAGGCCTGAGCACCACTCTCTGGGAACTAGGTGGAAATGTAGGGCAGACACAGAGAAACCTCAGAGTCCAGAGCTTTGGTGTGAGTACGTGGCTTGTGTTGTCATATAATTTAGTGCCTGTTTACATTAAGCATCCCCAGTATAGCCACAATCTTTCATGTGGATCAAGCTTAGCAGGAGGGCCATTTCACAGTCAAGCATCGAAGGCAGGAGCTTGAGCTCCTCCTAGAATCAGGGATGAGGGCAATTCAGAAATATCCACTGCTCATCCACTGTTAGGGTCATGTCAGCTTCAGAGCAGAAACTTGGAGGGAGAGCGAAGTGTTTCTATGTAACCACCAGAAGGCTGCTTCTAACACACTGCTTTGCCCCTCTAGCTTGTGAAAAGCACCAGGCCTTCTAGCAGCATGACATACCTTGAATAGCTGGCCTAGAGTTTAAGTAATATAAGATCTTCTTGTTCAGAAACAAAAGGCAGAGGCAGCAGCAGAGGGAAGTGGGCCCATAGGGAAACCAATCCAGATATAAGCAAGCCAAGAAGTAAGCAACCCAGCAGGGATCCCTGTGCATCCTTCACAGAAATACTGGGAATACTGATGAGGTTCAGACTCTTGCTCTTGCTGTGCTCCTGCTGCGGGTAGGGCACCTACAAAGAATGGACAAAGTGAGACACATTCAGTCCCTTGCAGTGAGTTTCCCTAACTCCTCTGAGCCCTGTCATCAAAGATTTGCCATGCTGTCTGTGGGGAAGTGCAGCTGCAGGCTTTGTTAATAATTTGTGGTAGCTAGCTTCACAACGTGAGTTTTCCATTTACCATGGTCTGTGTTTCTGTCAAGATTATAATAGGGCCCTCTGCCAAAAGAAGCCCAGCTCTATGCAGAGATGTGCATAATCAGGCAGAGCTTTCAAAAGAACAGCACGTGCTTGGACAGGAGTTTTATGATGCCTTATTTCCTTCTTGTTCCAGGAAGGAATGAACTCCCCTTAGTGCAGAGAGCAGTTGTCCTCTCAGAGGTGCGTTGCTGCTTTCTGTGTGTGCTTTTTGCCATCTAGTGGCAGCAACATATTGGTTTAACATTTGCCTCTAAAAATTAACACTTTTTAGGCATAATGCAAAGTAGTCAGTCCATGCTGTATGAAACCTTCAAGTAGCAAGGTGCAGCTATCAATTAAGTCTATAAACTGTACTACCGTGAAGGGCCAAGAGTCTATATTTCTCTGAAATGGCTGGAAAAGACTTAATATCATCAAGTCTAACCATCACCTAACACTCTAAGTCCACCTGTAAGCCATACCTCTGAGTGCTACATTCACACATTTCTTAAACACTTCCATAATTTCCTTGGGCAGCCTGTTCCAATTTTTGACCAATCTTTCCACAAAGAAGTTCTTCCTAATGTCCAAACTAAACATCCCTGTTGCAACTTGAGACTGTTTCCTTGTATCCTGTGCCTTGTCACCTGAGAAAAGAGGCCAATGCACATCTTACTACAACTAGGTAGCTTTAGAGGATTGCACGTGGACACCCACTTTTCAACCAGGGTGTGTATATATAGAAAATGAGGGTGGCTTTTTGTTTGTATGTTTGTTTTTTAACTGATGGCTTATTCTTGCTCCTGATGTGAGACTATGAAAATTGACTTTCTGAATACAGAAATTAGATGTCTGCTGTTGGTCACCCTGTATCTGGAGGATGTTACAATCCCACTAGTTAGTACTGTGCAGAAGACAGTCTGGTCAGAGGCAATATTCAAATCACAGCTCAATGTAGCATTGCACTCAAGGAAGGAAACTAATGTAGATCTACGTTACACAGTAGTATAACAGCATAATTAGATTGTGCTGCAATAGGTAGATTTGCTCTTATGAGCAACTGAACTTGTTTAGCAGTATCTTCACCTTGTTCATCAGTATGCCACAAGAAAAGATCTTTAATCTCATCTCATTTGATGTATGTATAGAGCAGTTTCCTCACTGGACATCTTGCCTCTCCCCAAAAATATGGGTACTAAGTTGCTTTTCCCTAACGGAAACTTCACGTATGTCTCCTGCAAAATCACTGCACTTCTTTCAGTTGTCTAGGCGATATGTGTTTGTTTAATAAGTATCTGGGGTGATATAGGATCATCTTGCCTCTAACTTCTTGTTACTGCTCTCCACTCAGACTAGAAGAGGTTGGCTTTCGTTTCTGATGTTCATGTAAGCATTCTCTGATGGGCTTTACATTTTAAAATGGCCCACTGGATTTTGCCTGAAGGAGATAAGGAAGCACTACATAAAAAATCAATATGTTCTTTAAAATATCTTTAGATGGGGATACTGGATGTTGTTTGCAAAAGTACTCTCTATTTACATCCAGCTGTGGGACAGTAATTGTGACCCAGGGTCAGTAACCAAAATTTGAAGGTTGTAAAATCCTTCACTGCCCCAGTTGAATCCAAGAGGGGTGAATAATCATGGACTGTATGCTACACAGTCCAAATAATTTTATATCTGTTCCATGCTCCTTCTTGAGATAAGCATTTTATTCCTTAAAATCTATTACTTGAAGGCAGGAACTGGACTTGAATTTTAAGAATGCTAGAAAAGAGAGGAAGAGAAAGAACACTGATAATAAGGATAACCTGAATGTACAATGGATGCTCTGAAAGTAATGCCTCCTATTTTATTATGTTGGCCCATGACATCAGAGGAGGATGTTGGTGATGTGGCAGTAGAGGCTGAACCTTCCCATCAATATTCCATTGCATTTTGTTGCTGTGTGACAGATGACAGCAGAGGGGCAGTTGGACAAAATGGTGTCTGACATGGAAGTGCATATGAAACAGAGGTGTGTCATTGAATTCCTCCATGCAGAAAAAATTGCACTCAATGACATTAATTGATGCTACCATCAGAGGGTGGTAGAGATGAAGAGGAAGCATAGATGTGCTTCCTCCCAGAGGAAGCAGTCTAGAAAGTTCTTGGAGTGTGTGGAAGATAACTTACTGTCACAGCTGGTAAGTGAGACTTCTAGGGGAGGTGTCCTGTTAGACCTGCTGTTCGTGAACGGGGAAGGACTGGTGGGAGATGTAGTGATCAGGAACAATCTAGGGCAGAGTGACCACAAAATGGTAGAGTTCTCAATCCTTAGTAAAGTCAGGAAGAGTGTCAGAAAAACTGCTACCTTGGACTTCCAGAGGGCAGTCTTTGAACTGTTCAGGACAATGGCAGGGAGGGTCCCTTGGGAGTCAGTTTTGAAGGGCAAAGGGATCCATCAGACGGAGCCAGCATGGGTTCATAAAAGAAAGGTCCTGTTTGACCAACCTCATCTCCTTTTATGACCTGTTGACTAGCTTAGTGGATAAGGGAAAGGGAAACTGTTAACATAGTCTACCTAGTCTTTAGCAAAGCCTTTGACAGTGTCTCTTCAGTATTCTCCTAGAAAAACTGTCAGTCCTTGGCTTGGATGGGTACACTCTTCGCTGGGTAAAAAACTGGCTGGAGGGCTGGGCCCAGGGGGTGGTGGTGAATGGATTTAAAACCATCTGGTGTTCGGTCACAAGTGGTGTTCCCCAGGGGTCAGTATTGGGGCCTGCCCTGTTTAATATCTTTACTGATGATTTGGATGAGGGAATTAAGTGCACCCTCAGTAAATATGCAGAAACACCAACTTGGAGGGAAGTGTTGATCTGCTTGAGGGTAGGAAGACCCAATAGAGGGACCTGGACAGGTTAGATTGATGGGCTGAGGCCAGTGAGATGAAAGTCAACAAGACCAAGTGTTGGGTCTTGCCCTTTGGTCACAACAACCTCAGGAAATGATACAGGCTTGGGGCAGAATGGCTGGAAAGCTGCATGGAAAAAAACAATCTGAGGGTGTTGGTTGACAATCATCTGAACATAAGCCAGCCACGTACACATGTAGATAAGAAGGCTAATGATGTCCTGGCTTGTATCAGAAATAGTGTAGCCAGAAGGGCCAGGGAGGCGATCATTCCCCTGTATTCATCTCTGGTGAGGTCACATCTCAAGTACCGTGTTCAGTTTTGGGCCCCTTCCTACAAGAAAAACATTGAGGCCCTGGAGTGTTTCCAGAGAATGGCAATGAAGCTGGTGAGGGGTCTAGAGCATAAGTCTTATGAGGAGCAGCTGAGGGAACTGGGACTATTTAGTCTGGAGGCTCAGGGGAGACTCTATTACTCTCTATAACTGCCTGAAAGGAGATTATGGCAAGGTAAGGGTTGGCCTCTACTTGGTTGGCCTCAACGTTACCTCCCAGGTAACTGTGAGCATGCAGGCTCTTGTTCATTGCTGGCAAAAATGCACAGCTAATGGTGTTGACTATATTGAAAAATAGTGTTTTGTAGCTGAGAATTTGCTCTATCAAATAGTGTTATCGTGCTCCTTGTATCTATTATGGTTTCTGTGGACAGAAAGAGGAGGCATTACTTTTGGAGCAACTTATGTATATTTTATTATAGCTGTACTGTATCAAAGAATCACAGAATTGTAGGGGTTGGAAGGGACCTCTAGAGATCATTGAGTCCAACCCCCCCGCAAAGCAAGCTCCCTACAGGAGGCAACAGGCTCCCTATGGCAGGCGCTCATAATAAGTTGAAGAGCTAATGTGCTAATACATAATGAGCCAGAAAAATATTAATGCTGCATGACAACCCACATAACTAGTCCCAGTAAGAATGCAGACTTGCCTGCTCCCTAATTTATCTGCTTTTTACTGCAGAACATGGCTATATGCTGTGCCAAGCTCAGGACAGAGCCCTTTCCTTATCTTTAAGTGGCATAATGTGATTAAGAAATGGTGCTCTTTCACCTCCATATGTTTAGCAGTTTTACTGTCCTAATAATGTGCTTATGTTCTGTTGTATCAATACCCCTGTACTTAAACTTTGTTTATTTTTTCTTTTGGTGGAGGAGACGAGTGCAATTCAGCTTCACTTGCCTCTTTTGTGCAAGAATCATTGTTTCCAATACTTTTAAAATGATCTTCCCTTAGAAATAACTTTCAGAGTGCTTAGTATAAAATTTTAAGTTCTTCAAATAAAAGTAGAAAGCTCATTTAATAATTAAGATGTGTAGTGGTTTACGCCTCATTCTTCATTTACCGCTGCTGACTGTGCTAATGGTCCTTTATGCATCTGAGAAGCTGAGAAACTGCCAGGTATCTGTAAGGGTGACCTAAAGTAGCAGTGAACTCTTGAAGTGAGGCTTTTTTAATAACTAATTTTTATAGAGGTTAGGTTTATAGAGGCTTTACAGAAGGATAAGGTAACTCTTCCTCTGTGGTTGGTGCTTGACTGGCTGCAGTAACTAGTCTAACAGGCAAATAAGCAATGTATACTAAGGTGTCTCATGACAGATAATCCAGCATCTCCCTGAAGTACAGGATTGCAATTGGATATTACATTTTTAACATAATTAAAAAGCATAGAAGCAAATATTCACTGATGCAATGTAAAAATTGGAAAGTATAAGTTAAATCTGTTTTGCAACATTAGGTTTTTAATAGTATTGATTTCTGTGTTTGCAGATAACTCAGAATAATTCTATTATAGAGAAAGAAAGGAAATAAGGAAACCTGTGGCGTGAATTTTGCATGAACTAATGAAAGAATTTCTTTTAGTAATGAAAAATGTTAATAGTCAAAGAAGAATACTTTTAAAATTATGTGAAATAATGTTGTGCTTTTCTTTGTTCCATCTCTGGGTACCACCATTATGCTATGTACTCATTTTTTTGTCCGGTTAGTTTCTACTAGCCGGGTTTTTAAGGGAGTAATCACAAATCAGTCATTTTCTTCTTAGCTACAAAGACTTGAGTTTCTTTGCATGTTGCTGTATGTTTCAAATTATAGTGATCTTCTCCAAATGCCTTGCAGTATTTTTGGCTTTATTTATATACATGCATATGTATGCACGTATATAATTGAATAAGTATGTAGACGTATACTGTTAGGCTATTTAGAATGCCAGACTTGCTTTAGAATACAAACTTTGCTTGTTCTAACTGGAACTGTAGCTGTGGACTCCTTAAAAAAAATCTGACTCCTTTTTTTATGTAGAAAACAAACAAAAAAGCTAAAAATTTCCTGTGTTGCAATTGTGATAATTCAAGCTCACTAATAACTAGGTACAGAAAATTTACATGATCTACCAAAGCAGTATTGGAGGAATGGAGCTATCGTTCTTGTTGGTTGTAATAGGTAAGGCAAGATACAGCAGATCAGCCTAGGGCATAGCACAGTACTGTCAAGAAAAGAGAATCTATTTTCACGTGAAACAATTATTATATTTTCCAACCTTTTAAACAACTCCTTAGTCAAAATTTACAGAAGGTTTGGAACAAAAATTGCTGTTTTTTGTTTGTTTGTTTTTTATTTTTATTTGTAAATACAAAATGATCTGTAGTATCTCGAGAGGATTAATTTTAACACAGGTTTATGTTATCTGTGAATATATAAGAAATTATGCAGCCAGATCACTAGAAATGAAAGTCTGCATTTGTTCAAACTGCTTTTTAGCACTGCAACAGATTCTCTTCATTCTTTCATGACTAAGGGTTAAATCCCCCCAGAACAGGCTGGTAGCAGTGGGATGCTGAACTCTGTCCCTGAGGTTCTCTTTTTCACTGAACATTTGCTAAGGACTCATATTGCATCTCTGATCCTTTGGCTTACCTTCTTAAAGATCTCAGATCGTTAATTTTAATATCTTTCTGCATCAGTAGTTCTCACCATTTCCCATGCAGCAACCAGCAGGAAAGTATGAGAAAGTCATTTCACAAACCTCTTTCTCCTAGCTGGAAAAAAAAGGGAGTGTGGTCACAGCTGATCAACCAGAAGGGCACAGAGGTTAATTATTTTTGTCTGTTTGCTCAGTATCAGCCTTTTCAGGCTACTGGATAGAGAGACTGTAGAAAACTTAGTGACACAGAAAGTAATTTCCCTGGTGAATTATTTTATTTACAGTCCATACATATGTCCCATTTAATAGAGAAGAAGGGGCTGAGGCTAAACCATGCTAATTCCTCTCTGCCAGAGTGCTGTGAAGCCCTGCTGTGCGCAGGAGCTCTTTCCTTGGGCTGTGAAGACCTGCTGTGCCAGCTGGAACCCTGTAGCTTTGGCTGATGCTGCACCATCATCCAGTAGAAAAAGCCCCCAACTGCGTGAGCTGCTCACACGAGCCAGGCTGGGACTGTGCTTCTGAGGATGTAGTGAGCTTTTCCCACACCTCTTTAGGTGCAGAAATAGTCAGGCCCCCATACATGGGTGCAGGCAGAGATGAGATATTTTGCGTCACTTTCCGCACTAAATGCAGGCAAGGCACTCCACTCCTGTCTTAAGCAGCATGGCCATTTCTGACCCCACTCAGCACAGCGCTGCCTTCTACAGGTACAGCTGCATGGTCAGTCCCAGCCCATCTGTGTAGGTACTCCCAGTTATCTTCCTGTTCTGTTCTCATAGGTAAAAATTCCACAGCCAGTTTCACTTTTTTTGGTTGTGAATCAGTATAGGTTTGTGGTAGATCAGATAGAAGCTGGTAAGTTCAGCTGTGCCCTTGTTCCATGCAGGGGTATGCAGTGATCATAGCAACTCTAGATACTCTAGTTCCTTCACAGAAACTAAGACTTTGAGGACATGGACATTGAACTCATAGTGATGTTAATCCCTGTAGGAAAGGATTCGCTCTGATTGCCAGATATGACGTAGAACTGGGACAGCTGTCACTCTAAGTGATGGATACAGGGCACAAGGCAGGCTGTAGCAGAGGTCAGGAAAGTGCGCATGGAAAAACAGTTGGAGCCAAGAGATACCGACATATGATTTCAGGCAGTATTCCCTACAGAGGGTGATTTTTCTTAGGTGATAGAGTAATTTACTTGAGAGCAGAGACTCTTTAAGACTTGCCAGTATTGGCAGTGATTCGTAATACTCACTATCATTTTTTATATTCAAACTGTTTCTTAAATGCAGTTAAATGTTTCAAAACTTGTTAAATGGCTTTCGGCAGTGTGAGCCACCCATTCTATTGGAAGCTGCAGTAGCATAGTGTGGAACGTGTCTACTAGAGGCAGTAAATAAACCAAGACAACTCCCTGGAACAGAACAAGGCTGTACTACGTATCTTTCAAAAATAGTATAATTAAGGTGAGATGTTCTATAACGCATATGAAATCATTTTTACTATTCTAATTCTACTATTCTAATAATGTGAATGCTATTTTTACCCTCCATTGAGCAATGTGTGTTTCTTTACGTATAAAACACTCTGGAATGACCCATTTTTTCTGATTTCACGGGCAAATAATGTCACTAAGTTCCTTCTCCACTCCTGCTTAAATATATACATAAAATATTAACTCTAGCTTTACACAAAGGCAGATTTTTTTTCCCATATAATTATTACTGGAGACAGTATTAATTAATGGTCGTTCAAAGGGGGGCCATGAAGATGATCAGAGAGCTGGAGCACCTCCCCTACACAGACAGGCTGAGGGAGCTGGGCCTGTTCATCCTGTGGAAGAGAAGGCTGCGAGACCTCCTTGCAGCCTTTCAGTATTTAAGAGGGGATTATAAGCAGGAGGGGAACCAAATTTTTACCAGGGTAGACAATGGTAGGACAAGGGGGAATGGTTTTAAGCTCAAGAAAGGAAGGTTTGGATGTCAGGGGAAGTTCTTTACAGAGAGAGTGTTGAGGTGCTGGAATAGGCTACCCAGATAAGTTGTAGATGACCCATCCCTGGTTGTGACGCGAGTAAGGAGGAGGATATTTCTCTCTGGTAAAATGAAGCTTATAAAAGTCTGGTAGAGAGATGTGATCCAACTTTTAGTTGCGACTCCAGACATTCCATTTGAAAATTTGCAAGTAATTTATTTATGTCAACTAAAATGGAGTCATAAAGAAAGCAAAAAAATGTTTTTTTTTAAATTATTATTATTTTTTTAATCCTGAAACCTATTCTTAATTTTCATCGTCAAACTGGAAATCACGGCTGCTTCTTTTTCGGTGTTCACAGGACTGTGTTTAGTGAACTGTTCATGAACTGATTTGCCGTCATTTGTGCTGGGCTGGTCCATGAATGAGCTTGTTGAGGGATGTGGAAGTTTGATCATCCAGTGCCCTGCAAGATTCCAGCCCCAAATGGGAGAACTGTATTTCTTGATGTATCTACAAAACCTGTAATAGAAGACAAAAATAAATGTAAAATTTTGGGTTTTTTTTTTTTTTTTCAATTTAATTAAAATTGAAATAATAACAGTATAACAAAACCAATCACATGTTTGAAGGAGGGAACATGGAAAAACAGATGCCGATAGTTTGTAGCAATTGCTATGCTATGCTCCTTTAGTCAAATGGGGCAGCTCGGGAGTTGCTGACTGCTTTTCTTTCTATTGCACCACAGTGTCTCCGGAAGGAGATAATAGAGGAGGGAATAACCTTTCAGATACTTTCTATCTTCTTTTATTCTTTTTGTTTCCACCTCTTAATGTCTGGTGGCAACACTGCAAACAGCTCTACAGCACTCAGCTTGTGGGCTCTGCACTGCTGAAGTGCTCAACAAACATTGCCCATGGCTGCCAGATGATGTTTTCCTCCTTCTCTTTTTCTAAACTGACAAGTATGCGAAAGCAGTGTTTATTTTTAAAACCTCAAACCCACATCTCAGTAAGTGGGTATCCCCAGTACTCTTTTTGTCAGCTCAGGACATTTGCCTGTGCTACATCTTTGGTAACTCTAAGCCCTATGTTTTTATCAGGTTCTTAGGGTGTCCCTCATGTGCTGCCATTGAGGGTGGGACTGGGTAAATGAGCAATATGAAATAAAAATAACTAAAAATCAGGAACATGGAAATTTCAGGAAATGCAGAAGTTTCAGTTTTCTGAAGCCTGTTTAAACTCATGCTCCCAGACTCCTGCAAGTACTTATAGCTTTGTAGCAGGCTTTCTGCTAGCCAGCCTAGGGGAAGTCTGTGGGACAGACAGAGAACTCACACAGTTTCTGGGGCAAAGAAAGGGAAACAAAGAGATTTTGTTCATAAGAAAAGCTGCCTTAATACTTACAGTTGTCTTTCTGTGTACTAACAGAGATGGGCTGCACTCTGGGTAGATAAACAGCTGAAAAAGATAGAGCAGACCTTCCCCAGGGCATTCTTATTTGTGGACACCCTTGGAATACAAGATGTCACAGTCCCAAACCCAAGTCGTATAGGTCTGTGGTCTTCTGCCAGGACATCTCAGAAAGAATAAGCTTCAAATCCCAACTGTATCAAATATACTTCCTGTGAAATCAAGCTGTCCCCACTCTTCTGCCAGAATAGTCTCTTACTTGTGGAAGCAGAGTGTTTTAGTGTGTGACTATGTGCATGGTGTGCACCTATACAACTGCATGGATATATGCAACACTAGTGCAACCAACCAGCTCTACTGAAGTAGTGCTAATTATCAAAGGTTTAGGTGTCCAAAGAGACCTTCAACTAATTGAGATTCTTCTGTAATTTATTTTACAGGGGGGACTTTATGATGGAGAGTGACTTTACAACCACCTCAGTCAGTTCCTTCAGAACCCTAGGATGTCATGCTGTCCAGCCCCATAGACTTGTACACATTCAGTCTCATGCGGCAGTCTTGGACTTGATCTTCTCTTACAGTGAGAGGGGTTTCACTCCTCAGAGCCCTGCCTGAAGGTTCAGGGATGTGAGAGATGTGGGAAGCTTGAGTGGCAGTGAAGACTGATGCAAAGAAAATGCTGAGGACCTCAGCCTTCTCCATGCCTGTTGAAGTTAGTTCTCCCCTCTCATTTATCAGAGGGAGTACACTCTCCCTGGTCTGCCTCTTCTGATCAGTGGTCCTATAGCATCCCTTCTTCTTACTTTTCATATCCCTCACCAAGTTCAGCTCCATCTGTGCCTTGGCTTTTGTGATCCTATCTGTGCATGTCTGGACAGCATACCTGTATTCTTCCCAGGTCACACACCCCTGCTTCCACTGCTTGAGCATTTCCTTCTCATGCCAATATTGCTACTGAGTTGTAAACTCACCACAGAAGTGCATATTTACATCTGAATGCTTTCTGAATGAACTGTAATTATCAAATCATTTGTACTGAGTTGAGTAATGCTGACCTGTGGGTGTACATTAGTCCTACACATTTAATCTTGAATTACCAGTGTGTGATAGTTGAGGATGCTTATGTCTTATTTTCTGTAGTTTAATCATCTGTCTCTGACTTCAGTGGAAGTACTTTTGAGAAAATTGGCACAGATGTAGACAAGTAGTGTGTGGATCTGTCTAATAACGTATTTAGGTCAAGATAGCTGTTTTAGTGTAGAGTACTGTGACAGACATAAAATGATGCAATAATGTTATGAATATCCTAAGAAAGGTGATAATTCAGCAAAACAGATACATAATTGTTGCAAACTTTTTACATTTAGGAAAGTCACGGCATTACTGTGCAGGTCATTAGGATTTCCTGAATGAATGTATCAGTGTAATAGCCTACTGGAGTTAGAAAACAGCATAGGGCCACAAAGATGTCTAAGGAACTGGAGCATCTTTTGTACATGGAGAGGCTGAGGGATTAGGGACTGTTCAGCCTGAGGAAGGGAAGGCCGATGTGGTACTTGTCAGTATGTATAAGTAAAAACCTCATGAGGTGAAATGAAGGTAAAGGAGCCAGGCTTGTCTCAGTAGTGCCACTGAGTTTATTCACGTTAAATTTTATAATTTCATATTTAGAATCATAGAATCACAAAGGTTGGAAAAGACCCACAGGATCATCCAGTCCAACCATTCACCCATCACCAATGATTCTCACTAAACCATGTCCCTCAACACAATGTCTAAACATTCCTTGAACACCTCCAGGGTTGGTGACTCCACCACCTCTCTGGGCAGCCCATTCCAGTGCCTGACCACCCTTTCAGAGAAGTAGTATTTCCTAACATCCAGCCTGAACCTTCCCTGGCGCAGCTTGAGGCCACTCCCTCCAGTCCTACCACTGGTTACATGAGAGAAGAGGCTCACCCCCAGGTCACTACAGCCTCCCTTCAGGTAGTTATAGAGAGCAATAAGGTCACCCCTGAGCCTCCTCTTCTCCAGACTGAACAATCCCAGCTCCTTCAGCCGCTCCTCATAAGGCCTGTGCTCCAGACCCCTCACCAGCTTTGTTGCCCTCCTCTGGACATGCTCCAGGGCCTCGATGTCTTTCTTACAGTGAGGGGCCCAAAACTGGACACAGTACTCAAGGTGCGGTCTCACCAGTGCTGAGTACAGGGGATTTAGTGACCTGAAAAGCAGATATATACATATACTTACTATAATGATTTGGACTGCCCATTTGTAGGTTAAGAACTCTGCAGGAAGACATGCTCTGGCTGTACATAACCCCTGTCCCAGCAGTGTGGTTTGCACTTTCTGAAGTGCTTAAGTATTACAAAATATCTATGTTTCCAGTAATAAAGCAAGAGTTTATTATGAATTAAAACATTAAATATGCGTTAAATAAACACGAATGTTGCTGTGTATTTTTCCCTATTAATTTTTTCCACATGCATTTTATGGCTCATGACATTCTGAACTTTTAAGTGGAAGGTGATGCAAATAACTTTGATTATATTGGATAATAAAGCATTTAAAGCCATTTGCCAATATTCTGTGGGTTGTGTTCCATTTCCAGCATTTTTACTGTCTTCCTGAGTACTCTGTATTCTTTTTTCACTGGTGTCTGAGTCAGGAGACCTATAACTGAATGTTTATGCACCCTAATGTGAGTGTTGTCAAAAGTTAAATTTATGATAACTGAAGCCTGAAATTTATCACTGTCACATGGGGAAAGGTGCCTTCTCTAGATTTATAGGGTTGTGTTGCTCTGTCTCACCAATATTTGAAGATTTCTAAAAGTACAATACTTCCCTGACAGCTAGAGAGAGGTTACTGCCTGGCTCAGTTTGTAGCTTAAATGTACTCCATTATTGCCTGTCATAGTTTGTATTTCGAGTATGTTTAGTTTAATACTACGAACCAGTGAATTACAACAGAGAGAGATCCTGAGCTCAGCTCTTCAGGTAATGAAATATAACATCATCTCAGCAGTGGTTTGATTAAGGGTGAATGTTTGTTAAAATCGTAATTTTCTTTACCAAGAAAAGTCTTTTAGGATGTCAGTGTGTTTTATGGCTAGCTTGTAGCTAAGCCCTAAGAATACTTAGGAATTCGACTGTAGGCATGCACAACATAGCTCTGCCTATAGGCCTGCAAATTAAAAAAAAAAATAATTGCAAAATACAATTTATTTAATGGGTTTATGTATTTATTGTCCAATGGAAGCATTATAAATTCACAGTTTGTTTCAACCTGTTGTCTTTAAAAGAGAAGTTAACTGGTGTTTTCTACCATGTTGCTGGCTTATGAAAAATAGCCTTTCTGTAATCACAAGCACACTTTACCACAACATAGGGTGAATTAATGTTAGTTTTTCAAAGCAAAGCAGGCAGTGTACTGATGACTATATTAGCTGTGATTTGTTGGTCCATGTATTCTAAAGAATCATTAAATTTACCCCTGTTCTGTGCTTGTTCTGCTGTTCTTGTATGAAGGCACAACTTACACAGTAATTATATGCTGGATTGGATATATAGTAAAGACTAAACAATATTTTCCATTATAAGACTATGTGTTTAGATCCTTATAGATTTTTGAGACTTTAACTCAGTTCAATAGATTTTTCCAGACGTGGTCTTCGGTCAAAAGTGATGTTAAAATTTTTTTCTGTTTTTTTTTTTTTTTTTTTTTTTTTTTTGTCATTATGCTTACTGGATGTGATGTGTTGATTTTGTTTCTGTAGTTGTCAGATTTATAAATATCTGCAAACATATATATCTGTAAATATTTGCTTTAAAAAAACCTGTGTAGCTCAACTTTTACAGAGTGGGGAGCTAAAAGACAAAAATAGATCTCATTATTTACCTTGAGATAAACGTGAATCCTTACGATGACAGAGTATAGCATTTATATGCTAGATAAGTTTCATTTTGCAACCCCTGTAGATTTCAAAGGCATGGAGTGTTCCATTGCTTTTTCTATATGGATTTTTTAAAAACATTAAAACCAAGACATTTGCATCTCACTGATGAGACATTGACTATGTGTTATAAATGCTTAAGTACTGATGTTTTAATGTTGTTATGTTTTAATGTCTGGATTAAGTAATGCCTAATTAGTCACTGGTATAGGAAAAGGCAAAGATCATCCATTTTTTGCAGAGATAATGAAGAAAAGGTATTTCTCTCCTTCCAGACACAAATCTGGTAAGCAATCCTTTTTATCGGATTCCTCAGCATGTTTCGGAATCACATGTTGCAAGGGAGATGAAGGGACAGAAACACGAAGATTATATAGAATTTATAACATGAAGCAATGTTTCTCCACCACTATATTGCCATCAGGACTGACATTACATCTTTCAGCAAACCTGATAATAATATTTCAGATTACAGGTACAAAATTCATTTGCCTGCTTCAGATTTTGTGTACTTCCCTTATTGCAGTGCCAGAGTGCCTCCCAGGGATTTAAAAACAGAAATGGCAGAGACCTTCTTTCTTTCCTTCCCAGCCTTGAGAATAAATAGCTGATTTAACTGATATGTTTATTTTATTTTATTTGCTTCAGTGCTTAAGTGGATGCATTCTGTGACAGAACACTGATCTAGCAAGAGTTAAGCAGACTTTTTGCTCATATGTGAGTATGGTGAGCTAGTGCTGATTTAGAAAAAGAAGCAGCCATTCTCCTGCAAATTTCTCAGCTATGTGCATCAGGAGAAGGCGGGTCTGCGAGGGTGGGTCATTGTCACTCTCCCACCCCTCCAGGAGTGGGAAGAGGTGCCTGAGCCACCACCACCATCTGGGTATAAGGCTCTAGGAATGCTCTGGAGTTTGAATTTACATGGAAGAAGAGTTCATGTAAATGATCTCAGGAGACTTCAGCCATTTTGGAGCATTGTTTCACAGTATGTTATCTCAATATTGTTAGATCTATGTTTAAATTTTCTACAGAGAGAGATTTTAAACTTGATCATGAAGCTTAGACTGACTTCACATCTAAATCTGAATGTTACCAGACTCCATAACTATATAGCATATTTTTATGTGAATGTGGATGGAGGCAGTTTTTCATTATTGTCTTGTGAGGGTTAGTAAGCCAAAGGGGAATAACAGAAACTCATACAAAACTGGTTGGTGGTTCTCTCTGTCCATATCAACTGCTTATATCTCCTGAGCACCTTATGAACACGCATGTATTCCCCAGTGCGGGCTTGTACTATAAGATATTGATGTTGAGCACAATATATTACAGGTATGAATACAGCCTGTATTCTGCAAGCAACAACAGAAATTGATGCAACTACTGTGAGGCTAATACCAGCTTTTCCTCTGAAGAAATGAATGGATCATAAAAACAATTTTGCTATAAACACTGTTTTCCTATCTAATATACCAATACAATGTACATCAAAGCACACTATGCAGAGGTAATACTACATGCCTCCAGTCCCAGAGGGAAAGGCTCCATGGAGCACTGCAGCCCATCAGCCGTCTATGGTCTTCTGGATGGCAGCCAAGAAGAGCCCAGAGGACTTGTTGAGAAGTGCTCTTTAAAGCAGTGCCGTTGAATGTTGTCTTCTTTGTAGGAAGATAAACCTTTTCAATTATACTGGGAGCTGTAAGAGTCTAACGTGGCCCCAGTGGTGAGGTAAGTACTTCAGAACTTGATGCACTACAAAGTTCCTATTTTAAGAAGTGCTGTTTTTGTCTTCTCCTTCACCTGCACAGAGGGGTTTTATTTTTTTCCCCCAATTGTAGTATTAACAATTTGCAGAGCAATAAATGTGAAAAAAAACTTAGATTTAAATCTTGATTGTGATGCTATAAAAGGATCGTGGAAGTATCTCTAAAGAGCAATTTCTTCACCTATTTGATTTCCTGGTCAGTAACATCTTCGCAACCACTTTTTATTGCTTCTTACATTCACTGTCAATCTCATCCTCATATTCACTTACATTTTTCTTCTGTAGTACCATGTCATTGTTTTTACATTTTTGTTATTAATATTATTATTGCTGTTTTTGTATAGAACATGTAGTGCTAAACTATGGCATCTGCCAAATGAAATGGATGATTGCAATGTTTCTCATGCTTTTCCCTGTTCATCTTCTTTTTCACATCCCTTGAATGGGATGACACACTTTATTGTTGTCTCCTCCTCCCTGAGCAATTGTTTCTAGAAATTGGACTCTGATGGGGACTGCAAGCTTATGAATTTTTTCTTTAGAAGGACACTGTATGGCCTACAAAATTCAGTGTTATCTGAATACAATGTCTCCACTGAGAAACAAGACAATAACCTTAACTTGAAACTAGTAATAAGCGCTTTGCTTAGATAAAGTAGATCTCAGCTTTTGGAGGTTCCAGTGCACTTGCATTACAGAGGTTATTTGCTATTAGATATCAGAGATATCCTGAGCATTGCAGACAATGAATGAATGGATGGAAGATATGTTCTCACCAAAAGCAAAGCAAAATGTCAGTTACATCACTGTTGTGTTTGCAATAGTAACTTAATAGCCCAGCTGACATGGAAGATCATATTGTAGTTATATTTCTAAATCCAGTCCTCCTTTTTCCTTTTTCTTTTAAAACAGGTAGAATATACCAAACATACATAATATCTGAAATATTTTTAGCTTTATTTCCTAAAGAAAAATACATATACAGCGGTCTTTTTTATATGATTCTTTTCTCCTTTTGTAATTGATTTTCAAACTTTTAGACAGTATTAATGTTTCAGAGAAGAACTGAGCTCCTGTGTATATTTATTCCTATGAGTTTGGTTACATCAGGTACCTAAATAGAGGATAGATGTCCTCACTACTGGAGGGCTCAGTGGAAGGCCCAGTGACTTCTGCTTGATCTGTCAGTCCACGAGTAGCTTGATGCCAAGAATGATGATGAGAAATCTGTGGAAGGACACATGGGGAGGACTAGGGGGAAAACAGAGCCACCTGAACCCATGCATCAATATTCTCACTGCCTAGACAGTGGCTTGTTTTAAGTGTTTCCTTCCAGTAATCTCTTAAAATTTGGCCTTCATTCCTGGCTCAATGACATCCAAGTACTATGAACTGTATTGATCTGAATGTGTGGCTGTTGCCAGCTGACTTGCCCTGTGGTAAGCCAGAAGACCTCAGTGACCACGCTCTGGAGACCAGAACATCAGAAGATCTCCTGAGGGTAACTGGGCACATAAGATGACGGCAGTTTGCATAACTAGAGCAGCAGAGCAGCAGCACATGTAGGGTACCCCTCTGACCTGGTTCATGTTCTTTCACTGTGAAGTTGGGCTTTAATTGTGATCTCTCTGGTGTGATAAGAACTCTTTAGAAGAAGCACACTGTCCTGAAAATCTGTTCTCAGTCACAGTACTTACAAACTGGTTATAGCTTGTGCTCTGTGTATGGTCCGTACCTAGTTCTACTGATACAATTAATGCAGGAGGGACATACATGCTCCTGAAATTTCAGTGGAGGAAGATCAGAGTATTCCAATGGAAATTTCTGTCTGGGAGAAGTTCAAGTTTAGATTTGTCATTTTCTTAAATAATAAGAGAAAAGAAAAGAGAAAAGGAGAGCCCTTTCCAGAACGGTTCAAATTTAGAAAGAGAAATGAACAGAAAAATAGTATAGTTTTCAGTGGCTTTCATATTCCAGTTAGAAAAGTGAATTCATCCTACTGATAAGTTTCTGATTGAGTAGCACAGATTTTAAAACAAAAGCTATGCTATTTTGCTGTTGGTTTGTCAGTACGCTTCACAGAAAAAAATCCTTAATCCTTTTTTTGCTGATAACTTGGTGAAGGGGTATCCACAAAACTATAACTCAGCATTTAAGCCAACAAATAATGAAGGAATCCAAGTGCTGGAGTACTGCTTGACATAAATGAATTTTGGAGACTGTAATGTTAGTGGTGATAGACCATTGAAATTACCAAATGTAATGGCTCTAAAGTAAGAGTTCTGATAAGTCCTGGTAAGTTTTGGAAGGAATTTCACTAGGTAGAGAGAATGAGCGCAGAAAAAAAAAAAAGGAGTGGCAAACTCTCTATTAGCATATTAACCAGTAAGTGTACAACAAAGCTGGCGATGAGTTCTGCAGTATCTTATCTCTAAACTGGGAAGGTACAGATTTGAAGGGTGGACTATTTGGCGGAATAAGAATTGGTTGGATTGTCGCCGACAGAGGATGGTGGTCAATGGTGCAGTTGATAGAACAGAAGGAAGGGGTGCCATCCAGAGTGACTTGAACAAGCTTGAAAAGTGGGCCCGTGGGACATAATAACATTCAACAAGGACAAGTGCAGAGTGTTGCATTTAGGTCAAGGCAATCCAGATATATGTACAGACTGGGAGAAGATGTCATTGAGAGCATTCCTGTGGAAAAAGACTTGGGAGTTTTGGTAAATGAAAAGCTTGATGCAAACCATCAGTGTGTGTTTGCAGCTCAGAAGGCCAACTGAATCCAGGGCTGCATCAAAAGAGGGGTGGTCAGCAGGGAGAGAGAGGTGATTGTCTCCCTCTACTCTGCCCTTGTAAGGCCCTATCTTGTGTACTGCATCCAGGCCTGGGGCCCACAACATAAGAAAGGTGTGACGCTGTTGGAGTAGGTCCAGAGGAGGGCTACATATACGATCAGAGGGCTGGAACACCTCTCCTACAAGGAAAGGTGGAAGGACCTGGGCTTGTTTGGCCAGGAGAAGAGAAGGCTCTGGGGAGACCTCATCAACCTCCAAGGACTTAAAGGGAGCTTATGTTTTACACAGACAGATAGTGATAGGACAAGAGGGAGTGGTTTAAAACTAAGAGAGATTTAGATTAAATGTTAGGAGGAAATTTTTTATTCAGAGAGTGGTGAAGCCCTGGCACAAGCTGCCCAGAAAAGCTGTGGATGCCCCATCCCTGGAGGAGTTCAAGTCCAGATTGAATGGGGCCCTGGGCAGCCTGAGCTGGTGGGTGGAAACCTGCACATGACAAGGAGTTGGAACTAGATGTTTTTTTAAAGTCCCTTACAACCCAAGTTATTCTACAATTCTATGATATTTCTATCTATCTATCCATCTATTTATTTATATATATATATCTTTGATATTTTCAATGGGAAAATAAAATACATGTCACCACTTTCAGTGTACCATCAATTCTCATCTTCATATTCATTTATAAATTACTTCAGCATACTTCACAGAACCCAAAACTAGATTCAAGTTTTTGTCACTGCAAAGGAGTAACGGAATTTCTGATGAGGACTTCATGAGGCATTCCATATAATTTTTTCTCTCATCTTTTTCTTCATATGGGGTAACATGATCTATTTGCGACATAGAATGTTTGGTTTGGCTTTGACATGGATAGCCTATGTCGTTAGTCTTCTTCACAACAACCTGCCTTCTAAAGATGAAAACGTTGCCAAACAAAGCTGATCCTTTTTATGCTGCTCAGTGGAGGAAAACTTGTTTAGTCCAAAATAATAAAAAAACCTCACCAAATCCTGTGTCTGGGGAGTAAAAAGTGCTATTGCCATAGAATAAAAAGTGTCTTTATTGGAAGAGCACTCAAATTTAACCAAACATTATATACTAATGTCTGGATTGATTTTAGTGACAGTAGACATGACTGCAGCAAGTCGAGGAAGAATCTTCTTTGGGCATCTTTCTGAGACAGCTGTTACAGGAGAGAAGTATCTTGAGGGAGCCAGGAGCTTCGTGTTGAATATCAGCTGCCATGGGTCACTAGGACATACATTCTACTGTACACATTGTTCTGCAAGTTTTTATTGTGAAAGCAAGGCAAAATACTTCCCTGAAAACTAAAATGAAAATCACAAGTATGGACGAAGTACTTGCTTCTGAATGTCATATCCATTTACCATGAAGTAAATTAAGTTAACTGTAAAACACTGATATTAAAAAACTGAAATAGACTCATGTTTACTCAGTAATGCTGTAATACTCTCTGGAAACCGGACTGTATTCCAATTATGAGCCAATGGTTTTATTAGTCAGTAGTGAATATTTTAGAGGTAATCGAAATAAGGTATTTTTGACTGTTGCTATGTAAAGATCACTTTATTTCTCTGAGTCCACTCACATTTTCAGAATCCACTCATTGTTATTAAATTATGTTTTGAATGATTGTAAACATGTATAAGCAACTAATAAAGTCTTTGCTAGATATAGTTTTCAAATAAAATGACGTAAAAAGCTATACTGTGTATTTGCAATGTATGTAAAGGGGTATTTTTTGAAGTTTTCAAAACTAAGCTTAAACTTTGATAATGAAAAACAATATATAGTTATTTAAGCCAAAATAATGAACAGACATGCTAGCATAATAATCACTAATTAAACTCACTGCAGTTTTTTTCCATGCGTACACTTTGTACAGGAGGGACCTGTGGTATCTTTTGTGTATTGAAAATCTGAATGAAAATCGGAATTCTTGCTTCAAAGATAGAATGTCAGAATCACCCTGGGAGGCTGACATTAAGAGATTTCCTGTAATGAATGGCAAATGAACACACATACAAAAAAAAAAAAAAAAAAAACCCCAAAAAACCAACCAACCCACATATGGTGTCTGTCACTTCAGATGGCAAAAAGAAGAGTGTTTTTACTTCTACTGTGTAATCGTGAGAATGGTGGTTATTTCTGTGCTTCAAAAGCACAGTAAAATTAGCAGAGATTTTTTTTTTTTTTTTTGGAAAGTCGAATGTTTTTATTAGCCTTTCTCTCCTAAGGTAAAACAAAGCAAAACATTTTTCCTAGGTAGCATTAGTAGCCAGTCATCATGCTTTGAGTGGTAACCAGTGAATAAATATTTAGCAGAGACCTGCACTGCAGTTCTGATAAGTTTGAAATGCAAAATTCCTCAACGTGCAAGCTTGAAGTCTGTAAAACCCTGCCCTTAATAAAAGTAGAAATTCAGTGTGAACAATCTGTAATTCACAGCATACAAATTATACTACATGAAGATCTGTTATCCAAATGTAAGTCCTATAAAAACCAACATCCAATAAATAAGTAAGCAGAGAGTTCTCTGATGTTTTTTCTTAGCAATTTCTTAATTAAATCATATCACATTCATTTTAAGGGATGTAAATAGAACAAAACAAATAAATGGCACCTCTAATCCAGTTGTTTATCCCAGTTTCAGGTCTACTCCTTCCCTGGTGTCTAATTACTGTTAGAATAAGAAGGCAAGATACATAATGAGGTACTGGAAAATATCTCCTCTGAGCTTTGTTAAAGATACAAATATTTATTGAAACTTGCTTTATGTTTTCTAAGGTACTTTTACCTCTGTACCACTGCAGACTGAATAAGTTTACTAAAAAAAAGTCCCCATGGAATCTGATAATGAATACATTATTTCTCTAAGCACAGTTGAAAAGAAATATCCAAAAATATCTTCCATCCCTACCTGGAGTGACAGCATTACTATTTAATCCCTTTCTCTTCACGCTATTCATGCCATTGTTAATGTATGGAATTTACATCTCCTGAAAAACTAACAGCAATGTTTTAAACTATTCTAAATGAGGAACATTTACCATGTGACATAAAATAAGACATTGGCCTTGTTATTTGAAATGAACTACTGTACATTTGCTGCATAGCATTGTCGCTGGAGCCTTGAAAACCCCTTAAACACATTTATTCCTTAATTTTATGGCCCACACTTCAAACACAAAATACCACTGAAAATGTGTTTTTCCTTAAAACAATGGAAATAGGACAGCTTTTGAAGAAGATTTATATTATCGAGTATCCACATGAACATACCTGTAATTTCAATTGCTACCCTGGGAAATGTGTTTCCAGAAAAATGGTTTAACTAGTTGGCAGGCAATTATTCTTTGAAAAATGTAGACTAATTAGACAGTTCTTCTTTGTCATAGATGTTCAGCCACTGTTCTGCACAGAGTGGCATGCTGATAGATATATTACCCCTTTTATAGTCTTGTTTCAAGGAAGACCTTTCAAAAAAAAAAATTACAAATGCTAAAATACACTTTAATTTAGAGGAATCAACATTACTTCAATTACCTTGGGAAAACATACTCTTTTTAACAAAGAAACTTCCCCGCTTTACCAGGTGGTGGTTCTGCTCACACTGGTGCTGTTGACCACACAAATCAAGCGACTGTGTACGACAGTGATTATTCACCAGATCTGTGGGTGGTTCTCTTTTATTTTGGAATAGAAGGTCTATTGGCCATATTCTCCTTCTCACAGTCCCGACACTCCCCACCCCCATGTGAAAAACATAAGTAAACAGCTGAATGGAATTTTTCTTACTTTACTTATGCTTTGATTCAATTCAGGTTCACAGGACCCCTCATTAAATGAGTTGTGAATGTCAATTAGGTGTCTAGAGAATATTAGGATGCCAAGAAATGCTCACTAGACTTAGCTGAACTCCTATAACGCTTGACTATCAATTGAGAAACATAGGCAATTCACATAATCTATGGCATTCAATATAATATTGGCCTCCTTATTAAACTGGCTTAATTAGGATCATGCAGTCAGGGACTATGGAATGATTTCCACAGCATTATTGTTTTTGCTTCCAAGGCCTCATAGGAACTGGGGCTGTCCTTCTGTCAGGCAGTAGATACTACATGCCTCTTTGCAGATACCTCAGCTGATTTGCAATGAAAGAAGAATGGATAATGGTACGGAAGAGTAAGTTGATGAAAGCAAGGTTGCACGTCAAGCCTCTGCCAGAACTAGGTAAAAAACCCACACTTATTGATGCTTAATACAATATCCTGCCTACTAAAGTGCCTTAAACAGAGCAATTTCAGTTTACATAAAGTTAGTTTCTTGGGAAGATATTGGAAGTAGCAATAAACTAATATTTTAGTACATCAGCATATTGTATGGAGTTAATATTAGGATAGATAGAGGTCACTGAAAATTAGCCTTTAGAATCTCCTTCCCTTCTTGTTTCCATGTAAGAGTGAAAGATTGTCTATTAAATCTTATCTAGCCTTGCTAAGATAATATGTAGTGAATGCCAAGATTAAAAAAAAAAATCAACTACGAAAGGTCTATAGATATGAATAGGACAAGAAAAGAATATGAACAGATGAAATGTACCATGTTCTCTAGTGTTGTGTGTGTAATGAAAGTTGTAACTGTTGCTTGACAATAATATGAGGACAGTTCTGAAAGTAATGCATCCTATTTTATTATGTTAACCCACGTCTATGAGAGAAAATGTAGACATCTACTGCCTTTTCTATCATTTATTTCCTATAGTGATACTTCTACTAATTTCCATTCAGTTCGATGCAATACTTCTCTGTAATCAAGGGAGGAGACAATTTTAGCATAGATTTTTAAAAGAAACATTTCCATTTACAGAACTCTCACCCCTGCAATTGAAAAATATAAAGCAGTAAGATTGGCTGTGCCGTCTCCTTGAGAAAAGTGCAAAGGGAGCACTTATACACCTTCATGTTTTTTCTTACACAGTTCTCCCACAACTTTTGTTAACAATTAAGCTCAATGTATTTTCCAATTCCTTTATTGTAGATGGGAATAATTTTTCCAGGTTTTCTCGGGTCTGATCATTGAGTTTAAATATAGGTCAGTTCCTCTTGTGCTTGAAAGAATATGCCCAGAAGGGTGTTGCTGAGTGCCTTCAGCTGTCACACACCATAGAGAGCAGTGGGGACAGCAAGAAGAAAAACATACCATTAGGCTCCACCTCAGCTGAGTCCAACTTAACTGTGCAGCTGAACTTCTGTTGTTCCTCCCTCCCTGTAAAAGATGGAACTACTTCTTTTTTCATTTGCATTGGCTGAACTAGCAGCTTGTATATTACTTTTTACAACATTATTTCCAGGGAAAATTTTATAACCTTTGTTCAGTATATGTTTTTATAGTGTGAAATACATGAGTCACATAACAGTGTAGTTCTTCAGCTATACCATTCTGCTCTGAATCCTATAATGTATAATTAAATTTGCAAGCATTAATTAAAAATATGATTCTTGCATATGATATATGACTGTAATATAATAAAGACAAGTTTTAACTTGACTGTAAAAGAGAAATGAAGATACCAGTAACAATCCTGCAAATTTTAATACAATACTTAACTTACTTCTGTGTTTGGCAACTTGTTTCCAGCAGACAATTTTACAGCGCATAAATATAAATAACAGCCTTCTAATTCATTCTCATGGCATTTTATTCCCTGTTCATACTCATAATAAAAGGAACAAGAGGCAAGACTTTCAAAAGTGTTTCTGGAGCTTATTATGCTGACTCACACCAAAATAATTAAAACAAATCGTTCACAGTAGCTTCAGAACTATACACCTGCATTTAGGTGGCCTAATACCTCATCCAGTTACTTTCCTTGGCAGAGCATATTAGTGACAATCAGGTTACATTTCTTCCAAGCTGGACTGGTCCATATGGCAGTAACATTTGCAACAGATGCACTCACGGCTCCCATTTCCACAGCAAAGTTGTGCAGTGCCAGACAGCACACCTAACAGCCATGCCTGGATGCCCAGGAGTTCGTCATCCTGAATCATGTGTGGAAAGAAAGGGAACTGTTCTCAGAATTTCTCCTTTCAGTATCCTTGGCGCAGGCATTTCTCCTGAAAGCATCTAACCAATTGATGCCCTGAACTAACCGGTGTTGGGTCTGGTGCACAGGTACTAAAGCCCAGAGATACTGTTGGCTTCCTCTTTGCACCAGTCAGCCATGTGCTGAACATTTTAAGAAGAAATATGTGAAAATTATTAATTGTAGATATTTCACATTTTCTTTTGGCAAAAAAAGAAGAAAAAAAAAGCTGATGGAAATATTTCATTGGCAAAATTACATATCTAAATAAATATGCTCATCTCCTTTCTGATTCTTGTGTCAGGCAGCTTATTTAAAAGTATTTGAGATTCTAAGATTTTTAGTTATGGTAGCACTTGAGACAACAACTGTAAGTAATTATGGTTGCATAAAAGGATAAAATCTATTGTTATTTGTGTCAGACTGCAATATACATTGAAAAGTAAGTGGCCCTTTAGTCATTTCCATTTGTTCCAATGACAAAATAAGAAACTAATGATTCCTGTAAAGTACTTTGAGACAAACTTATTCAGAGATTTATGCAGGTCTAGATATTATTATTACTACTGTTAGCATTATTTATAGTAGTAATAACCAAAGTAGGAGCTCATCAGTAAGACTAACAGTATGCAACAAAGTGGGGAGTTACTATCTGATCACCCTAGCACACCTGCATTCATATCTAATAAGAAACAATTTAATTTATTGGGCATGCCTTGAGGATTGAATGTCTTATAACTCTGGAAGTATCAGATTTCAATTACACAAATGACCCTCAACTTTCTATTTCAAGTTGGAAGTGATTGAACATTTATCTGAGCAATTCTCCAAATTCTATTATGCACCTGAGATCTTTCAAAGATGCAGACCAAGTGAGAAATGTATTAATAGCTAATTGAAGTACTCACAAAACGAGCCTGCTGAGCTAAAGAAGGCAAAACTGATGCTCAAGTCTTAGTAATGCACAGAAAGGAAAGAAAATGGGGCTTAGGGAAGGCCAGTCTTTTTCTCCAGCACAGGAGGGAGAGTAAATTCAAAAAGAAGAAGACTCATTTTTGGATTATTGATGGAGTCGTGAGGGAGCCTTAATCAAGCAGACCTGAATCTGTTATTTTCTTTCTAGCTCTGTGCCCCTCAGTTTGTACCTATAACTACAATTCTTGTCTGAGGGAAGGCAGAAGGCAACGTGGGTCAGACAATTAGATGAGATCTTTGCTGAGGGTTTACTTCAGTTAAAGATGTGTGTTTGTGTGTTTGTCTGTCTGCACCTATTGGCCTTTCCTGCATTTCTGATTTCTGGCTGTTTGCTCTGCGCATCCATGTCCTTTTCTACAACCAGAAGCACTGAAGTGCTCCTACTGAAGAAGATAGCTCTTCTGCTTTAGCAGCCAGACATCTGGTACACAGTGCTCATTTTCCAGATGAGTTTCCATTGGGCAGAAAAATGAGAAGCAGCAGATTGAGTCTGACATGAATCAGTGCTCCGAGTGCTTCTGAGTGATGGCTGGTATCGTTCTGCCATGCTGCATGGAATCATGCAGATCAGACCAGAAATGGTGCAGTGAAGTTACCTTGCAACTTTTGGATTCTTCTCAACGTCTCTTTTTAGTTTCTAGATATTTTGGACTAGGAGTTGTTTGTACCACATGCCAGTGATCTGCAAGATTTATAGCCTCTTGTTGTCACTGAAGTTATAAGGACAGATTCAACAAACATTGCTCCCATGCCTTTCCAACAACTCCCTTCCCTTGTCTCCCTACTTTTGATGCTCCCTATTTTGACACCATCCTCTTCATTGATTCTGGGGTGTCAGCCCAAATCTCACAGCCCAGGAATGTGTTTTTTAACTACGTGCAGCCCCATTTCTGCCTTGACTTTACACACTATCTCTGTTCCTCCTCCTCCACCTCTTATTTCCTTCTCTTTCCATTTGTCTGTCTTGCCACTGTATGCTCCCCACAGCCCTGTGTGCGGCCATGCACAATTACAGTTTCTCCTGGCAAAGGGAGAGGATGCTCTTGAGATGTTGACCCAGGTGTAGGGCTTCATCTAGCCCACTGCGAGCCATGAAAGCAGAAGGATGCACTGTGATCTAGAAGGATGTTCAGAGAAATGGTTGTAGGCTGTAGCAGCTGCAACTATTTCTTTTTCGCTTGTAACTGGCATGAATGAGGTTCAGCCCTGGCACCTCTCAGATTCAAATTTCAAATGTATTGTGTATTGAATAAACAGAGGTATGCTATCAGACGGAAAGGAGCACCGTACCTCATTCAATTGGCTATAAACCAGTGACAACATCAGACCACACTGGACAACACCTCTGGCTGGCACAGTGCTTGACAACTTTTCAAAATTCTGTTTTTGCTGAAGTCAGTACTGTTTCTTTATTCCTGCTAGGTACAGTACAATCCCAGAACAACTCTGTACATTTTTTCTTTGAATGTTTTTGAACATTTCCTTTACAAAATGCTGAACAGACATATTTCACCCAGAAGCACGTATAAATTGCAAAATGATTTTATCTTTTCTACTAGAGGTGAAGAAAGTGATGTCCTTTGATGCTTTAGCAATTTCTCAGTCTGAAATCCTGCTGTGTTTGTGAGCTGTCTATAAATGAGAACAAGAATGCGGCCTCTGGAGTGTACATAGATGTTTGCAAATGTAATCCTGCTTGGATTATATTTCTATCACTGCCCAGTATTCATTGGAAAATGAATAGCAGTGGTTAAGAATGCTATCAGTGCATCTGTAACAACATTTGATTGCTGATAGTGGTTCCAGGAGTCTGTAGTCAGTGGTGACTATAAAGCTCCAAAGCCCTATTATTACTGTCTCTGATTGTCACTCTCCCAAGCACGACTGCTGAAGGAGCACATAAGCTTCAGTCTCTTGTTCCTTGACAATTGTGTATTATGGGGAAATGCTTAGCTTTTTTATTTTTTTTTGTTTTTGTTTTTTGCTTAAATATGAGCTTTTGATCAATTTTTTTGACAGTTGTGGTTGTAAAAATGCAGTTAACTTTTTAAAAAAATGTTGTATGTGATTTTAAATGAATCAACTCAGACATTCATTGGTTGAGATGAAGTTACAAAATAAACTTTTTTAAACTATAATCCTCAGAGTCAGCTGGGCCATCATTTGTGCAGTAAAATGCCTACTTTTGTAAAATGCTATATCCACGTAACTGAACAAGACAGAGTTACAATAATGTCAGCTTCCTTTATTTGGAGAGTATTCATAAAACAAATAGTTTGTATAAGAATTTTGTCTGTTGCCTTTACTGATGTTCATTATTTCTGTGTACATCCACTATGCTAAACCGTGCGCTGCAGTATATTATTTTGCCAGCTGTGCAACAGATGTTTTAAAAGGTCAGCTTGAAGTCTCTAACCTGCATCATTCACTTCCAAGTTCTGTTAGCAGTTCTATCACTACAATACTAACAAGGATTTATATGTCCAATAATAAATAATTAACAGAACAGTTAATCCACAGGGAACATTACACTGGTAAAAATCAAGAGAACATCATAGATGGTACCAAAACAAACTTGTCCTATAGACACCATGCTTTAGGCCTTTGCGGTCTGTCAGGGGTGAATTCATTAGGGCCTTAGCTCTTCATTTTCCAATACATCTACTCGTCTTCTAACAATTCACCTCTGTCAAATAGATGTGAAAGACACATTATTAAACCGAAAATGTCAAGAACCTGCTCAATCAGTGGTTGTTAGGGATTCCCCTTGCAGAAATATGACTTTGTTTCACTGTGCTTCCTTCTCACAGAGCAGTTTGTTCAGTCTTTCTAACTTAGATACATGCACAGAAGTGTCTGAACTGAAAAGACAGCTACAGCTCAACTAGTATAAAGCACTGATACGCATTGGTTCTGCTTCTAAGTCTGTTCCCTCCACTTTCATCTCAAACTCCTTCATGTTACTGAGAGTTACCATATGAAGAGGTAATTTTCCAGATGAGAACAACTAATTCCCACAGTTTTCTTCTCCTGCACCTTTTTTTTTCACATGAACATATGTAAAAGATTTCCACTGAACGGCTTTGTGATCTGTGAAATGTTAAACAGAGATCCAGGCAGTCCCACTGTGAGCCTTTCTTTTGTTATTTCTGGAGTAAGTGTTTTGCCTGGTTAAAAAGAAGACAGAACAAATACAGCTCATAGAAACTGTAATTTCTCGGGCTATTCTTCCCCTCAGGAGGCAGCTGTAATAGGTCTTCTTGCCTAGCCAGGTCTTAAGCTTGCAAAGATGTTATTGTTCAGCCAGTGTAGTTTTCATGTAATACTTCTTGTTGGAGTCTCAACTGATTTAAAAGATATGAATAATTAAAATAAGTTTAGATATTGAACAAAGCTGCTGTCTTGGCAGGTATATGGTGCTCCATCAGAATTCAGCCTGTGTCCTTGCTGTAAAGCAATTCTTGGGATGCATCCAATCATATTCTAAAGCTTGTGATGATTTTTACCTATATGACAGATGACACCTTCACTTTAGACAATTACATGTGATTGTTCTAACACAGCAATTAAGGATCATTTCTGAGAAGTTGGGTTTGGATATATTTTTGCCAGAGTGTGTGTTACTAGTGATTTCCAGCAAAATACTTGTTCAGTGAAACAAAACGGCAAAGTCAACCTGGCTTACATTTTGTCCATTGGCATTTGACGTATTTTTAGTAAGTAAGAAAAAATTGTTAAAAACACTTTAAGTAACAAAGATGATCCTTATTTTTCTTCTTTGTCATTCCCATGTTGGCACAAAATGGACTGATTTCTGAAGTGGAATGCCTTCCATTGAAGTATTTGGTAATCCATAAGAATACCACCATATAAAAATAGAACATGTCATATGTGTCAGTGAGCAACTGTCAGAAAAGCTGTTCCTACTTATAGAATGGAACAATATTTATAACAAATACTTCATGCACAATTTTTTTTATGATGTTTGCTGTGAAACTGGAAATATGTTTTTGTTTGTTTGTTTGATTTATTGTTTGCTTTTTTTTGTTTTGTTTTGTTTTGGTAATGTAGAGCCTCTGAATCTCTGCGTTCAAAGCTTTTCCAAAAAGGCATTGGTGACAGAAATCATAGAATCATAGAATCACAGAATCTTAGAATCATAGAATGGCCTGGGTTGAAAAGGACCACAATGATCATCGAGTTTCAACCCCCCTGCTATGTGCAGGGTTGCCAACCACCAGACCAGGCTGCCCAGAGCTACATCCAGCCTGGCCTTGAATGCCTCCAGGGTAGGGTGTCTATAGGATATCCATCGGGTATCCACAACCTCCTTGGGCAACCTGTTTCAGTGCATCACCAGCCTCTGTGTGAAAAACTTCCTCCTAATATCCAACCTAAACCTCCCATCTCAGTTTAAAATCATTCCCCCTTGTCCTATCACTATACACGCTTGTAAACAACCATTCCCGCTCCTGTTTATATGCTCCCGTCAAGTACTGGAAGGCCTCCCCGGAGCCTTCTCCTCTCTAAGCTAAACAAGTCCAGTTCCCTCAACGTTTCCTCATAGGAGAGGTGCTCCAGCCCTCTGATCATCTTAGTGGTCCTCTTCTGGACCCGCTCCAAGAGCTCCATGTCCTTCCAGTACTGGGGACCCCAGACCTGGACACGGAAATCCACCCCATGAAGTTCCCTGTGCACCCACTCAGTACCTACATCAGTTTCTCAGTGCTTACATCAGCAGCCATGTCTTCTTCTCTGTGCTGAAGATGTTCTTTTTCCAGAACTTCACTTATTCCCTCCCAGTCAAGCAAGTTAAGTGCTGTTGCAAACTGCTACGCATCTCAAAGAGATGTCAGGCTTGCTGCTGTCTGTTGGTGGTCTCGTGCCTTGAGATATTTTAATTCCATTCTGTGTACAGCTTAAGTAGAACAAAGCTGAAATTTGTAGCTTGGATCTATCACATTTGTCATATACATCCTCTACTAAAAGTGCTCAATGAATTTACCAGCTACTTGACAGCTAAGGACAGGTAAGCAGAGATGAAAAGATGGTCTTTTTGTTTTTTCATGTCAGAGACAATACATGAGTACAACTCCTGTTCAGAAGTACTGAATCCCATAATCTCATGTTCCTTATTGGAAAGAAAAAGCTTTTTTTTTTTTTTTTAAGATTCATAAAGTTCCGTCTGGAATTGATGGAATGAAACAGTCTCCTGAATCTAACATTAACATCTCTGACTACTCTCATTATACTACTGTAATTTCATAAAAACAAAGTCTTAAAATGTTGCTGGAATTCATCAGTCTCTTTTATTTAAACATATGGGCATAAAATTCCATGAGTCAGGATTTGTGCTAAAACTGGCTTGATTTTTGAGTACAGAGGCAGTTAGGAAACATCAAAT
Organism: Gallus gallus; assembly: GCF_016699485.2. Taxonomy (NCBI): domain Eukaryota; kingdom Metazoa; phylum Chordata; class Aves; order Galliformes; family Phasianidae; genus Gallus; species Gallus gallus. The sequence goes on along the minus strand of NC_052532.1, from coordinate 24,419,688 downwards.
AATATATATAAAACTGAGTTTAAGTGTTGTGCTATAACTGTGTGGGTATCATTATGGTAAATATGCTGGCATCTGCTTTTATATAATTATTTGAAATTCCAGAATAATCTTTAAAGATACTTTGTTAAATCATTTTGGCATAAGTTTTTACCTCTGGGCATAGTTGTTCTTTCTGCTCTAAGTATAATGCCAGTGATGTTCTTTCGAGATTGAGGAAATTATCATTGCATACAATACAGAGAGAGAATTCTACACTGTGTACTATTTTCACTGTTCTGCTTGAATCCCATCATAATTTGATGTCATAGTTCAACTTTGTCTCTTTTGTTAACAAAACAGGAACAACAATTCATCTTCAACCCTCACCATATGGCAGAGCTATTGATATGCAACAAGGCATTAGTCAAATTAGCATTTTCAGCAAGCCATGTTCATCTGTGCAACTGACTCAATAATTAGACATGTTCTTTTCTGTCTACAATTAAACTTACCATCTTTTCTAATTGAAAATGTCCAGACTCTTTTTGGCAAATCCACAAAGTGTGAGTAATACGGTCTTGGGTGAAAGCTGTTGGGTTTCTTTATGCATTTTTTTTATTGCTGACAATTGCTTCTTGGAGGAAGGAGAAAGTCAAGTACATTACTAAACAATAACTGAGAGCTTTTGTACCAGAGCTGCTCTGAAAGAAATGCCTCCTACTTTATTCTGCTAAGCCCATGACATCAGCGGCAGATGTTGGTGGTACGGCACTAGAGGTTGAACCTTCCCACCAATTTGGGTGCTGTGCAACAGATGACAGAAGTGGGGCAGTCTGACTAAATGAAACAAGGGTTTGTATGGAGGTTGCTCTGAAAGTAATGCCTCCTATTTATTCCCATGGAAACTACAACAGTTAAAATGAGCACAATAACACTATTTGATAGAGCAAATTCTCAGCTACAAAATGCTATTTTTCAACACTGTAAAAACAGTTAACTATGTGTTTTTGCCAGTGTTGAACAAGAGCCAGCATGTCATACTTGAAAAATCTGCACCAGCAAAGATGACCCACTGTTGCTGCTGCCACTTCTGAAACACACACCCCACCCTCACTGTGGACACATCCTCTGTTTGATCCCCATAAACAGTCAGTGAGCATTGATGAATGTCAGTGGGTGGCATTTTGTCTGCATGGAGGAATTCAAGGACATACCTTTGTTTCATACACACTTCCATATCAGAGACCATTTAGTCAGACTGCCCCTCTGCTGCTGTCTGTCGCACGGCAACAACACACAACGGAATATTGGTGGGAAGGTTCAGCTTCTACTGCCATACTGCCAACATCCACCTCTGACATGGTGGGCCAAAATAATAAAATAGGAGGCGTTAGTTTCAGAGCAACATTCATCTTTTGAAAAGTCCTCAACTCTTGTTACTAAAGAGACTTTTTGTCTTTTGCTTTAAAAATAACCTATTCAGTGAAGAGAGATGAGAAAGCGTCTGTCACCTTGGGGCTAAGCATCATGTAGCAGTGCTCAACACTGAACATAAGGAGCTGCAGAAACTTGTAATCTGCAATGGCCCTGGTTCCACGAGGGGCCAGGCAGACACAAGCATGTCAGAGTTCTGGTGATTGATGGCTCTTGAAAATACCCTGTTTACTCACTACAAAGGAGCCTCAGTGAATGCTGATGTTTATCCAGGATGAATTTTTGTCTAAGCCTATGTGGTTTTCAACAGAATAGAGAGTATCATCTTTGCTAGTTTTCTATCTATGATTCGAGACTCATGTACCAAGTAGCTGCACTGACTCATGATGGCTCATCCATGAGTAGTCTAAAGCAAATCTAGAAACCTGCCTTTCCAAGTATGTTCTCCTTCTCCCTAATCTCCTGATCCTGAGATGTATTAGGCACAAGCTTATTTGTGATCAGTGTTTTCTTTCTTCTGAGTCAGCAAACAGACAAACTGGGAGGGGAGCATTCATGAACTCGTAGTAGCACACAGTATAATTTTAGGAAATCTCTTTAAAAAGTAACTGCAATCCAGAGTTTGCTAAGTTTCTTTCTTGTTTTGCCATTCAAGCAGTTTTAACCACCTTCCATAAGTCTGGATTTTGCATGGTCCTGCAGTCTTTCGCCTAGTAGTCTCAGGTGTTTACAAACTCATTAAATGTAAATTTGAAGATGAAGTCCATTTCACAAATATAGATTTTCTCCTCAGGGATAGTGGTGACTGTCTCTTTCGTTTTGCAAATCCTTCTTGTTTTGCAGCCCCTCTCTGGCTACCTGACTTCTGTAGCTGGCTCAAAGTGTATCAGTAATATCCTCTTGGATATCCCTTAGACCTCTTTATAACAAATTCTCTGTTTTTCCTCTCATTTATATTTAGTCCTAATATCTTATAGTCCTTTCTAAAATAAATGGCTCAATTTAAAGGCAGAACACAACCTAAAATATAACAGTCCATTACAGCCTTTACCTCCTTGCTACAGATTTATCTAAGCTGTTTAATTCCTATTATAACTCCACTCGGGAGCTTCGTATGCCCTGTTTCTCCTCCCTTATCTCACTTATCTTTCTGAGAACATAAGGTACAAAATGATAATTCACTCTCCTGCTGTCTGCCTCCTTCCAGGCTGCACCACTAACTGTACACTCCACAGCTCAAAGCAATTCAGTATTCAATTGAGTTTATTAATTTATACATAGCAGTCACATTTGTTTCCTCCAAAACACTGAATATTGAATTCATTGGAGCAGTTACACAAATCCATGCACAAGAGAGCTTATGAATAAGGCTGCGCTTCAGTGGAGATCTGTGAGGGCTGGATTTCAGCACACAGGCTCACTTTTCAGACCAGAAATGCCTCCAAGTCACTTATTTGTTCATGCATTGTTCAGAGGTCTAACCTGATTTGCCTAAATCAGTAGGAGGATGTGAGAAAAAAGGAGGGTATCACCAGCACTGTACTCATTTTTTCTACAAACTGGTAGAGTGCACATCTCATCCAACCGAAAAAAAAATAATAATAATAATAAAAATGTGTAATTTTCTTTCTCAGGCTTTTTTTTTTGTATATTTCTCATACTTGGTGGAGAAGCATGCCATCAGTAAAACTCTTTCTTGTATTAAGGAAATCCAAACTCCGAAGAACTCAGTGGCTCCAGCAGACTGATGAATAGGAGCAACCCTGTGCTGGGCCTGCCCTGAGCTCCTCTGCCTGCTTCTCTCCAGGCAGCCTGAGAAGGGCAACCACAGCCTCTTGGTTACAAAAAGGGTGGAGTTTTGACATTCTGTTCCCCATATCTGAAGTGTTATTGATCTGGATAAGGTATAACTTGTGTCTACTCAAATTTGGGCCCAGGCAGAGCTATGCTGGGGGCACTTTGAGAGAGCTGGTGGCTGAAACTGACCTGAGAAGGCCTGTTGACTCCAACTGTCCATCCTGGATGATGGGTCACCCATTCCATTCCTGTTCCATCTTCCTACAGCACAACTGTCTGTTCTTTGCGCTTTGCTTTGGGAAGGAGCAGATGAGAGGCCCTTCTCACACTCACCTGCTCCCACCTCCTGACCCAGGGGCAGGGGCTGTTGGAGCTGATTGCTGGTTATCTGGCAGCGTAGTGCTGCCCTGTGGACTGTGTCCTCTGTCAAAGAGGTCCACCACTTGCTGGTCTGCTGTGGAGAGCCCTTCTCTTTGTCAGCTTCACTTGAGTGTCTTCACAGCCCTCTCTTGGGACACGCAGTTTCAGACCACAAGAGAGCAGCAGTGCACAGTCACTCTATTACTTTCCTGGAGCTTATTTAAATTGTGTGCCCTGATTTGATACAAGTGAAGAATGTGATTTTCAGGCAGCACTGAACACTCAGAGCTCATGGGAGAATCAACATGAGCTCTGGCCTTAAGCCTCTGGAAAAATCAGATCTGTAACGACTCAGGGCAATCTCTAATTCTCATTCTGGAAGCAGTTTTTATGAGCTGCAGGTAACTGTTGCATACAATCAGAGCTGAAGGCATATTTATCTTAATGGAAAATGAAAAATATACCCTTCCTTCCGCTGATTAGATCTGTTTTTGTGTGTTGCAAACCTTTCTGTAGCAGCTATTCACTATTATTTTCATTACAGCTCAGGCACTGCAGGAGAACTAAAGTAAAATCAGGAGGTGGCAGCAAATTAAGCTGTTATATAAACATCTGCTTCTGACGCTTGGCCAAACAACTGACTGCTGCATTGTGGAGCAAGGCTTAGTCCCCATTTCAAATGAAAAAAGCTTTTGGCATGAAGGACTACAGCCCAGGGCTTTGTGATTGGAATGACTGTACTTTCAGCTCCAGCTGGAGACAACTGGAACATTAACTGGTGTTTCCATAAATTGCCAAAAAAATTAATCATCTGCGCACTTTGGTGCAACAAAATCCTGTTCATCTTTGTGGCTATGTATATCTAGACCAGCTCATGCACAGAATTTTTTTTTTTTTTACTTCACGACACTTCTAGGGGGCTGAGAAGGTTGCCACTTGGCATTCATGCACTTTTAATAAAGCAGAAATGAGTTGGGATCTTCCAATGTTCAGGAATCCTGGAGGGCTGGGGTGGCAGAACTGGCTGTTCTGGAGCTTGGTTAGTGCTGGCCAGCTCAGCAGCTGCTGGCCCTTCTGGGAGAACCTCACAGCTGTGCGCTACGCCACTGGGTCTGAGCTATGGCCTGAAGACACAGAGGGTATGCAACAGTGGGGGTCATTTTGGTGATCGTTGCCTTGTACTCAGCCCTAGTGAGCCCTGCACCTCAAATACTGTGTTTGGTTTTGGACTCCTCACTCTAAGAAAGACAATGAGACCCTGGAGTGTATCCAGAGAAAAGAAGCTGGTGAGGGGTTTGAAGCACAAGTCTTACAGGGACCAGCTGAGCAAGCTGAAATTGTTTAAATGTGGGGGAAGGATCAGAGGAGATGTATTGCTCTCTACAACTACCTGAAAGGATATTGTAGCGAAGTGGGGGTTGGCCCCTTCTCCCATGTAACAGTGATAGCATGAGAGGTAATGGCTTCAAGTCGTGCTAGGAGAGATTCAGGTTGGGTATTAGAAAAAAATTCTTCTCTGAAAGAGTGGTGAGGAACTGGAATAGGCTGCCCAGGGAGGTGGTGGAGTCACTGTCACTGGAAGCCTTCAACACACATGTAGATGTGGTACTTAGGGACACGGTTTAGTAGGCAATATTTGTGGTAGGTGGACATTTGGACTAGATGATCTTAGAGATCTTTTCCAGCCCTAATGATTCTATGGTTCTGCACCTTAGCAACAGCCCAGGAAACATTACTGAGGCCTTTTATCCTCTTGTCATGCAAAATATCTGTGATCAGTGCTTCTGGATGCATGCTGTTGCCGCTGAGGTTTGAGGAGGAGGCTGGGTTTTGTTCTTCAAATGTGCAACTGATTTGAGGCTGAGTTCTCATTGAACATTGTCATTGGTAATTGGATAGATGGACACTAATGCTGAACAGGTGTAGGCTTGACTGTGGATAACTGTGAGTGAATAACTGGGAGGAAGTCTGTGGTAACACTGTCACCACCTCTGGAAGTCCAGGAGCCTCCTCTATCCCATAGATAAATCTCCTTTCAACTCAGTGCAGATTAATGGATCCCCAGGCTTAGAGATCTATATCCCCATTCTATGGCCTATCCATAATGAATAGAAAGTGTAGATTAAAGCATTGACCAGCTGTGTTATTTATAAATAGGAAACATTGTCAATAGCTTAAAAAAGCATTATTCATCCAATGCTACATTAAAGATTGCCTCTTGAAGAAAAATTGTCTGTGCTGATCTCACTCATTCTATGCTTGCTGAGATGGTGATGGACACTATTGTCAGTGCTAAATTTGGGGGATGTGGATGCTACATGAAAAGTTGTGTTCTAAAATGCAACAGCCCCTCTATACTCTGTTCCCCACAAGCATTCATAAACATGCCTACTAGTGTAACAAATATTTTTTTTTACAAGATTTTCAGTCTTGCTAGCACTTCATAAACAATTTAACTAAGAAGTGTCAGCTGGATTTTATTCACCTGAGTGTATTATTGTTAGAATTGTTCGCTGCTTTCCATAACAGTGACAAAGTAGTGCTGCAGAGCTGTACCAGGTCACAAGGCAGAGGCCAAATTCTGTCCCCTCCAGCTAAACCTGTGCTGTCAGCTGTGTGGCTCAAGGGCATGTGCTTGGTCACCTGCAACCTCTAACCTGCTCACACTATTCCCTGTCCTGGCTTTTGTCTATTCTGTCTCTCTACCCGGCAAGGCATGGGCTCAGTGGAGAGGATAGCCTGTAGGCATTCCAGTAGGAGAAAATGTCTTCTGTTTAACTGAGAGCACACACTTCTGCGTTACTGGGCTAAGCATGTAAAGTTAATGTAATCTGTTTCATCAGATATATTAAGCATTCTCAAAAATTCTCCATCCTCATAATCATTGTGCTGCTGATTAAGACTGTTCCCATCGACTTTCTCTTTCATAAACATAAGTCAAAAGCCTTTTTGCTTTTTAGAAGATATCCTATTTTCCCTTATGTCACTGAAAAGGAAAATACATTTCTCTCAGCTGCTGCTGTACTCTTTCTTCCTTCTTTTTAATTCTAGTTTCACTTCTGCATCCCTAATTCTATTTCCTTGTTTCCCTCTATCTCTTTTTAATATGAGCCATAAACAGAGCATTTTATTTTTGGAAAATACTGCTGTAAAATGTTGATTGCAAAACAAGGAAGAAAAAATCAAAGCTCTGCCTTTTTTTTTGTGTCATCCTTGTGGTGACAGAATTAGGACAAGACTAAAAAATTTCAGTCTATTTTTCACATTTTCAAAGTAACCTGGAGCATTATGTTTTGTCATGGAACACCTAATGAGTATCACCATGGCAACTCTTTGAAGATACTTCACTGAATCTTGTTTGTTTTACTGTTGTTACTTTAAACCACTAAAATTATAATAGTGGAAATACTACCCTCACTGCAAAACTTGGGTCAGTTTGATCAATCCACGATGGCAATGGAAATAGATTCTTTACTTGTAGAACTGTGAATACTTTAGTTGGAAGGAGCAATGAAGTAGGCTCAAGTGCCTCCCTCAGCTACCTGGGGATCTGGTCGGCCTCCCACTTCTGTCTTTGTGTTTAATAATGAACAACCACTTAACCCTGCAGAAGGTCTGGTTTATCAACACGATTAAAATCTTACCCGATGCCACAGAAGAAAGTATCCTGATGACAATGTGCTTCTCATCTAATAGCAGAAGCACAGATAGAGGCAGAACAGGAAAGCAGGCAAGAATGACTTCTAATTTCTGAGGTCAGCCCAGCTGTAGACAGTTACAGACAAATAGGCTCAAGTGGTGGTCAGAAATAGCAAATGCAGCAGATGAAAGGTGAAAAGAGGTAGTATTGTGACTCCTTGTATTTTGGTAAGTATGAATTTGTGTGTTTTGGGAGGTATCAAATTATTAATGTTGAGAAAATCCTAGAGAGATGAAATAGCAAAGTGGGAGGGTACAAAGGGAGGCTGGTTTACATCTGACAAACGTCATACTTGATTTTTTGCAAAAATGCAAAGATGAGCTTAAAGCCATGCTGATTTTTCAGATATTATTTTCTAGGACTACCAATTATGAGCTTAACTGAATGACTCCTTCAAAATCCAGGCGCCCTTTATCCTTGTAAGGACCCAGGAAATTAGTAAGAACTCCTTACCTGCACGGGTTTTCAGTCACACTTGTATATATATTAATGTTTTATACCTGAATTGCACAAATATGGAGAATATTTTCATCGCACATTGTATCTGCATTACAGAATGCTATGGAAGGGCATTGCATGATGCATAATATCAGAGATGTCTTTTATTGCTCAAGAAGTGTTCATTTGCTCTCCTTTTTTTTTTCCTCTTTACACTACTTGTATTCTAAAAAGACTTAAAATTCTTCAAAACAGAAGTAATTGGTGAAACTGTCTTGTTTTATCTCTAGCTGTTAAAAGTTTCTTTATTTATTATGTACTTTGGGCTCAGATTATATTGGCTGAATGTAATTGTATGTATGAACGGCAATAACAGATTGAGTTTTATAGGTATGTTTGTGCGACAGACTAGGGAAAATTAAAGTAAAAAATGGGGTTTCAATAACCGTTGGTGATAAAGACAAGTTAGGGTTTGGTTCAGCATGATACTGAAGTAGCTGCTTAATTTCAAGCATGTGGGCAACCCCATTAAACTTGATTGCACAATTAAGTATTTGAAAGATCAGTCTCTGAAAGGCTTCTAATGTTTAGGGCATAGTGTAGAGAAGCATGAACTTCTGATAGCCTGTTCTATGTGGACTGAAAAGTGATCAATGGATATTTCACGCTCATGCCCACAGGCTGTAAAATGGCTGCCAGAAATGGCTTAAGAAAGTGAAAATAGTGTCTGAAATGAGAGGGAGAAGGAAATGTCAGCCTTGGCCAGAAGCGCTTAATTTTGACCTAATACACAACTGAATGAAGAGGGAAAGGTCTCTGTTTTCACAAAAAAGTTGACTGTCTCCTTATGGAGTTTAAATGATGTCTTGATAGGAACACAATGAAACAAGTCTTCAGAACGTAACTGAATGAAGATCCTGTGAAGTGAAGAACTGGGACATTGAATTTTAGCACATTCACTGATTCTTTATAACCTTCTGACACAGACGAAGCTGGGAACCTAAAATAAGAACATACTGCAATTCAGATAGCCTTAACAGCTAGTCAAGGGACAAATGGGCTGTCAGTAGATCTCTGAGGAAGCAATTGTAAATATTCCAGATGTATAAATGGAACAGAAAGACATTCTGATCCCAGAGCTAGTAAAATGTCGCTTCTGCAAAAGTTAGTTACACAACTTAAAAAAAAAAAGTTGGAAAGAGGAGAATAGTTAAGAAAATGGAAACTGGGATGAGGAAAACAACTGCTTACTTAGAGTTACTGAAAACTGAAAAAATATGTAGGACAAGCCAAAGTACGTCAGAGATTTCACAGTAATTTTTCATGTAGCAGAGGGGAGGTGTTCAAGGATGAAAGTGCTAAGACAGCTGCTATGTAAAATGCAGAACTTATTTAATTAATATCTTATTTCAAATCCCTATTTTCCATATCATAAGATGAGATATAGTTCACTGAATAGTATCCACCTGTGTACAGACAATTATGAGGGAATCTGCACTTCCCATGTGACATTAAGGATATGTAGTGCTTTGTATGTGACACAAAGTCTACTAATGGAAGAAGGAAGGGTGTCATTGAGAATGTCTAAACAAAAACACCACCAAGACTTTTTGTTTCATCATATTTCATAGTGCAGATGGCCTCTTACATGTCATTCATGTTAAAGAAAGTCATCTCACGTGGCATTTGTGCTCCTTGCTGACTAACTTGTCATAGGGAGTTTCTTCTAGTGGAACTCCTTAATGTTGGTAGATGGCTTCTCTTTTTCCCATCTCAAATATCCATTTTTTTGAGTGTTAAAGGAGGGAGGTCTCGGCATCTAAAAAGTTTTGGCTTCCATTTTAACTTCAGCTTACGCTTACAGATGGATAACTGAGTTCTCAGTTCATTATCTTATCTGAATGAAAATATGTTTTTATATAAATGGGTGTTTTGTCCAACATAGCAATAAGAATAAAAGAAGTAATTACTATATATATATATATATATATATATATTAATGTGGGCATGAATCTGTTGGAAAAGCTGCACACTGGGGCCATTGACTGCCTAGCTTGATCATTCAGGTAGTGATCAAAACCCAGTATGGCAATTAAGATGGAAGAAGTTTTGGTTAGGTTTTGGTTTTGCTCTTTCAAACTAACAAGTGAAAGTACAAACATCAAGTGTGGTATTAAAATATGAACTGTTGATATTCATGGGATAAATGACTGTGAAATACAAGAAACCTTCAAACTTCAAATGAGATGTATATATATAAAATGAGATTATATATAATACATAATATATAATATATTATATGCATATAATATTTGACAGTGGTTACACTGAATACAGGTGGTGTAATTATGTTGCCCACACAGAACATTTTTATGTGATATATATAAGCTAAGCTCAAACCCTGTGTTTGGTCTCATGAGAAAGACAAACCCTTTCCTTGGCCTCTGTGGTGGGCATGGATCCTACCATCCTTCTCATATATATCCCTGACTGTGATATCCTCTGACCCAAGTCCCACTTTCATGCTCAGGCACTGACCAGGGAAGTCCTCAGCAATTTCAGGAATCATGAGTATGGAACCTGCAGATGAATGTTATTGTTCTACTGTATCATAGAATCATAAAATGGCCTGGGTTGAAAAGGACCTCAAAGATCATCTAGTTTTAAACAACCCCCCCCCACTATGGGCAAGGTTGCCAACCACTAGATCAGGCTGCCCAGAGCCACATCCAGCCTGGCCTTGAATGCATCCAGGGATGGGGCATCCATAACCTTCTTCGGCAACGATAAAGGGTTAAATCAACAATTACAGCTTTTGTTGGCTTGGGATATATAAATATAGCCACAGTGAATAACAGTGGATAGCCCTATATAGGTTGGAGAGAATTAAAGCTCATAATGTGTACTGTATAACTAATCAGTATTCCAGATGAAGTTTGCAAACAGATTCTACAAAATGAGAGCACTACATATTTAGTAGGTATCCATACTACACTGAAGAGTTGATTCATTGCTAGAAATAGAGGCATTACATCAATCTCTTTTATGCCTAGGATGTGCTAATTAGAGCATTTTGAGTTTAAATGAGGAAAGAAAGATACCACAGTCTGCACAAAAATATTCCAGTGTTACTACCTGTAGAAATTAAGGAGGAGTCAGGGTAAGCTATTTTTTTTTGATCAAAGTATACGTGTAATATAGAATTTCTAATTTGGTGGGAGTATATGTGCATGCTTGCACATGCTTAAACACATACGCAGATTATCTGTGTATGTGCAGGAATGAAGACAGAACTGCTGGCTTCATGTCATAGACTGCTTGTTCTATGCTATGAGATGCAGTCTGATGATGTGATGAATGGGCTGTGTCCCATCTAGAATGGAACAACATTTGTCCTGATGACTACGCACACAAGCAAGCAAAATAATCTTCTTTTGGGATGTTATTTTAATTAATAGATAGTGGTTTGATGGGCGTACTGTTCAGCTTCTTATTCATGTATTGGAACTGCTGCTAATTAACGGGTAAATATTCAGTACAGTAAGCAGTACAGTAATAAATTATCATTTACCAATTCATGATATTATACTTGCTGGAGCAATAGCTCTCTCCCTTTATCTTCTTTCAACACTACCATTGCCCATGCCAAAATGATAGCTTTAGATATGTGGGGTTCAGTGAACATCTGCAAGTGCTGTACAGTAGATAACTCCGGAGAACCATGAGTTCACTCTTCTTGTGCATCATTACAGCTAGTGACATACACTAAAACATGGTTCTTAACCATACTATACTTTTAGATAGATCAAATTAGTGCAAATTTTACCTCAATGAGATTAAATAGTTCAACAGAAAAAAAAGGGTGAGAACGGCACAGTTTTTTAGCGTTGAATAAATATTGTGACTTTGGCACATGTTAAGATGAAATGCAGCTAAACTTAATTTTAATGTAAGCACACTGAGGTGTTTTAGGAATTAATTACAGAAATAATCTCCTGCTTTCAGTTCCATGTGAGTAACTCGTAAACTGAATAATGTATAGTGGATTTTAATAGAATTGAAACATTTAAAATATTTCCATGTGAGAAGACTTACTTTCTTTCCACATTTCTTACCTAATTTCCAAGACATGAAATGAATACATAGGAAATGTTTTGCAGCTGACAAAACATTTGCTAAAACAAACAAGAAAGTGACAGTACTTTTTTTAGGAGGCTACAGACAAATTGCTCAATAAATAGCAAGACAGAACTGATATGTTTTTTTTTTTTGTTGCACTTTAGAGAAGTTAATAAGTGTTAGTAACTTTTATTCAACAGTATTCACCTATCAAATCACTGTTTTGATGTGTTACATGTTGCTTCCTCAAGGTTAATACTAAATTTCTAACATGAAAGGGTCAATAATTAACACTTAATTTTGTGGCCAAGAGCAAATTATCTTCAGTTTTCTCCATCCTCCTGTTTACTTACTTCAGTAATTTAGATCTTAACAGGACTGGTGGGGTATGATACAAACTTGTAAAGTCATTTGTTGCTATTCCCCTGGCGAGGAAATGGCTTAGGATGGCTTTCAAAGTCAGATGAAGGAAGCAAGGACAGAATGGGAATATTGTACTTTTTTTTCTCTGATGAAAAAGTCCTCCAAACCTCAGTTTCCAAACATCTGCCAATAATGCTTGCAGGCACATATGCCATCAAAAATTCCAATGGGTTAAGTAAAGATATAGGCAAATCTCACAAGGTAATGATAAATAAAAAAAGACTGACACTACTGTTTTCCTTTAGAAAAGAATTCTGTCATTAAAGCATCCACTTGCTTCTCTTGAGTACTTTCTCGCAATAAATGTATATGTCAGAGGGCATGAACAGTGCTTCCTCATAGAGACTGATGAATTGGCTGGATGAACAAACAATGAGGCAGACTGAAGACTGAATAGGTGAGCCTAGAGTGTGGTGATAAGCAATGCACAGTGTAGTTGGAGGTAAGTAGCCAGCAGGATACCTCAGGGGTTGGTACAGGGTCCAACTCTGTTTAAAATCTTGATTAGGTATCTGGATGATGAGGCATACCTGTAGAGCGTAACCTCGGTGACTGATTCACCAGGTTGGTGTTCTGCCATCCAGGGAGACCTCAACAGGCTGGACAGATAAGCTGATAGGAACCTCATACACTTCAGCAACGAGAAGTGCAAAGTCCTGCACGCAAAGAGCAACAACCCCGAGCACCAGCACATGCTAGAGGCTGACTGTCTGGAAAGCAGCTTGACAGAAAAGGGGGACCTGATGGGGACCAAGTTGAAAATGAGTTAGAAATGTTTCCTTGTCACACACACACACACACACAGACACACACAAAAAAAGCTAATTGTAACCCAGGCTATATTAGGCAAAGTATTGCCAGCAGGCAAAAGGAGGTGATTCTTCCTCTTTACTGAGCCCATACCTGGAGTACTGTATCCAGTTCTGTGCTTCACAGAACAAGTGAGGCATGGAGTGGCTGGATTTTTAACAGAAATGTGAATTCAATAGAAGTGTATCCATGCCCCCTTTTGAGACTTGAGCTTAAAGGTTTCTGATTCAGTAGATAAAAGAAAGAACAGTGACAATTTTATTCCTTCTTGCATTATTTGTGGGAGAAAAGTTCATCTTTTTCTGTTTGCTTGTCCACATATTCTTTATTCTTAATAAATATAGACCTCAAACAATTTCTGAAAGCAATAACTATAATTGTTGCATTTTTCTAGCATTTCAAACCATGGGAGAAGCTCATATACGCACAACTGAAGAATTAGATAGAAAAATGTTATCAAATTAACTTATTTCTATGTTTTGCTGATTTTGGTCCTGAATGCTTGTAGAATACTGGATTCTTGCTGCTACCAGCATGGAATAATGGTTGTGTATCTGAGGGCAAATACAGGTAATTAGACAGATAGAATTAAAACAATACATAGGCTGCTACTTTTCACTAATTGGCCTGAAGCCCCAGACACGTATTTATACACATTTTACACTGTTCTACACTCTTCTTGGTTTGGAATGTCTTGTACTGTAGATTTTCCACCATTTTACTGATTATTTTGCTCATGCTGCTTTGGAATGATTCTGTTCACTCTCCCCCTTGTGTGTGATATGTCTGAGTGCTTGGCAAAGATAAGAAGAACACAACTGTTCTGCGTCAGGTTGATTTAATGATGGAGATCAAGAAGACATTATACAGAATTGCAGAACAGGGACTCATTGTTAAGAATTACTGTAAAGTAAAGTACCACAGTATGGAAAAGGGGGAATATGAGTGAACACACTTTCTGAGCAAACAAGACAATGCTAAACCATGAATGCTAGGTGTCATTCTAGGACATGCTATTACATGTCCATTGCATATAAAAAATTATTTATTTGCCTCACTTTTCTCAAAGGGAGGGCTGAGATTAGGACACAGTTTATAGTTAGGGGGATTCCTGAGGAACAACTACCAAGGCATGGGATGGGATTCCCACTAATGGAAATTACTGAGAGCACATTGGACCAATGTGTCTTAAGGATGGTATAACTATGTTCCCTGTTGACTTAGTGTGAAGGGTTAAAGTTGATTATCTAAGATCTTTTGCCCAAGAAACCTAGGGTGTTACTGAACAGACTTTATATTTCTATAAGTAACTAAAAATCAAGAAAGATCAACTTAAGGTTATACAGTTTAGTTGTTGAAGTCTAAATTGAATCTTTGGTTTCTAGGTATTATGGAGTTGCACAATGCAATTAATCTTGCCTACAATAATAAATCTTTTAGAGTGGGGTGACTTGTTCTTTTATCTTCTCTTTCCTCTGACTCTAAGAGACCTTCAGCTGACAAGATAGGTATTTAACTTCTATACGCCCAACTATTGTGAAGGGACTCTCAGCCTAGCACTTCCAATCCTGAATTTCCTAGTTTGCAGTTTTCTTTCTTGAGCAAATATCTGATTTGTGAAAGCGATTCAAAACATCCTTCCACAGATGGATACAGTGAGCTTCCCACCTGGTTTCATCTGAGCCATGAATAAGAAAGAATCAATCTGGATCATTGGTAATTATGTGCTCGTGCAAGGCTGTGCTAGCATTGCTCTCTCATCCCTCAGCATGTGCTGAAAGTTAATCAGCTGAAAGGCAGCTTCGCTGAAAAATACCTATGGTGGACAAGAGGTTGAACGTTGGCCAGAATCATGCCTTTGCAGCAAGGAAGGCCATCGGTCTTTCTAAGACTGCATCAAGAACAACATTGTATCATCTGCAGGTCATGAGTGTGATCCTCCTGTTTTATTCAACACTGATGAGTTCATAACTTCAATTCAGGGTCCAGTCCAAGGTTCCCAAACACAAAGGGACATGGACATGCTGGAGAGATTCTAGCAAAAGGCCATGATGACCTTGGAAGGGCTTGGAGCATGTGAGCATGTGGAAAGGCTGAAAGAAATGGCATTGTTCAGACTGGAAGAGAGAAAGCTCAGGGGAATCTTATCTGTATGTATAAATACCTGATTAGAAGAGGAAAGAAGATAGAGACAATTGTTCTTAATAGAGCCCAGGCGTAGGAAAAGAAGCAGTGGACACAAACTGAATCGTGGAGGTTTGCCTGACACCCTGAAGCACTTCTTTACTGTACATGTGAGAAGGTGTGGAGTCTTTATCCCTGCAAATATTCAAAATCTCTCTGGACGTGATCCTAGGCAACTATGCTCTCAGTAGGGTTAGCCAATCCTCAGTGGTGCCTACCAGCCTCACCCACTCTGTGTAATGTGATCAAACAACTGCTAACGCACAATAGTGAAAGTATCTAAGTCTCACTGTGGAAAGAATGTAATGTTCTGCAGCTCAGCGTTGTCGCTGCTTACTTCTGTTTGTACTGAAGTATGAACTTCTTGGATAGAGTGGTTTTGCAATGAGGCCTTCCTATATTTGTGAAAAAGAAAGTTCTGCTTTCTTGCAGGGTGTTGTATTTACTACACAGACTGAAATTCCTTTTCATATTAGTAGAGGGAAGATTTAATGGCTCTTAAGACTGAAGATTTACTCTGGACAATTTTTTTTCACTCAATTTAAGCAGGGACTCATTAATGCTAGATTGAACAAAACCTGATGCATGATTCTACAGTTTGGCCTCTGGTTACTCATTACCAGTTATGAGGACCTGTCTAATGTTTCAAATTTAAACACTGACTGAAGTCAATTTTAAAACAGTTGCATTGGGAATGCTAACAATTCTGAGAACACTAAAATTTTCTCCTGTTGATTTTATTTTATCTGCACTGAATTTAACTGTTGTTAATTGTAACGTCACCATATTGCGTAAATGTAAATTGCAATAGTTCAGAAAGTGTGAGGGATATTATCCCAAGTTTAACACTGCTCTTACCTGCTCATTATCTGAATTCATGAACTAAAGCCCTGAGTCTGAGCAGGGGCATATATAATAATTCCTGGTAGCTACTCTTTTTTACCTTATTCTTATGGAGTAATCAATAAATAATGTGGCTAAATACAGATATAAGTTCATTAATTTGTCTGATCCACACAATTTTCATCCATATATAATTTTATTGAAGATATTTGGTAACAAGACCCAGATTGTACTACTCTTTCTGTGTGACATGTGCAAGTGCAGTTGCATAGGGTTTTTGAAATGGGAGACTGATCGTACAATTCTTTTCTCTTCCAGAAGATTTAATATTGCTTTAATGTCTGCATGAAGACATACGAGCTTAGCAAGACTACATTTTAGACATCATTATTATGTATTCAGCTGTCACTTCTGTCTCCCATGTTACCATGAACTTCCATAGTTCAGCAATGTTTGACTATAATTTTCCTGAACTTTTCCATCAGATGCAGTTTTTCATAATTGAATTATTTAGAAACCATATGAATAACGCAGCTACAAACCACTTCACAGTCTTAAGAGCTTCAGAAAGGCAGACTGACCCCAGTGCACACGGAAGGAACTTTTGATGACAAGCAGCTGTGATGAGCAGCAGTATGAATCCCATGGCAAAGCTAGTATGTATTTGCCAAAACCTACTCTCTAGCAGTCTCTTGAGGCTATGAATGCGAAACATATTAAAACTTCCTACTTTTCAGAATGGTTTTAAATTTACATTTTCTTTGTCAGATGTTTCCAGTACAGCTTTTGTACAGTCTCTTCTGTTTTCTTCTTTAAAATTCTATTCTTAAGTATAAAACATTTATATTTTTAGGAAATATTGAGGCAGTAGCATATTCCTACATCTAAGAAGTGGGCCTGTCTGATTTCTGTGTATCCAATTCTATTTCTTTTCTCAATACATTTATTTTAGATATTTTGAAATCAGTTTAAGATATTTTGAATGTGTTTATGGCTGTAAAGTTCCTGTCAGGTTAGAGTTCTGGTTTCTAATATTCTGCAGTTTGTTGATGATTTTCTGTTTTTATACTAATTTTAAAGATTATAGAATTGTAGAACCGTTTGAGTTGGAAGAGACCCATAAAGGTCATCTAGTCCAGCTCCCCTGCAGTGAACAGGGACATCTACAGATAAATCAGGTTCCTCAGAGTCCTATCCAGCCTGACCTTGAACATCTCCAAGGACAGGGAAACCACTACCTCTTTGGGCAACCTGTTCCTGTCTCTCGGTGCCCTTATTGTAAGAAGCTTCTTCCTTATGTCCAATCTAAATCTCCCCTTCTTTAGTTTGAAAGCATTTCCCTTTGTCCTGTCACAGCAGACCCTGCTAAAGAGTCTCTCCCCTTCTTTCTTGTAGTTCCCCTTTAGATGCTGAAAGGCCACTATCTGGCCACCCCTTCAATAGGCTGAACATCCCCAGCTCTCTCAGCCTGTCCTCATAGGAGAGGTGTTCTATCCCTTGGATCATTTTTGTGGTCCTCCTCTGGATGTACCCTAATAGGTCCACATATCTCCTTTACTGAGGACTCTACATCTGGATGCAGTACTCCAGTTGAGGCCTCACAAGTGCAGATTAGAGGAGCAGGATCACCTCCCTTGACCTGCTACCCCTACTTCTTTTGATGCAGCCCAGGACACAATTGGCTTTCTGGGCTGCGAGGGCACATTGCTGGCTCATGTCCTGCTTCCCAACAATCAGAACTCCAAAGTCCTTTTCACTAGGTCTGTGCTCTATCCTTACAACTCCCAGCATGTACTCACAGTGAGAGTTGCCATGACACAGGTGCAGACCTTGAGCTTGACTTTGTTGAATGTCATGAGGTCCTTCTGGGCCTAATTATCAAGCTTGTCTAGGTTTCTCTGGATGACATCCCATCCCTCAGGCATGTTGACTGCACCACACAGCTTGGAGTCATCTACAAACTTGCTGAGGGTGCACTCAAACCCACTGTTGATGTCATTGATGAAGCTATTAAAGAGCACTTGTCTCAGTACTGACCCATGAGGGATGCCAGTCATCATTAATGTTCATCTGGAGGTGGAGTTACTGACCACCACTTTCTAGGTATGATCTTGTAACCAGCTCCTCATCCACTGAACAGTCCACCTGTCAAATCCATATTTTTCCACTTTGAGAGTGTTCCCTTATAAACACAAAAATTTACATTTTTCTTACTGTGATATAGGCATTCACCAATGCTGATAGCTTTGCTATTTTATCAGGCTATTACATGAATAAAATGCATTCCATTTTCAAATGTCCAACGCCCTTGAATTTAACAGTAGTAACAATAGTTTAAATTGATTCTCTGGCTTATGAGAATACATCCAGTGAGCTAATACATCTTGCTTAACAAGCAGCTACATAGATGAATATACCACAATGACTCTTTTATTTGAAATGTGATAATATCATGCATATTTCAAAAACATGTACCTTAAACTTAGTTTTATATTGACAGTCACATAATTTTGTTATAAGTACCTACCAGATAACATAGTAGAGACTGCAAGATTTCTAAGCCCATTTACCATTTAGAAGCAAAGATGAACTAAATTCAAAAGGTTACTGCAGGTGCCAGTGCCTTGTGGTAATATGGAGTGGTCTGCATTCACAAACTCACAAACATTGCTTTGATTTTCTTGGAGTAATATGTTTGTTTCAGTAGGTGGTTAAAATAAAAGAACTCCATCCATTCTTTCTGTTTTAACTTAAGAGATGTGTCTTGTCAGTTGCTGGAAGAGCAATCAAAATATGCACTTGTACTCTGCAACCTCATCAGGATCTATTCAAAAGGTTTATCTTCCATGCCTGTTGAGAAATTGTTTACATTTTGTTTACATCTATGCCATGACTTCGCTTTTGGTGGACTTCTGTATATGAAGATATTTTTCCCCCCCTCCAGAAGCATCCTTGCTCTCTCCTGGGATTATCTACAGCCCCTTTACCAGCTTCATTTCAAGGAACAATATGATCTCATACTAGGGATCTCTAGTGAAGCAGTCTCTTCAGTATTTATCTCAGTATAATCTCAGCTCCTTCTTTTCCCTGCTTTGCCTGACTCATACTGCCCTGTAGCCCTCACAAACCTGTTCTCATGTCTTCTTTCAGTTAGCTATATCTTCTGGTTTTTTTCTTATTAAGTCTTTCCATCAAAAATGCTTTCAACTTCCCTCTATTCTGGGAATGGTCCAGAAAAATCTGAAAGGATTTCCCTCTTTTCTCACCCCATACTAAATCACAGGGCTTAAGTGTAGACACCTCTTGAACATTCATGCTTTTATTTTTGACACTCCTGCCCTTTCTGTTCATATTGTCTGCCCAAATTGTAAAGGTCTTTTGGGAAATGGCTGTACCTTATGACTGCCATTATAATGCTTAACTTATTGGTGAAAATATAACTATAATAATATGTTGACTGGAATGGGATGAAGCAATTTAAACAGTTGTTTTCTATCAGAAATGTAGTTTTATCAAGATGGAAATATTTCCCAGGAAGGTACAGATTTTTATGATAAAATAAGAAAGTAAAATCTTTACATTCTTGCAGTGTTTGAATATTATATTTCACTTGTATCATTTGCATTCATTTTCTTTAGACTTTTTGATACAAACAGATCATATTATATTAAAATTCTAATTTGTAAGTTTAAAGTACAGGTATCCAGTTGCAGACTATATCATTTTATTGTACTGATATTCTAGTTCTCTGTTCA